>NC_045737.1:23976415-23977612 GCF_008692095.1 Etheostoma spectabile | reverse complement strand
AACGCCAACATGTTCCTATTTACATGTTGTGATTAGTATAGTCA
Source organism: Etheostoma spectabile (assembly GCF_008692095.1). Taxonomy (NCBI): domain Eukaryota; kingdom Metazoa; phylum Chordata; class Actinopteri; order Perciformes; family Percidae; genus Etheostoma; species Etheostoma spectabile. The sequence continues at coordinate 23,977,568 of NC_045737.1, read as the reverse complement.
CAGCGTGTACAAATAACAAGGTCACATGAGACACAGACATATTCTAACCGCATACTAACTGGGAACTATATTCTCAGAAAGGCAAAGCTCTGGTACTTCTGCTACTTGGGCGGAGTGATTTGCTCGCAGCACCTGAGAAGCCCAATCACAGAGCAGAGAGTTCGCCTGGAGTTTGCTCAGTGTTGGAGTAATAGAGTCAACAATTACTAGATACTATAGCATAGTTTACAACAATGGGTGTTTGCTGCAACAATTAACAAGGGAGACCAGGTAATACCATGATGTTTCATAGAATTCCAACCAAAAACGCTGACCGCTGTATCTATGGCTATACTTGCTCTGGGTATGGATCCAAATACACCTGTAGCCACCTTCAAGAACCATCGTGTTTGCCCAGCACATTTCACTGAGGATTCTTATTATGAAAAATGGAATTAGCCACACGGACCATGAAACATGAAAGGATACGGCCATCTCATCGATAGTACAGACTGGACAAAGTGGATCACCTGCAGCTACGGCAATTGTTCCGTTGTGTTTTCAGAGGACTAACTACTGTAACAGTGGTGTAGTTAGTAACACTATTACATGAATAGGGTGGTCAATACTATTGTAGTTGTTCTTTGGCTACATTTATTCCCTGTGCTTTTTCACCCCAAAATAAAACGAGCAATGCTAGAGCTAACGCTCATGACTGTAGCCTTTACCTTGCTAATAAATTGGATTCCACATAAACATCACCAGTCTGTGTTTGTTCTGATTCTCCCCTTGACCTTAGTCTGTTTGGCATTTTGTCTGTCATCTTCCAAAATTTGTAACTCCTCGTCTGTGTATTCTGGCTCAAAACTATATTTTCTAGATCTTGGTTTGATACCAAGTGAAAATCCTTTGACAATTCCTCAAAGTCAGCCATGATCACCAGTGTTGTTCGCCACAAGCTATTCACATTGGTTTTGTTGACGGAAGTAACTGTGCTTTTCGGTGTTGCGTTAATCACCATTTCTTTAAATGTCTATGTGATCACTCCGCCCAAGTACCACTGCTTTGCTTTCTGAGAATATAGTTCCCAGTTTGTACACAGTTAGAATATGGCTGTGTCTCATGTGACCTTGTTATTTGTACACTCGGTGACTATACAAATCACAACATGTAA
>NC_045737.1:23969755-23976405 GCF_008692095.1 Etheostoma spectabile | reverse complement strand
GTTGGCGTCATTTTGTCACTTATTGGAAGCAATAGCTAGTTGGAACAAGTTACCTACAGGATCTTTGCTAGGCTAAGCTAATGGTGGGGGCGTTAGACAGAGTAACAGCACGCACAGAGATGAAAAGGGTGTGTATCGACTTGTCTAACTCTGGGGGTAACGGTAAATGAACTAAAGTCCCAATAAGTCAGCGTGTTCCTTTAAAATAGACTAGCATACAGTAAAGAGGGGCAGAATAAAATATCATCAATAGGAATAAAATAGAACACAACATAATAGAAAGTAATAAAAAATAACAGAATAGAGAAAATAACAGAAAACACCAAATCACATGATAACAGTTGATGAGAATACAACATAGTAGAGTGTGATGACATTTGAATAGAATATTAAAGAGTAGTCTGGATCAACTGAAGTACAATTCCTGGATAACTGCCCCTTCACCCTCATCTTCCGCTGTCTGTGTGTTGCTGTTCTGAAACTCCATTCTGTATGGGAAACAGCAATAAACTTCAAGCTAGCAAGTTACACACTGAAACTGGCAAGTTTTGAGAAAATTTGGAACGTGCAACAAGGCAAGCATGCTTGGTTCTTTCGGGGAATGATTGATAACGATTTACAAAGAATATGTTTATGGGATTTACTTTCTAACTGGGATGTTTTTGGGCCGATTGGTGGGGACTGCTGTGGACAAAGTACACACAGCAATACGCCGGTAAGAGCAAATTCCCGAGACCATTTTACACAACCACTGTTTCTGTGTCCTGAGCTCAGAGCCGCCCAAGACGATTGTGATTGGTTTAAAGCAAACAACCCAGAGCATTTTTTTCTCCTATCCCAGAATGCATGTGTGTGGTTTAGCCAGACCATACTACACAGCACTGTGGAGATAGGTCTAGCAATGTGAGACTAATTAAAGAGTAAAAGAGCAAAATAGAACATACAGCACTAGAGATTAATAAATGGAATAGAACTGAAAAAAGAATACTTGCAGTAGTGAGTAATAGAATGGCTTACAACACACAAGGGAGTAATGGAATATAATATAGAGAGTAACAGAATGATATAGAATATAAAATGTAATGAAATATGATAGGATTGAATATAGTTGAGAATAAGTGAATATAAAAGAAAGTAATTAAATAGAATAATAGAAAATAGCAGATTAATAGAATAGCATAGAACATCAAACTTATTAAAAGAGCCGTTTTTGTACAAACAAATGCAACTCAAAATGAAATCCAGAGCCATACAGAAAGACCAAATTAAAACAAATATGTCCCCAACACAATCTTAAAACTAGAAGTATACCAGAGTACAAACAATGGAGAATCGAGAAACCAGCAAAAACTAAATCTGCTAAGTCTAGAACTGAACAACTTTGTCAGATTCTCTGGATGACTGTTTCATTAAGCAAGGCCATAGCTTCTGAATGCAGCCTCACTAGGAAGCACACACTGTCACCCTAAAACAGCAGAGCAAAGAGAAGACAACTGAGGAGAATACACTAATATTCAACTATACAATACTAAAACTATGTACAATAATGTACAATAATAGCCTACTATACTATACTATACTATGGGTTGGGGAAAATGTAAAGCGAGTCGGTCATTATTGCAAATGAGGACTCCGACGGTGATGCAGGACCTCGACCCAAAGTGGAGGGGTCTAGCATCAGTGGTATGATCGGAGGTTTGAGCTCTGTATAAGCAGGAATACTTATTTTAAAACGATTTTATTAATTTAGAAAAGGTCCACAAAAGTCTGTGATCAAAACTCTGTCCATGGCAACTGTCTGTTATACTTAGCAAAGTTCTGTTATACAGAAAGAAAACATCATAGATCGCTGTGTCAAACAAATCAGAATTGAGTATACAACAAGGCCGTATAATATCACTTAACTGTATTCTTTTCTAAGTTACACTGATAATTCGTCACAAGCCAAATTCAATATACCTATTTAACAAACAGTACAATAAAGTACATAGGTTTAATGCACAAAACACACACACACACAGACACACACACATTCAATTATGTCCACTGTCTGGACGTGACATGATGTCATTAGGACTGCCTCTGATAATAGAAATATTGCCACGACACTCAGATGTGTGAGGTATAAGCTCTTTGTAGAGAGATTATCTGTCATCCGAGCCCCACACCTGTTTGTGTGTACACATACACAGATGGCTGACATCATACTGAACACCTGGATATGACTTTGATTTCCAGCCAAATACGTGAATCAGGAGGACAGCCACTATTACGGTTATCATGCTCTGATAATGGTGTAAATTGGAGTCTGACATGCTCTCTGGAATATAGTTTCAATGGAGAGCACATTGATATCATGTTTTATGGTGCTATGGTATGGCACAGCATTGTATTTTATTATATAGTTTTGCAAGTTTTAGTGTACTTAATGTAACAACCTGCCTTTCTTTATACATAGTCTTATACATTCTTTGCAAGCTACTATCAAGTCACACTGAAACAAAGATTCTGGATTATTAACACTGCTTTAACTCAATGTGTGTAGGTAATAGCTTTGTACCCCAGATAGTGAAGGTGGGCAGACACACCTCTTCCACCCTCATCCTTAAACACTGGAGCACCCCAGGGCTGTGTTTTTAGTCCCCTGCTGTTCTGCCTGTACACACATCACTGTGTAGCCACTTTCAACTCCAACACCATCATCAAGTTTGCTGACGACAGAGATGTGGTGGGCCTGATCACTGACAGCAATGAAAAGGCTGACCTGAAAGATGTAAGCAAGACTAAAGAGATGATAGTGGTCTTTGGTAAGAAACTGGGTCCCCCTTAATATCAACAAGTCCTCAGTGGAGACGGTGGACAGCTTCAAGTACAATGGTGCCCACATCACCTAGGGTCTGACCTGGGCTCTACATACTACTGACTCAGTGGTGGGAAAGGCAAGGCAGAGACTGTCACCTTAGACGGCTAAAGAAATTCCAGGTTTCCCCTCAAATACTAAGCATCTTATACTACTGCATCACTGAAAGCATCCTGTCTGGGAACGTTACTGCCTGGTACAGAAACTGCAGAGGGGTTTGTTCAGCTGAACATACAATAGGTGGTGCCCTACCCTGCCTAAAGGATATTTACAAGGTGCTGCAAGAATAAGGCCAAGAGAATTATAAAGGATCAAAACCACCAAGGACTTTTTTCTCTGTTTAGACTTTTCTATGGCCCATTCTCCTTTATGATGAATAATGCGCAAGCTGAAGAAGCTATGGATTACATTTCACTGGAATTGTACTTAAAACTGATTGACTGATGAATTGATTATATGTTATCAAATTATTAAAACAACTTAAATAGAAATAACTGAAAAATAAGGTGGGAACAAGTACATATGTGACCTTTAGAGCAAAACCAATGCACATGCACTCAATAGAGGTTTGTATATCCTGGTTTGGATTGAGTGTTGCATTATGGGTGGCTAATTGACAATGACAGTGAGATTCAAGTGGGAAAACAAGAGGGTAGGTGCCAAATCTCACATTGGGGGGAAAAATGAAAACTGCAATGATCATTTAATTGAGCATCACAGGAGAAAAACCACAACTACAATCTATGAGAGATCCAACCAAAGGTCAGATCAAATGTCAAATGGACCGAGTATCATTGCACACACTCATGTTGACTTGAGTAATCCTACCTATATCTCATAAGACAGTAAAGGGCTTTGCTGGTCAAATGTAAAAAACACATAATTGAAATAATAGTGGTATTCAGTTACCCAGGCTTACTATTGATCACTTGAACCTTAGTGTGCATTAAAAACAAATCAACTTGCCATTTTAAGATGTATTAGTGTTGAAAAGTGTTAGTGCATTACATCTGACATCCTAAATGCAATGAAAAGTAATACAAACATTTGCATTCTGGCCATTTTTAATTACTGCAAATGTGTATTGTGCATTGACTAAAACAAGTTATTTATGGCTTTGGCTCATGAATAGGCAATGCACTAACTTATAAATGGCAAAACAATGTAAAGCTGTGTTTTGGTGTACGGAGTTAAACTGTGGAATGAATTCAAAATTGACATGAAAAAGTGTAACACAATCAACCGATTAAAAAGATTATTTAAACACAAGGTGATTAATAACTATAAAACAGAAGTGTGGATACCAGAACGTACACAAATTGTATTGGAGTTCTTGTGTTGTACTGGGTTATATAGTTTATACTATTTTTGTAACTTTCATTTTCACATGAAAGAATACGATTTCATGTAAAAAAGGGTAGGTATAATAAGCTCAGGCTTCAGCCTACACCTTTTTGGTCGTGTTTGTTTCTTGTATATATAAATAGCACGGCCAGAAAAAACAAAATAAATGAAGTAAAAATGTAAAGCTACGCACTTATTTGTTGTACTTTAACATGTTTTTATTCTGAAAAGGCAGGGTAACTATACTATCTTTAATGAAACAAGATTCTAGCAAATTTAATTTACATAGTAAAATGTAGTATATGTATGAAGTAAGTGTTAAGTTTAATGTCCTGAATACAATTTGATGTTCACACATTAAAAAAGAGGGAGATAAAACATATGATTTTCTATAATTTAACAGTGGTTTGTTTTTATTTATTTATTTTCACTCCATTCTGCTGCATTCCAATCCCACACCAAAACCAAGACAAAAGTTGATAAATAGGACATTTGTTTTCACAAAGAAACATGCAGATACACACAATACATGAAATATATACTTCTGTTTCAATATTAAGAATAGTCCTATTTAGATAACATATGAACACAAAACTACACCATACATTGTAATTCTATCTAATATAATAGTATAACTCTACTTTTGTTGTGTGATGATTGATGTTTTAACATGTATCAGATTTTTTCCCCTTGAGATCTCTAAAATCGTGGACAAAATATTAGAAACACGTTCTATTTAATGTAGTTCATTAGCGTATCACCACAAATTACAGCCTCAAAACATGCCACAGAGTTGGCTTAACACACAAAAAACTAAATCTCAACAAAAAAATGAAACATAGGCATTAGTGTACATTGGAATGACATCATGCTGGTGTATCTGTTTTTCTGGTCACACATCTGGTCACAGAATATTATTGATGATATATTATATATATATGATATAAGTGCAGTGTTTCTGAAAACTTTATTTTATTTTTTATCCACACAGTCAACAGACAAAGAGAATGCCTCGCATAATTTTGAAGCATCTTTAGGCTTATGTGAGCCTATTTTAGGACAGCAAACTGTACCACTGGCCTCTAAATATTTTTTGTCTCTCAATTGAGACAAAGAGTTTTGTAAAGACATAAAAAATACTACTTGGACTGTGAGATGAACAATAAATACACCGAGCAGTTCAATACAGTATGTATCATATGTTATGCGCTAAAATGAATAAAATATTAATGATGGAAGAAGCCAATTTGATAACTCCAGCTAGTAAGATGTTCTTAGTAATGAACACTTGAGCTATGTTTCCATTTGACCTACTGTAAATGGTATAGTTAGATAATTGTGTTGATAAAGCATTTATGTTGTATCTTTTAGAATTCCTGGACAAGGGACTCGGCCCCGCCCATAACCAACTCCTTCTTAACTCAAACAAAAAATTGAGAAGAAAAGTTTAAAAATTTTTTTATTACTTGCAGTACTTCTCTCATCAATACATCTATATTTCTGGAATTGGTGGATAAATCAAAACAGAAAAGAATCAAGAATGCTAAACAAAGAGAATTCAGTTTTTCCATAGTGCGCCCTGCTAACCACAGAGCTGAGATATGCAGCTCTGTAGAAGATGCACACAATTACTTCGGAGGCGGGGTGCTTTATTTACATATGCAATATGCATAAGCAAGGTTACTGGGAGGGTGAAATAACCGCGAGATAGAAGGAGAGAAAGAAGGAGGGGTTTGGTGTGTGTGTGTGTGTATGTGTGTGTGTGTGCGTGTTTGTGTGTGTGTGTGGGGGTGATGGAGAGAGGGTGTGTGGTGTAGGGGGGAGGCAGAAAATTGGTGTTATCAATATTTAACCAACCCTTCCAGCATATTTATGGCAGACAATAGAGCAGACCTGCAACAGTCTCATGTGAGTGGAAGAGTATTTATTACAGACTGAAATAGAGGCTGTAAATAGGGTGTTCATTGATATGTTGCCGCCACACTTGCATGGAATCGGTGAAGAGCCCACCACTTGGTACACAACTCTTCTTACCAAAATAAACTATTAACATATCTAGTAATTGCACGTCGCAACCCCTGAGTGCATCGCAAATATTCATTAAAGGGGATATTTCTACATGTGGCAAGCAGATGTATGTAATTCAATCAGTTTGAAGAAAAGAAAAGAAAAAAAGAACGAAAAAAACTATGAAAAGAGGGAGAAGAAATAAAATGTCTGGCCCTTTTTTTTGCAGACCCATGGCCTCTCTTAAAATGTTTCCATGTGTTGTGTCTGAGCACACTGAGAGCAAAGAAGGAAAACATTCTCTCCTCCAAACCACATGCAACAGATTCTTTCTGAAGCCAAATAAATCAACCCTGTGTTTCAGATCATGTGACACTTTTTGTGCTTTGTGTTATTCCCAACATATCCTGTTTCAACCCCCCCCCCCCCCCCCCCCCCC
>NC_045737.1:23958085-23969733 GCF_008692095.1 Etheostoma spectabile | reverse complement strand
GCTCCCCTCCCCTTTTTCCAACACTCACAAACACAGCGCACAAGCACGTATACACAACACATGCACAGAGTTTCCATTTCCTGTGCGTAAGATCACCTGTACAGACAGAATGGCGTGCTTCAATGCGACATGCTCAGGCAGGAAAACAGGAAAGGGAGTTCAAGGGTGTCTAACATGAAATACTCACAGAGTTAGGGGAAACCCAAAGCTCATGGCAGCACTCCAAGTAAAGTTTCAGTAGTGCACTTTTTTTTTTTGGTGCTTTAGCACTGCCATCATAAGCTCTACTTTTTGCATGTGCAAAACTGTTATTAAAGTGTAACAACTGCCTGTTTCACAACAATACATACATGTGTAATACCTGTATATGAGATCGTGCTGCATACATATAGTGCAATATAAATTGGGAACTAATGCTTTGCCTTAAAGGAAAAGTTTAAAATTAAAAAAAAAAGTTTTAAAAAGATCTATACTACTCTAATGTCTTTGTGAATATGTTGCTGAACCCAAAAGATGGTTAGCGTAGCTTAGCATAAAGACTAGAAACAGGGGCAAACAGTTAGTGGGGCCAAAGGTAAAACAGGCGGAATTGTGAAGACTGTCCTTCCCAAAAAACCCTCCCATAGGTTGTATGTTCAAGCAGCAATTAAGACTCATATTTACATTTATAAAGGCGGCACCCTCTAGTGGCTATAGTTAATTATGACCGGGGCAATGCAGAAAGTAATGTGACAATGTAAGTAAGTAATGTAAGAGCGGCAAGTTCCACAAAATAAAAACACAGAACTTTTACCCAGAAAAAAGGATTCGGTCCCATTTGAAAATAAAAGTAAACAGCAAGTTTTTTTTGTTGTTTTTTTTACTTTACGGAACAAACAGAGATACAGCATGACAAGCGTAAATGGAAGTGAAGTAACATCTGATATGAGCCCAAACAACAAAGCAGTTTTTGTGCCTAAACATAACCAAACTGCGACCATTTCACAATGTTAACGTGTTCTAAAGTTATTATGTATACTATGTTAAATTAACCTCTATATATGGACGCCTGCTCTACCAACTAAGCTATCCAGGCGCCAACTTTGGTGCTTTTTAGCTCAATGCTAATGTCAGCATGCTCAGATGCTCACAATGCCAATGCTAACATGCCTATGTTTCGCAAGTGTAATGTTTAAATGTTCACCAGCTAGATCTGTCCAAAGGTCACAAAATGTGCCTACCAGTACTTTGAAAGTTCCAAAATTAACACGTTTTATCCTGTCATCTGCACAAAAACAAAACAGGCACTTTTCTCACCTTTATTTATTTAGGGGGGAGAGCAATGCTCTCTTCTTTGCAGGAAGGCCCTGATAATATTATTTCTCTAAATGTTGAACTTTTCCTTTAAGCATTAGGTATTTTCCTTACAAACTCTATTGAATATCATCCATAGGTTTTACTTAACATGTACTATTGTTACCTTGTAATTCTGGCTTTATGTGACATGCCATACTGATCAATCACCCCTGTTCTCTGTGGGGTAACACAGTGTTCCCCTGTGCATCTGACAGCCATCCCTAGCCCATTTACTGTCAAATGGGCTCCGCTCTCTTTGCCTAAGCTCAGATGCAGATTTATGCCAGAGCAATGCCGGTTCTTGCATATTAGATGAAAGCCTTGTTTGCATATACCCGCTCTGTCTGTCTCTCTCTCTCTCTCTCTCTCTCTATCTCCCCCCCCCCCCCCCCCCCCCCCCCCCCCCCCCCCCCCCCCCCCTCCTTCTCTCTCTTCCTTTTTTCCGAGGCGTCACTTTAATATGTATGCAAATGGGCTGCGCTCCACGGGCGATATGTGTGGAGCCCTGTCCTGCAGTCAGGAGGTGTAGGAGAGATTGTGTTTGTATTTATGAGGCATGGGCCCTGCCGCTCTTGGGAGAGAAAACGCTGCGAGTAGCGTGGTGGAGGCTCTGCAGTGCAGACAGAATGCAGATATGCCAATAACAGAGGTCATGGTTGTCACTAATGATAAGAGGAGACAATTAAACAATTGCATAGCTGTAATGTACCCACCCTTACACCCTCTTACACACACACGCAAACATACAAACAAACACACTAGCCTCTCACATCCCTGTTCAGGCATGAAGCAAGCTAACAAACTGAGGAGGAGACGCTTCTTCTGGAATGTTCTTTATCTTTTTGTTCTTTATGTTGCAGCAGCTCTTCTCCATAGCTCTGCTCAACCTGGTGGGGAGTCCTTAATGATCGGTGTGGGTAAAAGACCAATCTATCGATCCTACGCATCCCTCACGGGGATGAGGATCACTGTCAGGGGCTGAGGCAGAGACGACAAGGTCAGGTCACCTATGAGAGAAGCACCCTTAACCCATTTCATCAGGCTGATGCTTCCCAGACAGGCCTCAAAAGCCTCTGATCAATAATGTCTCCGTAGTGGTAGAAACTGAAATAAACCAACGGAACTGCTCCTGGTTCTGTGGATCGCATCATCTCTATTTTAGCATGCGTTGTGTAACATTCACTGCTACATATACTGTATGTAGGCTATGACAAAATCACTGGAACAATCTAATTTTACATAAAAGGATTTTTTTTCTTAATGTGTGTTGTAAAATTATATAAAGAAAAACTAAATGGAAATGACAATGAATTTCTGGTATTATGTTCAAGACAAAATAATATCTTGGCTTGGTGGCAATCAGTGATCTAATAAGGCAACACACACAAACACACACAAACTGTGTGCAAATCAAATGTCTGTTTCCTCTCCCTCTCTCTTTCTCTCTTACACACACACACACACACACACACACACACACACACACAGCCCCTTCCACCATCATGAATAAACCATACTGTGTCTATGATCATGTACCACCCCACATCTCTCTCTAACCCCCCACTCCCCCTTATTTGCTGCTGCTAGAGTAAAAACGCTATTTAGCGTGATGGCTAGCTCCAGCTCCTGTCAGCAGCATGTGGGGGCCTCTCAACCAGGCAGCTCCCACTGGTCTCTGGTTTTAGCAGCTCTCGCCGCCATCTCTGGAAAACAGGGGCCCCTCATTCATATTCAGCCCCAGTCGCAGGCACCTGGAAGCAGCCAGCACCACCTCCACACAACCCCCATATAGTGTCTATCACCAGCCCCCAGTCCAGCCCACCTCCTGTCAATGCTGGACCCCCCAACACACACACACACACGCACGCACGCACACACACACACACACACACACACACATACACACACAAACACACAACACACACCAAACAACACAATTATTCCATTTTCTCAAACTACTATCCAATTGGAACACAAGTCCAAACTGAAAAACTCCATTTAGGAGATGAGGGAGCTCGAAACTCCATCTAGGAGATGACACAACCCAACTGATGGGTTGAATCACCCAACGGTAGCAAGAGGGAGAGGAAGAGGGAGGGGGAGAGGGAGAGGAGCTGCGAGCCTTGGTGGACTAGCTGGGTAACCATGACAACGCAGCCGGGAGAGCAAGAAACAGGAACATACAGAATCTGTTTCTGCTGAGACTTGCACATGTGGCACAGCACTGCTTTTCCTGTGTGTGTGTGTGTGGTGTGTGTGTGTGTGTGTGTGTGTGCGTGCCCTTATGAAACATACATGCCTGCTGCCTCTCCAACCAAACTCACTCGCCTCTCCTAGTCACTGAGTGAGTCACAACCCAGAAGATATTATGGTGAAACTGAAGCACACAACCCAATGTTTAGTGGCAGGCTTTTTCTCTTTCCACCCCCCCCCCCCCAACTATTGAATAGGTGAGGTAGAGGTTGCATATGGTACAAAGACAAAACGATCAAACACAAAGGCAAGAAAGAGAATTTTTCCGTCTACAGCCGCTGGTTTTTGCCTATTTTCCTTCCCTGTGCCTCTCTCCACCGCTCCCCGTCTGCCTGTCTTTTCTCTTCCCTCCTGCTCCTTCTTTCTACAGGCTCAGTCTAACCTCCCCCTCCCCTTTCCTCAAGGGAATAAAGGTCGTAACGCAAATGATTACTCAAACCCGAGTTGCCATAGAAACGCAGTCATGTGACTAGAGCAGGCATGCATAGACCACAACAAAGAGGTGGATCAGGAACCAACGCTGGAAAGAGCTGTAGCTCGCCTTACTGGTGCCTCAGTGCATTTCACTCAAATTCTAGCTTTTAAAAATAGGCGAGCAGCATGAAACGTAGGGGGAGAAAAGCAGAGAAAACGACACTCTAAAGAACCAGGACGAGAGGCTGTAATGAATCTAGGCTGTAACACTGCAGTGAGCCATATATTCTACCATTCACTAGCATACCAAGGGTGTGTCCTATTCATCATGTCCTTCTTGAGGCAGAGCTCAGGCGCCAGTTGTCTGGAATTTCTGTGAAATGGCGTCAGTTGTAGAAATCTAGAGGGTGGTGGATTTGTGTGCTTCTAAAATAGGAGTCGGAGTAAGGAACCGTAACTTTCCGGTGTGCTACACTTTCAAATGATTCCCCCTCAAAGAGCAAGAACAGTTTTGTGTTAGTAATAGTGTGTAGCAGTATTTGGTAACTTTACTTGTTGGAACAGTTCTTTTTCCAAAGACATCTTAAAAACAACGACACCTAAGATTGAAAAAAGATACCGGCATGTAGTAAAACACATTCTAAAAGATATGTTTAAAAAAGTTGACTAAAAAGTAGGTTAACTGTGGAAAGGATAATTTCTCACCATTTTTCCAACAAGTAATGAGTTTACATCTTGACACATTTTTCCCTCAAATTTTATCTAGCAAACAGAAAAAACCTACACAAACCATGATATACCCTAAAGCGTTGAGCTAAATGAGTACTAAAAAAGGCTGGTGAGCTCAAAAGTCAGTTTGTGTCAGTCTAAAGGAGGAACCAACACCTGGAGCAGAATGAGAAGGTGGCCTGCCCCAACAGGATTCAGTTATCCTGCATCCAATCCACCCCCACTGAGATTAGTCCTATGCCCTGAGTGAACCTAGCGACCTGCGTCCATCTCTAAGAGACCAACCGACAACCCCCACACTGCAAGCACACACACACACACACACACACACACACACACACACACACACACACACACACACACATCCCCACAAAGCTCCACATTTACCAGTGCCTGAACCAAACAACAATATTGTTATAGGACATAAAGTATGCTGTTTGGAAGCCGGCAAACTAAGTTGATATCCAGTGAGAGTTTGCTTTTATTGGTCTTAGCATTAACAGCCATTTATTTTAGTGAGCTCCGTCAACGCTAGCAAGGCAATAGGATGGGGTGCATTTTTTTCTGATGAAGTCACCACATCTGCGGTTATGAACACTGTGTGTTTCAATGTCAATGCTCTCTCCCACACACACACACACACACACACATACACACACACACACACTCCCTGAATCCACGCTTGCCTTCACACCAGCAAACCCATCCATGGCGTAGATGTATGGGCAAACACGCAAACACACAATCTACAGGGGTGTGAGTGTGACCCCCTCACTGACTGCTGGCCATTTCCATCCAAAATACCACCTCAACTCCCATGAGGTTTCAGACAGCAGCTGAGTGTTCAGTGGTGTCTGCAATCATCCCGTGTCTAGACAATGTCTATTGGAAGACAAGGAGATGCACATTCTGAAAAGGCCTATAGACCACTTTGTCTTTCAGCTGGTGACGTGGTGGTTAATGAAAAGGTTAGGGCCAGACTAGGAACTCACCCAACAAGCACCAACATGAACAAAAAAACAGCACTATTTAAATAATTCCAGTGAGTTTCAAAGAAAAGCAGTTATTGTCCAAATGTATGTAATGACTATGTTTACTCTCCAACTTGTAGGGTCATGGCTGCATTGCAGTAGTTCACATGCATCTCTCTAAAGAGATACGTCTTGCTTTTATGAAATGAAAATTTCCTTGTACTGCATTTTTAATTTTCTAAAGCTTTCACCGTTTGTACTGCTGAAGATGATGATGGTTTTAGGGACTGGTTAAGATCAAGAATTAGGAATGAAAGATAACAAGTACCTGGTTGATGGTAAATAGATCATTTAAAAAAATGATATCTTGTTATATATTGAGAAAAAGAATTTCAAATAAAGAGGGTAACATACAAAGCATGTTATATAAGGGTTTTATGAAGATCAATTTCAGAATTATTGTGTAAACTTTGATAATTATAAAACATTGAAGTGTTATTTTGTCAACGCAAGTCTTGAGCTATGTGCTGCCCTTCCAAAAATCTTAGTTTGTATATATCAAACGTTCTCATGGATATCAGGTTATGTTATTGACATCTTGTTTTGGAATGATTTCTCCGCATGACAAGATGTATTGAAGTAAATAAAAGAACTACAACACCAGCAGAAACACTAGCAGAAGCTCGAAGCAACGGCTGAAAGATACAATGGGTTGCAGTGAAAGAAAAAGCATTGAGAGAATGAGCAGGTGTGGTGGGAAAGACCCCTGGGCTTCAGGGAGAGAATAGATCAATAACTAATTTCAGTACCGAGCTTCACTCGCACTGTTTTCCAATAAATGCTGCCTTAGCCCTCCCCCCCCACTAGCTTTTTTTATCACCTTCTCCAAGCAGGGATTGGACTCTATGGAGGAAGGCTGTTTTTTTTTTTGCCAGCGTTGTGTTTGTTGGTTGGGTGGATTATGCTCCTACAGCTAGTGTATTTTATAAATGTAATCCAACGTTGCCATTTCAATTTCCATGTGTCCTCCATGAGTGCTCCCACAACCACTCCACATATTCCATCTCTGTAACTTTTTTTTCCCTTTTTCTTCACAGCCTCCTGCAACCCCCGCCCTCCCTCCCTCTCTCCCTGATTCGACCAGGGCCAGTGTTGAGGTTTTGTCAAAAGATTCAGACAGACAGGAGAGTGAAGCGTGTGTCATGCAGGGCTGCTGAGGCTCTTCTCCTCAGAGGCTGTGACCTAGATAACCAAGAGGAGCTGGAGCGCTCGCAAGCCTTGGAGCCACTCCAGCTCCAGCAATGTCAGGAAGGGGTTAGTTGTGTAACACAATGTCCTATTTAGTTTGCACGTCACACACACACATGGACGCAAACACATATGTACATGGTGGTGTTCCTGTACCACTGTACTGTTTCTTTTAGGGACTGTTTTTTTATTACCAGAGACTGGATGTGTAAGGTTTTGTACGTGCGACTGAGCAGCAAAAAAGGAAGATGGAAAGGGGCCCAAAATTCATTTGAATTTAAACATTAGCATTACGAATGCTTGGTAAAACTTCTGCCAGCAGCCACTGCAGCTACATTATGTCACAGTAAAACCATGTCAAAACATCTACACATTTTCTGTGGTGTTGTAGCATTATTTTCCTGCTTCTTCATTTGAGTATTCACTCAACTGATGTTGGAGGTATGGACACAACCATGAGGTACATATATAGACACAATTATTCCACGATAAACAAGTAGCCAGTGTTTGAGAGTCACATTCAGAGCTGCACTGCCACTAACTTGTCATTTTCACCCTATACCATGTTGACAAACTAAACAAAATAATGTCAAACTGATATTTCTGGATAGAAAAGTGGGTTATAAGGACACCCTAGGTGGAGACACATGCCAGGTTTTATTGGTCCAGATTCATGTTCAGCGAGAAGATGCTCAAATTCTACAATATACCACCATCATGTTGAGGAGATGAAATATAGATGGAGCCTACTGCGCTGGATCAACTGTAATAGGCTGCACTGTGAATATCTACATATTTGACCCTGACATCTGAGCTGCTTTTGAGCTGCAAGAGCCACATTGCCATCTGGTGGATTGTAAGTTGTATTGCAGCTTCCTTTATACTTTGATATGACACACTCTACAGTACAGCAATTTAATCATAACAGTACAAACTTAGTTACACACAGGCTAATTTGTACAGACAAGACTTTATCTTAAAGTAAACATTCACACATTTGTCTTTAAACTTGGCACAGACAGCAACAATAAGAATTAAACAATGCCACAATGGTTTGACTTAGGTTCATTTTTGTACAACTGCTCAGACATTTTATACAAATTATTACAGGCCTGTTCAATCTTTTATTTAGATTTAGAAAGCACAAGAACTAGATTTAGACTCGCTTATATACGTCAGCGCTGGTTATGTTGGGGCTTGAAGCGGTCCCAGCCAGGCTTAGGAGTATATGTGTGCTCAGGAAGAATGAAGTCTTTCAGTCTGTCTGGTAATGGTAAGGCTTTGACTTTGTCTTCCAGGGGCCAAGGCTGTAAGTGACTTCTTATAAAAGCCCTACAAAGGCATCGCAGAGCAGGAGGGTTCACTTCGTGCTCTACTACGTGGTTGTGCAGGTCTACCAGAGCCTGAGCATAAGGGTGAGGGTCCTGACCAGGCACGGGGAGCTCCAGCCTAAGAGGCAGATGCGGTGCGGGGTCGTCTACCCTCGCTAAGTCAAGCAACACCTCGGCCTGCTCCAGCAGTTCTGAGGCATGACTTTGATCAGAGCACTGCTGCAGGGCTGTTTGTAGCCGCTGGAAAAGGAGGCTGTAAAGTGACCAACAGGAGTCGCCGTGATAGGAGCAAACCAAAGACGCTCCGCTCTGGATTAGGAGCACAGCCAGAGGGAAGAGCAGGTCGAAATGCTCCAGGCTCGTCTGTGTCAGGGAGGGCTCGCCATCCTCATTCAGACAGCAGCTGGGGTCCACACCGTGAGCCAGCAGTAGCTGCGTGGCTTTCAAGCAGAAGATACCGATCTCAGCAGCGTCCTCCATAGTGGCCTCCAGAGCCTCCTTAACCAGAAACACCAACGAGGACTCAACTGTTTCACCATCTACAGTAGCAGCATTAACGTCAGCACCTGTAGTGAAGAAAGCATCAGTCTTGGTTTTTGATCAAATCTGATACTGTTACATCTGGATTACGCCGTACTTCCTTTGTATGGTGCGGCTCTACTCAATTCAACTTTCTTGGTACCAGTACTTTTCTCTTTTCTAGATCCACCTATAGTACCCCCTCAGGATTCTCCGCTGTTCGCCATGGCAACGGCGTGTAAAACTGCAATGACATCATCTTCAACGTAACACTCACTGACTACTTTTCATTAGTGTGGCCGGGTAGGCTCAGTTGGTAGAGCAGGTGCACATATACGTAGGTTTATGCCTTGACGCAGATTTCCTGCATGTCTTCCCCCTCTCTCTCCCCTTTCTCATCCAGCTGTTCTGTCCATTAAAGGCAGAAAAGCCCCCCAAAAAAATAGAAAAGGCATTTGTGTTATTGTTTTCAATCTCATCAATCAACGACTCATCCGACAACTGAGTAATTGTTCAAGTACTTTATAAAATTAACGCAACTGAGCATTTACTGGTGGTTACAACTTTAAAATGAGCCCTAGTCTGACTCAAGCTCTAAAAACTCTAGAACCTACATTTCCCATAATGCAACTTGATAGCATCTTTCATTACACCTCTTTTACGGTAAATGCCCACGTCTTTAAACCCCACAACCCCGGTTAGGAATGCAGGCTTTCTGTTATAAATTTAATGTCTAATGTAATGTTTAATGTAAATTTTAATGTCCCTCATGACATCACTATGACCTCATAAGGGATTTTATTTCAAACTTGACAAAGCTCGTACGAAACCACAGAAGTAAACCAGTTTTCACAGGTTAATTAGTACTCAAATTCAACCACACATTTTATGTGATCATGTCCTATTAAACATCAGTAGACAGGAAGCTAGTTTCCCAATCTGTCTCTCAGATTGTTCCATACTCTTTACTGACCTTCTTAAATTAGCATACTCATGAAATGTTTTAATACATTCTTACTTCGAATGTTTTTATTATTATTATTATTTTACCTCTCTGACAGATGAGGGTACACATACTCCCCTTTTTTTGTTAAATACTTGGATGATATCTTTGACAGACGGATGCATGTGTATGACGAACTGGTTCTTTGTGTCTGTTGTGAAGCTGCTTTGCCGTTATGTCATGTTTGGGATGGTTACAGCCAAGAGACTTACCCTCTACAGCTGGACATTGGTCTCTGCACTCTTCCTCAAAACAGTGGTTGAAGGAAATTATGTCTTTTGAGACAATACACAATGTGTGGTCTTTTTGTTGTGGGGTACACTGGTTGTAAATAGTAAAAATAAAAAAATATAAAATATATAAATTATATGTATAAAGAATAAAAAACAATAGAAGACCATGAACCTAAGTCTAAATCTGTAGTGGTACTGTAAATGAAACTACTAGTATACCAAGGAGATTGATGACTCTATACTACGAAGACATAAAATACATAATGTCAGTTCGCAACAGCCTACAGTTAAAAATCTTGTCAGTCAGTGGCTTCATGACTGGATCACAGGATTGGTTCTGCTCCCTTTTCACATGCGTTAGAAATTGCATGTGCATATTTTAGCCTGACAACCACTGACAGTTTACTTTGATCTCAAAATGCATACAGATGGACTGGTATGCATACCAACAAAAGTTTCTGAATGTAGTGGTTTGATTGTGATGCTGTTTGAGAGGGTTTTGAATAACCAAAAGTAGACAAGAAGGCGAAGGGAAAATTAAGGGTGTTCAGTCAGTACCTCTCTGAAGTAGAAGCCGGATGTTGTCTGTGTTGTGCACAGTGAGTCCGTCGCTGCTTGCCAAGGCATGGAGCAAAGGTGTTTTTCCTTTGGAGACAAGACCAAAGCGATCAGTTTTCAGAACAAAAAAACGAGTGGCAGAAATAACCTTTTTGAATTAGGCCGGGGAATTGATATTTACCACGTTTATCTCTTGCATTCACATCAGCACCCAGATCCAGCAGGGTGAGCAGGCAGGGAAGCCTCTCCGACTCTTCACTGGCAAGATCCAAAGGACTGCTCTCATGGATCTACCAAGTAACATTGATATTACATTAAATGCTACAAAAACAGAGGGGATACCCTGAGAAGAGAGGGCATGAATCCAAGTTGGACAGTTGCCTCACCCTGTCTCTCTTTTCAATGTCTGCTGCATGCCCGACCAGCAGCCTCACCATATTGGGCCTGTTCCTCAAAACTGCAATATGTAGAGGATTGTAGTAAGACACTGGGTCTGGAGAGTAGAAACAAATGTTCATATTAAACCAATTAAGTTGTTTTACAGAGATCAAATATACATCAGACAGATGAAGCTTTCTGACAACACAACATTTTTTTTTAATCTAGTTTTAAAATGCTATGGTGGCAAATTGACCCCAACCACATGCATATGTTTGAAGGGATATTGTTGAATTATGTTTTATGTATTTGCTTATGTTTTATACATTTACCAAATGCTACAAATTGAGAATTTATGTTGACAATGTGGTTAATGTTTGCAAGTGTTTTCACAAGCTGTTGTGGTTCTCTCGTCTCCATTAGTTGGCAGCAATCCAGTATAAAAGCAGATAATACATCTTAGTTAATTCTCAGTTTTACATGTAACAGATCTCCACTCGTACCGTTTCTCAGTGGCAAAGTTACTGATTGTTACTTACGGCGCGTATAATCAGGGTCCAGATTATTAAGTTCCACATACGTGACTAGTAACTATCATAATAACTATTAAAACTCTTGTTTCAGCACAGTCGCTGCTTGTAAGAAAGCTGGCACAAGCTATTCTTAAATATGCAAT
>NC_045737.1:23927503-23958075 GCF_008692095.1 Etheostoma spectabile | reverse complement strand
ATACTTGAAAGAAATAGGGAAGGTTAAACATTTTTGCTTGGTATGTTGGAGAATTTGTCAGTGTTAACTTGCTGGAAAGAGGCGTTTGAGAAATGTAAAAGATGAATGAAGCAGCCTCTGCCAGGATCCCCTAATTATGTCCCTGGGGAATGATATTTTTACTTCCACCAGAGGTCCCCACAGCAGAGTCTGACTGAGCCCTGGCTGGTGTCTTGACAGCTGCAAGACATGGCGCACTTTCAACTGCAATTTGCTAAAGGGTGACTTATTCTCGTAAGTGTATATGGACGACAACTTGCCCATTTTACCATATGCAATTACTTGTGTACTAAGTAAAAATGGCAGGTTCACATATTTCTAAGTAAAATCTATCATAACTCTTCTTTTGAATTCACATGACAAGTTGTTGTGCATGTAGCACAGACTCACAATCACTCATTAAAACTGGAGCAAGAGGAAAACTACTGTAGAAGGTTAGTTACTAGCCAACATGGCAAAAATATACTTCCCTTTGGGGGGAAAAAATGTATTACAAGTTAGAGTTTTCAAATTTGTAACCACCTCCAAAGTGGGATTGCCCCACAACTTGTAACTTGAAACTAAAATCAAGGTCTACTGGAAGTAGACTGGAAGCGATGCACCTCCTGTTACAGAAACAAGTCCTAGATTTAGGGGAAGTGTGGCCATATAAAACCATTTCTAGTGATAGCACTGCACTTAAGAGGACTAAATTGTATTTTAAGTTTAAAATACTCAACACGGGTTGTTCAAATGGGCATATAATTGATTTATAAACAAGTCCTTGTAGAATCAAGCCATTTTCTCATATGAACTTTGGACAAAATCTGACAAATCAGGTTCCGCCATTGTGGTTTCCTATCCACAGATTTAGCACAACACATGAGATTTTCTGTTTCAGACATGTCCTCACTGGAAATACACTACTTGGTTTAGGTGAGGGGTGGTTCGTTGGTAGAGCGTGCAGGAAGCAGGACTTGACACTATTACACCGTGGTCACGTTGCCGACTCATAATTTGGTCATAAACAGCAAAGTATCTTTTTCTTGAAATTGACTGAAGATTTGAGGTTTTGCAGTGCAAGTGTAAAAGGGACTTCAGAGTAACAGAACATGTTGCGCTCTGTAGGACAAGTGGTATTAAGTGCAACTGCCAGAGTAAGCCCATATTATTAAGTTTATTTCTCTAGCTGGCTACTCCTATTTTAGGTGCTTCCTCGCTAACTCGCATATTAGTTCTCACCTTCAAAGTTCAGATCAGCCCCATAGCGTAGTAGGATTTCAGCTGCATACACCAGTCCCCGCTCTGCCACCTTAAACAAAGCATAGCTGATGCCTTCCACAAACACTTCTGACTGGGACTCCCGCTCCAAAAGCTCTGCAAGGGAGCCACAAAGACCAGACTCATCCTCAGGACTTTGGACTCTGGACACAGGGAGAAAGAAGCACTGTTTTAGTCAAATTGAATGAAATGCCACTAGCGTTTTCTACCAAATGCATTCTGCAGCAGTTATAGAATGGGATAGGTCTTTACTGTCATTGTTTCAACAACAAAACACAGTTTAGCAGCTCTCAATATGACAGTTAAATCCCAGACAATCAGAAATATAAAATTAAAATAGTAAAAGTATAATATAACAACAAAATGGAATATTGAAATAGTAAAATATAACAAGATAAAAAACGCACAATGAGGTGGTATATACATAATGTTATTGCACTTCTAGTTTTTTGGGGTTTATTGCACACAAGTCTTTGCAGAGGAAGGAGGCGGAGAGAAGGGTTTGTGCTTTTGACTTCAAGGGGAAAAAGCTGTTTTTTACTCGGTTCTGGATCGGATTGTCTTGTTATGGCACTTTAACTGGACTACGACAACCTGCTACACACAACTGAACATCCAAACAGAACTGTATTTTTCAGTTATGACTGTGAAATGAGAAAAAGTTAGTTTTTCACTGTCAGTGATCAATGTAAATTATTTTAGCACTACTAAAAAGGTAGAGATTATTCCCGCTGTTACCCAAATGCTCACTAAAGTAGTGTTGTAATATAATTAAGTACAAATACTTAGTCACTCTACTTGAGTAGTTTTTTTTTTAAGTAGCTGTTCTTTACTTCTACTTTATGTTTGTGGAAATGTTTACTTTAACTTAACTATATTTACATAGACTGCAAGTTAATGCACACTCCATTCCAGTTGGTGACGTAATGAATATTTGTTGCCAAGCACCAAGTGCCAAAACTAAAAAAGGAGGAGGAGAAAGCATAACGACTGATAATGTCATGGAAGCATCTGCCGCAGGCTCTTCTGCCAAACAGCTGTAACAGACGATGGCCGCCCCAACAACAGTGGTGAATGGGGTGGTGATAACGATAACGTTACAAAACTGTGGCTGTATTTGCAAGATATGTTTTTGCATGCTGGAGCGAAAGATATTTCCTCAAAAAAAATGAAAAAAATTCTGGTTGTTTTTCTCTTTGTTGATGTGAGACTTTTAATTTGAAGTTTTACTCAAGTAATATGCTAAAGGTGACTTTAACTTCTACCAGTCATTTTCTGGTAAGATACTTGTGCTTTTACCCAAGTATTGCTTTCACATACTTCATACTTCTGTACTAAAGTGATGCTTTCGAGTACTTTGTACAATACTGTACTTAAGTGATTCAACATAATGTTACTGTAATTAAATTCTGTACACAATTACCTAAATAAGTTATCAAATAATATTGCGCTACCTGTCCTCGTGACTACCGTCCCCTTCCTCCAGTCCAACAACACACATGACATTATCTACCAGCGGCTGATACTCGTATACGATCCTACGAAACCCATGGAGGAAAGGCATGGCTCCTGCGCTATTTACAGTTGTCGAAAGTCAATACCTAAAACACAAATGTACAAGAGAAAACAAGTCATATCAGGGGCTTGGCTTTAAATGTGGTACGAATAGAGGTGACTCTTCACGCTAAACCTGCTATTGTAACGTTAGACGCTTTGAAACTCATTGAATATGAATTTGTAATTTCTGCTCACACGATGAAATTGGACTTTATAATTGTCGTTTGTTACTGTTACATTTGGCTTAGCTAGCTACATCAGCTAAATTAACGTTCCGACTTAACGTTAATTGTATTTGTTGTAAGAAAAAGTTAACGTTAGCTTACTTAGCAGACAATGCAAACTAGCATTGGTGGCTAAATGTATCATTCATTTAATTGCAAAGTTACGACTTAAATATTTAAACCAGATAAAGTTAAGAAACTCACTTGGACGGATACACACTAGCTAGCTAGTTGTTTCACTTGAAAACAGGAAGCTTCCCGCACGATAGACAGATCAGAGCACAGAGTATGTCGACAGTTAAAGAAACGCACGCCCACATCAGTCCGACGATGTTTTCATTCCCCTTTAAACCCCAAGAGGGCGACGAAGGTTCCTCTTTACGCTCTGTCTCTCTGCACTAACGTTGTACAGTATTACAATTTCTTGTCAGACAACAGTAACAGTAGGTGGCAACACCCAACCGTGTTTGGCGTTGGAAAAAAAGTGTAGCTAAGCTTACAAAGAGAATCACAAATACATGAGGAAGACATTTGAGGTATTACTACAGTTTTCAATAAACAATGAGAGGTATTGGAAGCATGTTGCTTTTCCTTTCCAATTTGCTTATCAACCTTTGATCACACCAGAAAGTCAGTAGTTTCCTTTTTCTTTTTAATTTTTTTTTTAATTTAAGAAAAGAAAAATGCACCTTCATAACATAAGCACTTGAGTAACGATGTAAATGTACCAGATTAAGACATGCAGGCTAATTTTTATCTTTTATCTGGCAGGCTGATGTAAAATGTACAAAAGGACATAAGTACAATAAAAGCACATAAGTACAGACATAGGCACAGCAAAAGAAATAACAAAACAATAACATTACCACTACATATTATGAAAACATGTTTGATTATCCAGTAACCACTGTTTGTATTTGTACAATATTAACATATTCACTGAAAAATATTATAACAATTACCTTGTAGGAGTTATATGTCTCAATAATATTTATTTATTTAATATTTATTCCGTAGTACTAGAGGTTTCTCTGGGTTGTATGTGTGTCATAAAACTATGGTGTTCACCTGTGGGGTTTAGAGCAATATCAGCTATATATGACATGAAAAATTCAACAGCATCTGGCAGATAGCAAAATATGTTCGACCTGGGACATACTGTATTGTGAGCTACCATTACAAATGTGGTGATAAGCTTGGCTAATTACAAAGGTTTACTCAGGAAACAGAACAGGTTTTAAAAAGCATTCCCCTCTAAACAGACTATCCAATTGTAAACTGTGAACAAGACTCACAAAATGAATGTCCCGTGTTAGTTATTAGGAAATCAGCAGGTTTTATCAATACAACTAGGTTTGCAGTATAACATAGTGTGTTAATTGGCCATACATGACAAGTTTCACAGATTCACAATACACTGAAATAATCTGTCACGTATTTGACTGCATCATAACAGACCATTTTTTATGATGTCTATTTCTTCCAGAGATCAAGTCATTGATTACCATTTGCCATTTTTAGTTTGATGCTCTGACTGACAAAATGTGACTAACAAAATATTTTACCACAAACACAAACACTTCTTTGATAAAGAAATCTACCTTGGCCATATGTTAAATTAGTCCATGACAGCGTGCTTTCAAGTGTTCTTTTGACAAGCACTCCATTACACTGACAGCATCTGGTCGGCAACAGTCGCCATTGTCCTGTTTAGCAAACAATCCCCTGCCGTGTCTGGGTTTGGTGACAGATGGCTCGCTTTGAGAGGTGTTGACGAGTACTCTCTTACAGAAGATGTTGTTTTTACCACATCCGTGAGTCTATGACACTGCATTTTTACACAACATATGTTTTTGCTGACATTCTTTATTGTGATTGAGAAAGTAATGCAAATGTTGTTTTTTTTCTGATTTAGACACATTAGTTAAACTGACACCACCTTTTTTGACCACCAGTAATATAAATGAAATGCGGTTATATTTAAATGGTGAATTGTATGAAAACAAAGAGGATGTGTCACATACGGAATGTTTGGATAATGGAGTTTGAGCTTGGGGATAAATGCTGCTAAACCAAGTGACACATTTAAATTGACATCAAAAAAATGGTGTTCAGTAATAAGCAGTTCCGGTTTGCAGCACTTTACATGCCACTCATAAGCTGAATCTCATCACACTTATTTGATAGCGCCTCGACGCCTCAGTCATCGACTGAACCGGAAGTTTTTCTGTCCCTGCTCGGTGAAGGCCGTCTCAAAGCTCTTATTTCTGCTCCGAGGACAGAGGAGCGAGCATCGAGTAGGGATCACAGAGGAGCTATAGGCGAGGGTACACGAGAGCAGCCTTCCCGGAAGCTGTGCCGCTGAAGGAGCTGCTAACAGAGGAAAGGACGTCCCATCCCTCTAAAACACATTTCGTTGCCTCGCTCCTCCGATGATTTCCTTCCGTCTCTCACGGGCTTCCTTGATGAGAGGGACAAAGACAAGGAAGGGATTCAAAATGCCCATACTGTGCCTACCAAAGATGAAATTTACAGCAAGGGGTGGGGATTGGGTTTACAACTCCTCCAAAATCAAAACTGGCTAGTGCACCCTACCCCAAAAAACTAATGTAGCTCAGCGTAAATTCTTTAATTGATGCACTCCTAAATCAAGTCCGCTGTTATCATAATAAATGTGTATTAATCATGCTGTATATATATGTCGCATATCTGCAACTAGTCTCTCCTGATTGAAACGTATCTCAGCGTAAATCCTCTTAGGAAGATCTCACTCTAAATCAATGCTCTACCTAACTCAAATCAGCTGTTTTAGGCGTTCACCTTCCTGCTTAACCAATCAGAATCAGAATCAGCTTTATTGACCAGGTATGAAGACACATACGTGGGAATTTTCCTTTGGAGCATAGTTGCTCACAATGTGCTTACACATTCAAAACAAACAACCCAACAAACAATATATACAAACTAATATAGACACACTAATATATGTACTCTAAACAGAAACAATGTAGAGAGATGAGTGCAATGAAGAGATCAATACAAATTATTTAAATGTGGAACATAGTGCAAAGGGTACTGGGATAAATAGTATTAAGTTATTAATCAGAATTGTTACACAATGGCAAGGGCCAATTACAGAGTCACAACCCTGCTTTAAACTATTGTTTCTCTCTTTGCCATTCAGCTGTTGTTGCAGGCAAAGAGTGCAACCCTCCACCTCCCATTCCACCTCCAGTCATCCTCTCCAGCTGACCCGTCCAGAGCTTCCTTCGGTCTGGTCTTTGGGCTCCATTGTCGCCACCACCGGTGTCTAGATTCCATCGGGGGGATCTGATGGTTCTCTACCCCTATATAAAGATATACAAAGGATTCGTATAGTGATGGAGTCTAATCGCCAAAGACTTTGAACATTTTATTTGAGCTGTTCAATAACTCTTATTTGCATTTCTGCAAACATGTCTCTTCTGATTGAATTATAATTTCCCTTCCGTAAATGAAGACATTTGCACAATAAATGGATGGAGAACAATTTACCAGCAAATGAAATAAATCAATTTGCTTGGAATCAATGGTACACATCTGTTATTATACAGCACATGCATGAAGGCAAAGCCATCATGTAAATGTATACATGGGCAATGCAAACAAACTGCACTGGGACAAAATGTTTGCCATACTGAAAGCTCCTCCTCTGAAGTGGCAAACTGAATGCAGTGGTTTAATCAAAGGCTGATTAATTATTTTTTTTCTTCACGGTTAAGACCATTTGTGTTTTCACATCCAAGTCACCCGATCGATAAAAAATTGCTCCCTGAATGGATGGCAGCCTGCTAAGAATCCTTCTAATGTTGCTGAAAGCTCTTTTGCTATATTTGAAACATGCTCAATGTACCCACAAATTTTTTCAAGCCATTTCCTCTTAAATAATGTACTCTACCCTCCTCACAAATCTGCCAGCGTTTAGTTCTTAAGTCTTTATGCAGACACCTGTCGTTGTCCCCGACACGGGTGAAGCAATCTCTTTTTTTCCACTCTGAGGATAATTTGTACCTTTGCCACTATGTGGTCACACAGGAGCACTGTTTCTTGTCAAATAACAGTAACAGTAGGTGGCAACACACATCCAGTGTTTAGCCTTTGTTGGAAAAAAACGAACATGTGTTCTTTGATTTGATAAGGATGAAGAGAGGCTAGGGTATAAATGTGGAATTTACAAAAGGTTTAATGAAACAGCATGATGAAAATGATAGGACGAAGACAATAAGACACAAAACATAACAACACTGCAGCTGACAGTGGACTTGATCCATACTTCTCCCTGGTGGAGTCACACGAGATCAGTCCTGAAAATTTCTTGGGAAAAATGTCCTTATTGGTCAAATGAGACCCCACCCGGCCACAGGATCCAAGTCAGTGTCACCTATTTTCAAACTACCTAAATACATATTCTTTGTTCCAATCAAGTCTAGGCCAGCAGGGACGGCTCCCAAAGGCTTGGACAGCAATTACCTTTCCTGTGGGAACAATGAGCTGCATCATGTATGGTAAATGATAGATATGGCCTAATCAATTCTTTAGAGACAGAGGAAGAGAGGGGGACGGTGAGAGACAATAGGGCCAGTCTTGACCTCTTCACAGAGACAAAGAATGAGAAATAGAATGCATATTTTCCTAACCTGGCTGCAGCATACATAACAGAAATACATTGTTTTCAAAACATTGTTTTTAACTTTTTTAAACTCAATACCTTAAAAAAAGGGCCCTTGGTCATCATATTGTAAGGTATGTAATGGCTTTTACAAAATTCCTCTAAGCCACTGATATGTTTATTACCCCTGTGGAAATGGAGTAAATGCACAATGCATGTTACCGTGACCTGAACTACTGAGCTGGTATACTTATTGTTTTTTGGTCCTCTGTTAAAGCTTAGTGTTCAGCAATAACATGAAGTTCAACAACTCACAAAGTCACAAACATTTCACATTGATACAGTTATTTAACTTCTCTCAATATATGTATTGGAACTCAAAGGGATCATAGGTACCAGAGGTTTTAGTTAAAAAGAAAAGCGTTGTCAAAAATGTTACATTGTGCTGTTTGTCCTTTTCCTTCTGACTAATTTTGAGCCAGATTGTTAGGATGGAAGCAAAGTCGGGGGAAAAGAGGGAAGATAACTGCAGTTCCATTCCTACACCCCTCACAAGTAAAGTGGCTCTTTACCAAATTCAGGGCTCATCTATCAATACAAAGAACGGTATCGAAATTACTTTGTTGGCCACAAATCGTTGGCAATAGATTGAGCCTCTCTTGAAACAAGGCCATCATTTATCTGGCTCACATTTCCTCCTGAGGTGAAAGGGAGCAGGACACATTAAGACTTTCATTTGTTCCCTGGGTGATAGATGTAACCCCCTCAAACCTCTGATTACGAGATTACCAGAAGTAAAATAAGAATCTATTAAATATTTAGACCTGTTGGTACCCTTTGAGATTCCCTTGATTTCCATCAAATAGTGCTGTCAGGGGAGCTGGGGGCACGGGGAGTCTCCCAACACAGAGGAGATTTACACAGCTACAAAGTATTCTGGGCTATGCAAAGCTGTGTAGTTTGTCCCGGGAGGGTGATGCATAAAGGAGAAGTTAATTACAGTGGACACAAAAGTACTTTTAAGAAGTAATAAAACGGAACACACAGAGAACTCTTCTGCTGCAGAAAAAGCTGCACACGCTGAGGGGAAAGGTGATAGAACAGCCGTGAAGGTGAAGGTGGAGGCAGTGAAATGATAATAGAGTGGCGTTGCATTGTGGTTTGGTTTCCCTTGGTTCCATACTGAGAGCCCTGAATTATCAGAACAGCGAGTCTGGGCCTAATGTCCTTTTGTGCTGGCAGCGTATTGCCGAGTGAAGATTGTGGATGAAAATAATCAGCCCTTTTAAAGGTCAGGGGAAGTTAAGCACACCCAAAGTAGACCATGACACATTCTGGCTGATAAGAAATAAATGTCTGTGCAAGGAAGACTGAGGAGAGTTCACCTTGTCCCATTTATGCTATCATGATTGCTCAACTGTCAGTCAAATATAATGGCACATGAGCAGTCAAACCCAAGCCCAACTGTAGGAAACTCTTTGCTCTGGCTAACATACTTTGTGTAATGCATTAAATACTAATAGTGTGGTGGTCACTATAGCTTGATCTCATCTTTTGTGTCATTCGGCATGGTAACATGTCAAATAAATATCTGTGTAAATTGCAAAGGGGGTGGGAGTTGTCAACAGTCAACATTCAACATTTCATTAAACATGTAGTAAGTTCATTTTTGGCCATGTGGTCTGTAGAAAACACTAATATGGCAAACATTTGCCTATTTGTCATCAAGATATGCAGCAACATTAGCATTCATTTGGACTTATTTTTCTGGCCACTGAGAAAATGTAATTTATGAATGTGCATTCTTCTTTTAGCTCTGTTTGCTGCTGGTCTCCTCCAACTCCTGAGAAAAATAACTGGATCTTCTAAATGTTCACAAGCTAATCACTTAAGTTGCTTGTGTGGCATACACACAGTCTTTTCCCCTGAAAACGGCTGTCTATGGCCAAAAATTGGCAGCATGTTCCTGCAAGAGAAGAAGCTGAAGGATTGCATTCCTAGGATTGTAGTTTAATGGGTATGTGCTATGATGTAGTTACCGAACCCTAACCCTGTCTTTCAACCTAACCCTACATAGCTAGCTAGCTGCTAATTAACCTTACTGTTGTCCTCGGTTCAAATTTGACCTGTTTCCAAAGTTTCTTTATCAGAAATATAGGTTACTTAAAACCAAATTGCCTCAGAAAAAACATGGATGGATCCATTCAATGGTTTTTGCAAGTAAAATGAAGGATCAGATCATTACTCTCATTGAATTGTGGGTTTTTTATTCAACTTTATTGCACTGGAAAAGAAATTAAAATGATTCCCTGACTTAACGTTGACATATACCAGTCTGTGATCCATTCCACATCCTCTAGTCGTTAGTCAAATTAATTCATAATTTGTGCTTTTGTTTTTTACTCAGAAAGTAGGTATAAGCTAAAATTAGTGAGGTTTATTGACCACAAATTTCAGAAATAAGTGTAACATTAGTGGTAATACGTTGGAATGAAGTTGGCTAAGAAGATGTAATGCAGAATGGGGTGATAATCTATACTTTACAGACTAAACAGAAGGAGGACAACACAAGGGTTAAAGTGTTGACACTAGTGCCAGAGGCCTATGCCAGTTTTGACTGGTTACTAGGTTGGTAGAATTGCTGTCGCAGAATTACTGCCGTAGAATTGCGGCCCTGAAACTGCAGCTTCCTCTATTGAAGAAACGACCATGTGTAATGTGGCTCTCCATTGGAAAAGCAAACTGATTCTGAGAAGGTTCAAAAGTTGAACCAATTGTGAAACAGCACCAGCACTAGAAGTAGGTTCTTGTTGATCAAAAAAGGGTATATGAGAGCAATGACACTGAAAACTAGAACAATGAACCAAAACCACAAAAAAAGCTCTGTGGAGCTGTGGGTTCATCACTATTAGTAGTAGTCTAGTAAATCCATTTAAAGGAATAGTTGTACATTGTGGGCAGCAGTTATCTAATGAGACACCAGGAAGTTACTGCTCCCAGGTAATAAATAGGGTTACACATTCCCCGCTCAAAACTGATGTGTTAATTTGGAGGTGCTGGTAGATGGATTTCTTCTTAAAGCTTTGCAGAGCCAAGCTAGCCCTCGCCCGTCATTGCAGTCATTGTGCTAAGCTAAGCTAACCTAACCATAGACAGATGATAGAGTTGTGTAAAAAATTGTATCTTAAATAATTACCAGAAAGAAAATATGGAAAATTCACCAAATGTCTAACCATTTACTTCACTTTAACAGAAACATTTTGATTATAGGCACACACTTCTTGTCTCATTGTATTTACAGAGTAAAGTAAGTAAGTGAGTAGGTGAGACCAAGTGCTAACGTCTTGTTATGAAAAGGACTTACCTAACATTGCTTTTGGTGGAGGTTAGGCAGCAAAAATAAAAGTACAAATCATATGGGTCTAGTGACTAACAGCACTGTGGGCTATGGGAAGGTCACTCTTTGCCTTCCCTCTGGGCATCAGTCTTGAAAACAGAGTGAAGGCCCCAGAGAGGCTGATAAGTAAATACAGTTTTAATGGGCTGTGAATGGCTGGTGGTAATCTGCACAGGCCAAGAGTGGGCAAGGCACAGAGGGCGACAGGGCATTTTGCAGCGGTTATTATTAATGCTATCATAGATCAGATAGGCCAGGGGATGAGAATGAAAGGTGGTGATGAATTTGGGGCCTTCTGTCTACCAACTGACTGAAGGACAAGCCTCGGAGGCTGGTTAAGGTCATGGATGAAGGATACCACCCAGAAGAAGACACAAGGGACCATTCATTATGTATAATATAGAGGACAGGAAAGTGTATACCCAGGGGACCTGATGAAAGTCATTGGGTGACAATGGTAAAGCTAAAAAAAACACAGTCTCTAGCATGTTTCTACTCACCCATATGGTATTCTTAATATCGGAATAACCCACAATATACAAACTAGAATTAGTTTATAGTATTCTTGACAGAAAACAGACAGAATGCTGACAAACATTCCAAAGTAAATCTGATGATCGGTGTCTGAAAGTGTAAATGGATGTTGAATGTTCAAATTTGTTGTAGTATGACACATATGAGTATCTGACATTTCAGTCTCCGGTCTATTTTCAAGGTATGAAAGCGTCCCAGGCTTTTTCAAGACATCAAAGGCTTGAGACCTTTCTCCAAACATCAAAGCCTTACAACTAGACCTCGGAGAGGTCTGGAAAGCTGAATACCACATGTGTCAAGACTGTTGCTTGTATTTTTGCCACCTACACATCTCTTCAAATTCTACCTACAACTGCTCTATCTGTTTTTTAAAACTCCCATTTTGTCAGAATAAAGTGTCTTATCGTCTTAAAGGTGACCTGCCACACAAAACTCTTTTTACTTGCAATTTTTGAAATATGTTAGGTCCATATGTGTTTGTGTTATGTCATGGATGTGAAAATGAACTGCTACCTCCTCTGTCAGCTCTAGCCACTGAAAATGTTATGGTTTCAGTTTTTTTCCTGCTTCTTTTTTTTTTTTTTTTTTTTTGCTTTCTGTTATTCTCCATGTTTTCTCCATGGTCTTGTGGTTGTCTTGTGTCTGTTCGGTTTCCTGTTTTATTTTGATAGTCTGTTCCCTGGTCTAATCTTGTCTAGTTTGCCTTCTTGTGTTTTCCCGCCTGTCTGATTGTCCTGCCCCGCCCTGATGTGATTCACCTGATGTATCATGTGTTCCTTGTCTGCTTGTTACCTCCTGTATTTAACCTGTGTTTCCTTTGTTTCTTCTCAGATTCTTTGTGAGTTTGTGTGTTCCACGTTTGCATTCCCTGCGATCAGTCTCCCCCCCCTTGGGAGTCTTACCAGTATCTGTGTTGTATTTTTTGTTTTTTTCCCTTCTTTTTTTTTCTTGACCTTATGGATTTTTAAGATTTTGGATTTTGTTTTTGACTTTTTGAACATTGTTTCCTTGGACTCTTTTTGTAAAATAAACCCTCAGCTAAACACTCACCTGCCTGCCATCTCTGCATTTGGGTCCTTGTTCCGCTCCATTCATAACGAAAAAGAAATAAGCCGTCAGGCTAATTACAAAAGCTGGTCAGTCTGATGCCTGAGGCCAGTGCAACTGGGAAAGTTAGCCAGACTGTCATTGGCTAGCTGTTGGCCAGAGTCAAGCAGCTTAGCTCGTTGAATATTAATGAGAACTGGCACAAATCAAACTGTCTTCTTGCAGGCTTTCTATAACACGCTAGAACGGCTTGAAACAAGGTAGCCAAGGCATTGTTCACACAAAATGTTAGAGTCCATGGTAGAACTTCAGACATTACCACAAAGCAATGAAATACGTGTGGCAGGGTACCTTTAAGGGAGATGGATGGTATGTGATTGCTTTCACAGGAACAGGAAATGGACTTACCATATGCAGGACTGAGAGAGCTTTGGCTACTTTTTTAATGACTTGCAACTTCAGACGACGTAACCCAAGTCCCAACACTGTCTGGGGCTGTCTCTGATTTCCAGCTGTTGAATGGACCTCAGAGTAGCGTGGGCTTCAGGGGATTTGTTTGAGTGTCAGGCTTAAACGGGATACTTTTGGACAGCTACCAGCCTTTGTCTGAGTGATGTTTCAGCCCACCATTACAGCTAGAGAACGGACTGCTCTACCTCTACACCACCTCTAATGCTTTTAACAGATGTGCTAGAGTGGAAATGTTTCCACAATTAAATTGCGCACAGTTAGGAGGAAGCAAAATGTGGTTCCTTGAGAAAATGTAAAGCCAACTATAAAGGATACCTTAATATTAGGACAAATGCAGTGGCTGTAACTGTGAGAGAGAGATTTTAAACTCACTCTTACCTTTAAAAACTTCCTAACAACTAATGGGAGTAGTACCCACACACACTATTTGTGTCATTACCTTTTCCCTGCTTGACAGGCCTTTTTAGACGTAACGGCTGCATACAGAGTCAAAGTATAGGTTGCTTCACTGAAGTGCTTTAGTCGAGCTTGACAGTTGTGATAAACTGACTGACAGAATGTGAGATGAGTTTTAAGTAGGGCCCTAAAGCTACAGTACATAAATCCATGTGCATATAACTAAAATACATCAAATCAACGTTTTGCTGTAAGCCGTGTATTGTGTACCACATAAAGTACTATAACATTGTAAGAAAACAATCCGTTCATGATTGATTTTTGGTCATCTGCTGGCTTGACCTGTGAACGTTATTTCTGAAAGCAGTTATGAGAGAACAAAGTGACACAAAGCAGTGTTCAGTTCATCATGTTCTAAAGGTTTAATGACACTGACAAGAATATATACATTTTCTATTATGTGCGAGTACAGTAGATTGATAAGAAATGAGGGCTGGTTCAAAGTAGGTTCATGCAGATACATATTCAGGAAGGACAACAATGTAACAATTTATGACACAAATATATGAAACAAATTAAACAGAAAGACGATTTGAGTTTTCACAGAATGGAATGTAATATATTTACAACAAACATTGCTCACATACAGTTTCAGTTCAAAATGGTTAGTAATTGTGGCCTTGGTGTTAGTCATCATTTTGATTAAGAAACATGACCTTCCTTTGTGAAATCATACTGACATTATTTTTATTTTTCCACATATGTTTATCGCTCAAACCTCTGAAATTATTACAGGCTGTATTGGGAATAACAAAGGATAGCAGGTTTGAAATTGTTCTTATTTTTAAAACAAGACAAATATGCAAAAATACACCCAATCCCATCCATTCCCCCCTCCACCACCCTTTAACCAGATACTACACATGTATATTCCATTCGTCTACATCTCTTTCCTTCACAACACCATCTGGGTTGCACAGAAACAGATAAATAAAAGAAAAAAAATCTCCGCTGACGGTTTAATAACAAGATTATAGTAATAAAGCGTATTTCATTTTCTAGGCTGAAATTGTTTTTATTCATCAGCGACAACAATTACATTGTGGAGTCCCAAAAAATTCTTTCAAACTATAACTACACAACTAGATGCTATACAAAGTCAGCAGTGGTGAAAGGAGTCTTCACATCCTTTCCTTAAGGAAAAGTACTTATTGCACACTAAATGTTATGAGTGCAATTCCTAAAGTAAAAGTAAAAATGCAGAAAAGTGCTCACATTTTAATAACTGGACACAATCCAAACAGTTCTGTCAATCAATTGATAATGTTTAATTGGCTAATAATTTCAATCAAGTGTAGGCCGTTACATGGTTGTGTAGTTTAATTTATAATAATAAACTAAATGTGTTTTGCAAAAATCTTAATTTGTAAAGTAAACTATTAACTATAGCTGTCAGATTAATTTAATGGAGTAAAAAGTGCAATATTTCCGTCTAAAATGTAGCGTAGTAGAAGTAGAAAGTAGCATGATAAGAAAATACTCAAGTGAAATACAAGTACCTCAAACAAGGACACTATAATCTCGCTGTCCAGCACGGCAGCCATAACTTAACACACTGTAGTGACTGATTGCATCTCTCTCAGGATAACATGGCAGAGAGACGTCATCAGTGTCATGCTTTTACCAGTCACTCTAATCACCGGTTTCTAATTGGATCTTTATGGTGTGCATGTGTAAAGTATCTGTTGCCTTCTGTCCTCCACCTTCACACCTGAGCAGCTCTGTTCAGTTCATTTCCCATGCCACACGGGGTCACTAGTGCCTGCCGAGTGGCGCAATCATGCAGTCGATTGGACATGTTCGATAACAACTTTTAAAGTCAGTCTCTTTTGTCCACAGAGGGCACCGGTGTTGGTGAGAAAGTGTGAAAGGCATTCAGTAAGGAGACAGATATGGCTTTGGTAAAACGCGTCCTATCTGATGATAATCTTTGTTGGAGATGCCTTTGGTATGAATGTGAATTCAGTTGGTCAAAATGTGTTTATTATAAATATTTATGTGTATGCCTACCATTACCTTAAGGATGGTGCGTTGCTGGAGCACCACACGCCTCCCGATGTGTGCCAGCGCCAGTTTATTGTCACTGCTACAGGGTTTCTTCTCCTCTCATAAAGCGCATTCGACGGCTGACAGTGCGTAAGCTCCAATAAGAGAGTGTAGCCTACTGCATGTCTACGGAAACATCCAAGGGCGAAGGCTTGAATTCGGACTTTCGTCTAATAGTCTATTTGAGCCACTTGGTGCTAAAGTGTAATTAGAAGCGGCAGCTGTAACATTTGGCTCCGGGATCAGAGCTCTGCGCGCCCTGCTGTGGCTGCTGCGTGGCTGCTAGAGTTGCGCTCAGGACTTGCCTTGGAGTGGATATACGCTGACCTATGTTGCAATTTGAACTTCTTTACTTTAATAGATTACATCACGCATGATGCCAGAACTGCTTCTATTCGTCTCCAAGTGTCGGACTTTACGCACTGCATAGCAACCAACTTCAGGTGCCTGGTAATGCGAAGGACACAGAGCAGATAAACTGGCCAACTGAGGATAAAGGATTGAAACCGTTTTTGGCTGTTTTTTGGAGAACATTGTTTTGGAGTTTCCTGAGAAGCATTGGGAAGATTTATCACAATAGACGTTTCAGCTTGGGTTTAAGCATTCTATCAGGCGTCTTAGCATCTTTCTCTTCCAAAAATGCTTCAAAGAGTGATGCAAAGCTGCGCGCAAGTTCCTTCTCTTCAGTTCTTGGAATTTTCAGACAAAAACAAGTAGACGAGACACAAGTGAAGAGGCTTTTAGATTTGTTTTTCACACGGGCTGTGCCCTTTTAGCAAATGACTGGATGAGGCAATGACAATTTCACCAGAAAAGATGTTTTTTCATGTTTTACTAACGATGCTGCAAATAGGATTTTTTTCTCCGAATTAAGCCATTTCGGCTTCCATACAATTTGGGGATTCTTCTTTGCCTAATGACTCAAAGAAACATGTTGCATATCCTTGCGCTTCAGTCGGCAGTGTTACTTTTTGGAGGTAAGCACAATGTTAGTCTTTGTCTTCTATAGTCCACTGTTTCATCTGAGGAAATGTTTTTTTGTTTACAAAGAACAGGCAGCCAGACATGGAGAAGTCTTTTGTAGCAAACACACAGGACAAGTTCCGGCAAGGTATAAGGGAGGAATCCCACCCGAGACACAGATTTCTAATTAAGTTATACTCTATGACAACGACGGGAGTTATATCTGTTCAGTTATACATTATGCATTATGGAGAACCCACCGCACCTGCTCAACATAACCAAAACAGTTGTGACCTTAAATAACATGTATCTCATGCATATTTCAATATGACAGTGTTCTCTCTTGTACATCAGACACAATTTGGCTTTATTACCTCTTGGCTTGTCAAGTTTGTTCATCTCACAGACAATAATTATTTTATGGGAGAAGTTGCATACACCTTCAGTGGGGAGACATAGTAGCTCAGATCACAACCTGACATAAACATTGACAATCTATTCATCTTTCTTTCTCTTTCTCTTGGCCTCGTTGGATTTTCCTCTGTCTATCTGATTTCTTGCTAAAACAATGCTAACATAGATGTGCACATGCCATTTCCTTAGCCGTTTAGTGCCATAAGGAGGAGAGTAACATTTACTTTGGCTGCCTTGCAGCCAGAATGTACAGATCTGGAGCAGCTGGTGGCTAATGAATCCCTTCTGTTTTGTGGGACAAGTGTTTAACATACATTTCTATATGAAAAATCTATCTGTTCCATTATTGTGAATATTTTCTATGGATAATACCTGGCATTAGCTGCTTTTTTTCTTATCAAACCAATAGAACTTTACACATTGTGACTTTAAGTTTTGAAAAAAAGATTTGTTCAGCTTTGCAGCTGCAAATATTCAATTTACTGGGATACCATCTGCGATGAAAAACATCTCTCGGGGTGGCTGCACCTTGTTTGCTTTTTGTGCCTTGAGGCCAAGAATCAGCATCATTATATGCATGTGAAAGCACTTAAAGTCAAAATGTAAAAAAACACCTGCGCTGAATTTACAGGTCACTCATTTCCAAAAACTCAATCCTAAACATTCTCAAATTGCATCTTACACATCTGCTGTGCACGTACAACCTTGATTATGCTTCTCTCTCACGGCTCCAGAGGACGACTCTTGTTTGACAGCGGCTCTGTTGTGAGTGCTGACTCACTGTCTTGAAGTGCACGGTAATGATGTTTGCCATATGCTAAGGCCCTTTCAGTAACCATACACACAATACGATCGTAATTGAGCATTGTATGTCATAAAGCTGCAGGACACAGCTTCTCACTGTGAATAGTGATGGAAATTGATAACAAACGGAAATGAGAGGATCAAATCCGTGCTAGAAAAATGCTTGCACAGGATAATGAAGCCATAACTATGGAGGGAAACCTTCTGCTGTGACTGTGACTATGCCCTTTGATTGGGAAAGCAGAAATGCTATAAGGGCAGGGAGTTACTACACTTAAAATATTGCTTAAAAATATGTTGAATAAAAAGTCATCGTGAAGAAGATAAAGACTAAAGGTCTTTTTCTGTTTTCAGAGAACTGGCCCTTATATTTTTAAAGTCTGTCCTGTCAACTATTAATTGAAGTGTGT
Source organism: Etheostoma spectabile (assembly GCF_008692095.1). Taxonomy (NCBI): domain Eukaryota; kingdom Metazoa; phylum Chordata; class Actinopteri; order Perciformes; family Percidae; genus Etheostoma; species Etheostoma spectabile. Next base: position 23,939,805 of record NC_045737.1, on the reverse strand, counting down.
TCCAGTGAGACACCTCGCTCAGATTACTGAGCGCAATACCCAATCTTCCCTCCCTTCGTCTTATCCTTGAGCTTAACAAGATCCAAAAGGGGATCAAGCAAGGATAGCCTTCATTCTACATCTTTAAGTACTAAGCACACAGCCCGTGCCATCTCTTATCCCTGCTATGTGTCTGTCCCCATGCATCTATATCCCTGTAAAGGGATTGGGCTTGTCCTGTAGTATTTTTGGAACACCAACATTTTGTCAACCAGCAGAAATTCTTAGGCTCTTTCTCAGTGGAGTTTTTTTTTTTTTTTATCTGTAATTGTCCTTTAGAAAGATCCTCTGCTGTGGTCCTGTGGCCCACTGCTGTGGTGGCACACGTCCAGCTCCTCTTCTCTTGCCCATGGCACTTGTTTAAGCCTCACAACTCATGTCCTTGAGCAAGCAAGGGCCAAGAAATGAGACGGAGGGGACATGTACTGCATGCACAGAAAACAGTTTGTTTTCACTGGAAAGAGAAAATGGGAAATCAATGGACTAAAAGTTATCTGTATGATACGTGATTCAGTTTAAAATCTCAGCCGTGTAAAAGCAATTTAACTTCCAGCTGAGAGAGCACTGATACTGTTTCTCTTCATGCTTTGCGAAAATGGATGTAGAATGTCCTTGTTTGCACACTGCCGAATGTCTGTGTCAGTTTGGATTTTGTTCTACAATGTCAAATTGAAGCTGGATGTTTTGTTTTTTTTCATTAAATTAAAGACAACTACATAGCCTGATTTCATCAACATTGCGGTTGGACGTTTTCCTTTTTACTTTTGTCGTAGTGTTTTATCGCACTGGATGATTCCAGGAAATCTCACCAAGACCTACTAATTCTGAATTTGGTTGCAAACCTTTAACAGCTCATCAATTGTACCCGTAGTATAAGAAGCATATGATCATTACGATTTAAATGAGGTCTGTCTTAAGTGAGCTTCCATTGGTTAAGGCCCATAATGTAAGTCACTTTCCTGGTTTGTTGGCATTCGCTTGGGTATGGCGTTCATTCAGGGCTCAGAGAACATGAAAAGAACAGAAGAAATCCCTGGGTTGGTGGAATTCTTATCATGGCTATCTTTCAGCTACGCTTTGAGCGCACTGTGGATCCCCTTTTTAGATTTGTGAGGGAGGACACTGATAAAAAGAGGCAGATTTTTCCTTTCTCTCAAATCCAATTTTGGCTTAGCTTCGGTGTTTTCTGCAGCTCTCTTCATGCAGGGAAAAAGGAAAAGAGAATCACAGTGGCAGCACGGCGTTAAGATGGGTTTGGACTTCTATGCTGTGTAATTACCAACCATCACAAATGTTTAGTGCCATTTGTTTGTGTGTCAAATTATGCACCTTTGTTTGTTTAATGACTGTTTTATGAAACACTCTGAGTAGGTGGACTCATTTAAGTCCCATGTACTGCATATTCATGCTTATTATACTTAAAGCGTGCGTGGGAAGCATACATTGTAGCTTTTCATTAACTGACTCAAAACACGTTTTTTTGCCCTCATAAATTCATAAATCATCAGTATAATGTCCTATAATATTCCCACAAAGCACATCTGCCATGCGTTAATTGGCTCTTTATAACTGCCGTGATCTCACATTCAATTTAATCAAATTTCATGATTAGGAAAGGTGAATGGAGGAAATCTGTTTAAAAGCTTTAAAGGGAGGGGTTGTGAATGGGTTTGTGTGTGTGTGTGTGTGTGTGTGTGTGTGCGTGTGTGTGTGCCTGAGGAGGGGGGTCATTTTAATAATTGACAAACATGCTGATGCAGTGTTTGTGCATTCTTTCATCAATGGATAGTTGTGTTCAAACAGAGGACTCCCACCTCATAAATCTGTCGGGGAGTTCACAGCCAGACTGTGTGCTCCAGTCGACTAGGTGTGGTTCAACAGAGGCAAAACACCAGAGACCACCAGCTTATGTCAGAGTGCTGGCTGTCTCAATGTAGGGCTGTGCAACAACCCGGTCTCATGGCAGTTTGTGAAATGGTCACGTTATTTTGATCTATTGATTCGTCAAAAGGGGCACCGTTAATCATGAACTCAGGCTGCACTGGACATTCCAATTTAGAAGGAAAATGAGAGGAAACTTTACTCTTATGTGTCACATACATACAGTACAATGTATTGAAATTCAATTAATGCATTTAACCCATACTAAGTATTAGGAGCAGTGGACAGCTATCCATACAGCGTCCAGTACAACTCTTGATTTAAAAAACTTGTAAATGAAGTTAAAACAAGAGTCTAGAGCCCTGAAAGCAGTTCTGTGAGACTTTAACGTCAGCATGTTCACAATAACAATGCTAACATGCTGTTGTTTAGCATGCAGTGTTTGCCATGGTCACCTTTCAAGTGTTACCCTGCTAACATTGGCTAAGTAGTGCTAAACACAATATAAAACTGAGCGTTTTTGTCATAAACCAAAGTATTTGAAAAATTACCATTTTTAACCTGATGGTGGCGCAGATTAAAAAGTTTTTGGACCACCGAAAGTTGTTAACATTTTTAACCTTCTGGGCACCACAAATTTTTCACCCAATTAAATGTCAATCCATCCAATAGTTTTTGAGACACTCAAAACTACAAATGTCAACCCCATTGTTAGACTGGAGATAAGGTCAGAAGATCACCAAAGTCAGTTGGAGTTACCCTCTGCGGACCATAAATGTCTGTATAAAAAGTTGTTACAATCTGTCAATTGGATGTTGAGATATTTCACTGGATCAGGGGAAACTTTGACCTACTGCTTGCACTGTATGAAAATTCAGAGGATCATAAAGAGGGTCGTTAAGATTCATCCTCTGGGGACCATGGATGTCCGTACTAATCTTGTGCCTGGAGCAAAGCAAAATTGCGATCCATAGAGCCCTAGCTCTATGGCTAAATTTCTTAACGAGAAGTCACTTAAAAGATCACATTAAAGTTTTTGAAGAAATATTTTTCAGAAGAATCAAGAGACTCTTCTTTTACTTTGAAAGCTGATGAAAAGCAATAATAAACATGTTGAGAGTTATACTCAGTAAACGTAATACAACTTTTTTTCTGCCACATGGCATCGTCATTGATTACATGACACTTTGCAACACACAACAGAGACCTTACTTTTTGATATTGATTGATTTCAATATCGATTGATCCAACACCAAAGATTCTTTTGTACCTTAAAATAATGTTTCCAAAAATGTTTCAGATGTTTATTAACTCGTTTGAATAAGACATAAAAATAATGGTAATGGTAACAATGATGGACAGTTCTGCTTCCAACCTGTAGGGGGACCGAAGAGGAAAAGTGCTTTGGGGCCTACTTTAAAGGTGCTGGTTGAAGTAGCGAATGCTGATGCTTGGTCTTTAACTTTAGCTAATACTTGTTGGGTAACATAAGACTATGACACTGTTCAACATGCTCAGTTATTTTTAGTATGATTGTTTTAACCATGGTTACCAACTCTGGGCTAACACACAAATTCATCTGTAACCGTATAGATGACTAATCTAATGGTAATTTAGCCAGCTAGCGCTCCCCTGTCTGTCTGCCTCACTTTCCCGGTGCTGCAAGGCTTCAGTTGGGATGAGAGCTGACAACAGCCCTGGCCCGGGGACACAACCATAGTCAGCTAGAAATCATCCACTATCATTACAGCCCCAGCCCGGGGACACAACCACAGTTAGCCCCCAGCAAGCTAGCAGCCAGTCCGGTCAGCACTTAACTCTGGTGCTAAGGACGCTAACGGCAGTTTACTGAACCGTCGGGAAACAGACACAGACACCTGAGTCAGGAAAGCTGCCATTTGTAACGTTACACCTCCATAACCTCGCTTTTAGCCATCTATACAGTTAGCTAAATTTACCCAACAAAAGGGTGATAAGGCACCCAAAGGACTAATACTAATAGTAATTTAAAGATGCGGTAGCATTAGATCTGGATGTGAAGGATAACTCTGGGAGTTGGAAGGGGTGTATCTTTACAGCCCTAGCTTTAATATAAACTCAGCTACATTATAACTATAAAGAAGAGTTACTCCCATATACACCGCTCAGATATCTTCACACGGTTGAGATATAATGCTTTATTTTCTGCAGATAACATCCCAAATGCATTTGGTGTCTTTATGTTTTCACCTCTGTCTTTACTGTAAATGTTTGTACTGCTGAACATTTTTATTCTGCATGGAATAGGAGGGAGAAAATAGATTTGCACTGTTTATTGTTATGTGAGAGCTATTGAATCGTGGGATATTCAAAAGAAAACCCACCAGACTAAGAAGTGGATTATGTTTTTATTACTTCAATACATTAATAAAATGCCATTAGCCTGGGAGCTTTCTCTGGAAACAAAAACTTCTAGGACAGCCTCCCACGATATTAGATATTAATGCAATATATCCCGCATCAAGGCTTAAACAATATGCACCCAATACTTAATTTCCTTGTAAGTGTTGGTCTTCTTTGCAGTCACAGATGTGAATATGAGAAATAAATAACATTTGTTCGGAATTAAAAGTATTAAAATAGCACAGTCTGTAAAGAATTATTTTGTATCACAAGTATATTTTTAAGCCAATTATAGCTTGTTATGTGCTGTTCTTGCTTCCTTCCTGTCAGCGGAGATGCATCCATAACTCCCATTGGTTATGCATTTTTGATTTGAGTAATCACGAGCAGGTGGCTGGACAAAAGGCTGTCAAATCTAAGAAAGTGGAGCACTTGGTTGTGTGCGGAGCTGTCGCTGTCTATCAGTGGCATCAGAGCTTAATGCATTAGAGGCAATGATCTGACAGGTACATATTGTCAAGGCCCATTGACTTCTTTGTGGTGTGGCAGATTGATTGTCAAGATTATGGTAAAATGGGAGTCGTGCGCCTCTTTGTGATTCAAAGTAGTGTGCTCATGCAGTAGAATACCGAACAGCAGCCTTAAAACTACCACAGAATCTTAATTTAAGAAATATATTAGTTTTGTCCCTTGAGCAGTTCATTCTGTCTGTAAATAATCACTATTGTCTGCTGCAGCTGGAACAAGACTGGGGAGTTTGTTGTGCCCTCTCATCTGTGAAAGCAATGTCAAAGCATGTACAGCTGCATAGGGAATGACTTATGGGAGATGGAAAGGTGCCTCTGACACAGCACATTTTATGATTTAAAAACCAATAGCATTAGCCTGATATAAAACTCTTTTGGATATAAAAAGAAATCACTATGTATAGAATCAACATATTTGTGGTCACTGTCTGGGCTTTGCATCAGCGTAACATACAATTTCAAGTCTGTATTGGCTCACTTTGACTGAGTGTTGTTTCTGTTCAAAAATAATGACTTCATATAATAATAAATTCCTATATCTGTTCTAATATTGCTTTAAAGGAACAAAGTTTTAATGTTACATTATAAGATAACTTAAGAGTTCTATATGATTAAGTTTACAAGGACTGCTGCAATGCAGTATACTTCATTTAGACCTGACCGATGCACATTATTTTTATCTGCATGATGTTTGTTACTGGAGCCACTAGGGGGCAGCAAAACAAGCTTTGAACACAACACTGACATATTATCAGCCTATTGAGTTAATACGCCAAACAGTTAGCAACATCCAGATCCAGCAGACCCGGAGCAACATTAACAGGCAACTCCCTCTCCTTTTAGCTGCTTTGGTCTCTCCACATACTCCAGCAGGAAATATCTGGCTCTTTAACTGCTAAATGCGTCAGTATGTTCATTAGCCAGTTGCTAACCTCTGCTGGTTTGTGCTTGGCAGTTGTGAACAGTGGGTTTATCTGGGAAAACTGCTGCCGGCGACTGCAAACAGGGATGATGAAAGCGGTAAAAGGGAATGAAAACAGTAATATAGTGTGCTATCAAACCAAAAAAATGAGCTAAAATATCCTAAAACACTCTGAGGGGAGAGTCAGGGACTTCAGAGTCAGGGAATCCACAGTTTACATACAAATATTGAGTAATGCAGCTTTAATAACCAGATTTAAGTGATCCCTGTCCAAATGTTTGCTCATATTATATATTGTCTATGTAAAAAGAAAATCGATATTGACCTATCTAGTGACAAACTGAAATGCACATAATGTATACTGTGACTATATGTCGTGTTTCATTATATAAAGGCTGCATTTATCGATGTGCTTCAAATTGGACCAACTGGGTTGAAAGAAAGTTAAAATCCAGTGTTTTGTGTTGTTTATTGAATGTGATGTTTCTAGATTTCTTTGACTTTTAAAGCCGATACTCAACATAAATACTTTTACAGAACAATCATTTGTTCATTTACTACAACTCAGTTTAATGTAAATGGCCCGAAGTATACTCTGACCATTGGCTTGATGGTACTTGGTGTAATTGGAATGCCAGTGTTTGTGTGCATCCCCAATCAGTCCTGACACAATCACCAGTTCCTAATCAGTGTGAAAGTAATGGCCACCTCAGAGTACAATCAGTGTGCAAGTTAGTCTGGCAGGAGTGGCTCTAACTTAATGAAGTCCTGCGAGTGAACTCACTGAGTCAGCGTGACTGTGGTCATAGACAAAGAGCACAAAAGTCTCCTGATGCACTTTAACCTTCCGGATCTAAAAAGCTATGTCCTTATAATGATTTATCCTAATCATTAACAAACATGCAGGGTTTCCCCCAGTGTAGTATAAGTTGCCCCCCTACCTGGCCTAAGCCAATAGGAATTATTTTTTAATGTATTTTTAAGACGTTTTTTTAAACTACAGTTACAGTGGGTTGGTAACTTGAGGTAGTCATATTTTCAAATCTCCAATTAGCTTTTAGCAATGACTTAAAGACCTCATATTATGCTCATTTTCTAGTTGTAACTATAGGTGGTAGCAGAATTGGTTTACATGATTAAATTAGCAAAAAACGCCATATTTTTGTCGTAGTGCACATTGCTGCAGCTCCTCTTTTCACCCTGTGTACAGAGCTCTCCGTTTTAGCTACAGAATGCGTCATCTTACTTCTATTTCATCTGTTTTTGTAGTCGCACATGTGCAGTATTTAGGTATGGACTACCAGCCAGTCAGAAGCAGAGTAGGGTGAGCCATGACAAGCAAGCTAGTGTGATCCAAAACAAACCCGCTTCAGCCAGTAACCATGGCTTCGGCCCAGCTGTACATGTTCAAACCCGAGTCTGATCTCGAAACCCAGGCAGAACAACCCCGAACCAGCTTCACAACCTAGACTGGAGCAAGACTTTTCTCAGTGGTAAGTTATTTAATGGTTAACAAATTAGTCTTTCATACGTAACATTTTAATTCTCTTGGACATGGCAATACTATCTGAACTCTTCGGGCTCCTCTCTAACTAGCTTGGTTTAAGGATGTGCCACACTATCAGCTAGTCCAGCATTATAACGTGTGTTACAAATTGACGCAAAATGACGCATATTTGTCACTGAGGTATAGGCTGGACTACAAAGGCGCTGTTTTGAGCAGTTTGTGAACAGTGTTTTCTGTAGGAGATGGTAACTCCCTTTGGGGTGGACTTTGGGCTTTTCACTTTGTAAACCCATTACAGTACATGCACAATAAAGAAAAAGCCAAAAAGCAGAATATGAGCACTTTAATGTCGGGCCATATGGAAACTGTTTTACAACTTTTTTTAAATTCTCAATTTTGCGATTTCGTTCATGATTCTTTTATCACAGAAACTGTTTGGCTCTACATTAATGCTTCCATAAGCGTGTGACTGGCCTCAGCCGGGCCCACTTTGAAAAATAAAGACACTTGCCACCGGGCTAAACAACTTTTCTGGGGGAAAACACTGAACATATGTAGCAATGATTTCATGCTGTCATCTTGCCCTGGCTGTCTAGCAGCCTGCAGTGCTCGATTTTTGGCAGCATGGAGTGTTCATGTTTCTTTGTTTTCCTCATGCTAAGGGACAGTGAGCTGATGACGAGGGAGGATTAGATTCGTCCAGTCACAACATACACAGCGTGGGCAATTGTAAGTCATTGGCCCTGTGGTGCTCAATGGTGTTGCCCAGGCCAGGAGGGGCAGCGCTGGCAGTTAGCATATCCTGCCACAGCTTGTTCTAAAGCACTATCTGCAATATTGCAGATTCTCCTCTTAATCCAGAGGCCCTCAATTTCACACAAATTGGAAGGAGCCACAACAAGCTGAGACAGAATGACCCCAAAGATAATAAAAGGTTATCCTAAAAATATTACAGTAAAATTTAAATTGGGACCTTAAATTGTATAAGGTTCTGATTGTCTTATCCACCTGCTCAGAATTAGAATTGGGATTTATATATGATATCATATAATTTTTATTGTTGGTTGGTAGGTTTCTCTGTCACTACAGCACACACTAAAATATCTGTCAAAATGTTGTACCGACATTCATGGTCCCTAGTGGATGAATCGTATTGACTTATGTTATCTATATATATATATATATATATATACAGTGCCTTGCGAAAGTATTCGGCCCCCTTGAACTTTAAACTTCTCCACAACAGTATTACGGACCTGCCTGGTGTGTTCCTTGGTCTTCATGATGCTCTCTCTACGCTTTCAACAGAACCCTGAGACTGTCACAGAGCAGGTGCATTTATACTTGATCACACACAGGTGGATTCTATTTATCACCATCAGTCATTTAGGACAACATTGGATCATTCAGAGATCCTCGCTGAACTTCTGGAGTGAGTTTGCTGCACTGAAAGTAAAGGGGCTGAATAATTTTGCACGCACCACTTTTTAGTTTTTTATTTGCTAAAAAGGTTTAAAATATCCAATAGATTTTGTTCCACTTCACAATTGTGTCCCACTTGTTGGTGATTCTTCACAAAAAATAAATTTTTTATATCTTTATGTTTGAAGCCTGAAATGTGTCAAAAGGTTGAAAAGTTCAAGGGGGCCGAAAACTTTCGCAAGGCACTGTAAGTGTCAACTGGATTGAAATGAAGTTGGTACAGAAAATGATATTCCCCTCAGTGTGAATTGCGGTCACTTTTCATCTAGTGCCATCGTCAGGGAAACATCTAAATTTTTCCAATAGCCTACTTCACGGAACTTCACCTTAAGGGGTCCTTAGAGTCAATGCAGGTGGGCCTCCAAATTATTTTTAATTTTTGAACGTTTTAAAAAAAATTGAAATGTCTTAAAGTGAATCCAACATATCATTAGCACATATAAATCCCTACTAATGTTAGACTGACTGGCCAATAGGTAATGTAGTCACTAAGGGTTTACTGTGCCACATGTATGTGTAATCAAAAGGCAGACAATTATTATTTTAATAGCTTAGTATTCAATGCATTAAAAAAGGTATGTGTAAAGGATTGGCCCAGTTAATTTTATACAATACACATGGTAGGTCCCTGCTCCGTCTCTCTTTCAGTTAAGGGGTCCTTGGCCTAAATTCACATTCCCATCAGCCTCAACTGTAATTTGTGTTAAGTGCTAATTAGCTAATGTTAGCATGCTAACATGCTAAACTACCACGGTTAAACTATCTTGTTAATATCAGCATGTTGTCAGTGTGAGGATGTTAGCATTTAGCTCTAAGCACTGCTGTGCCAAAGTAGAGCCTCACAGAGCTGCAAGCGTGGTTTTATTCTTGTTATTTTGCATTTCTCTAAAAGAGGTTACAAAATGTCAACATTACACTACAATACAAAAGAAAATAATTAAAGAGAACTCTGGGTTTAAAGTTCAGAAATGGAGGCTGGATGCAGATTATTGATGTTAATGATGTCATGTTTGAAGGTGCTGAGTAAAACCTTAGAATCGACTCTGACCTTTATTGGCATGTAGTGGAGGAAGTCTGATACGGTCGTTCTCTTTGGATCCATTAAAAGCTCAGCTGCATTTTCTCTACAGCAGTATAGTATTAAGAGTGTTTTGGAGTTGAATGATGATACAAGCATTTTGTCAGCATATAATTCATATACAGTTTGTATCTGTAAAGTACCACATGGCCAAAACAATATTAAGATTAGCTTTCAATTAGTTTGGCTCTGAAATCAATTTGGCAGAGGTATGATGGAGGATTTCATAGAGTTCCCTTAGAGTGCACGCTAACTATTACCCTGTTTAAGCCAGAGAAAAGTGCAAACAAGCGCTTGGCAAGTGCTTCTTTTGCCTGCTTGGTTGCATTTGATTACTATTGTTGTCTTGTTTCATGCTGTTTTTGTGTACTCTTGGAGAACCTTGAAGAGTACGGTGTGAAGACCCTGTAATTAGATGTTCTGGGACTAAAGCAACCACTTAAATACAGAGTGATGCAATCAGTGTTCCATCCTTAATTGCACATACCATGTGTAGGAAGGCTAATGTAGCCCACAAGAGTAAAGAAACAGCAAGCCTTTCACCAGTTGATATGTTCCAAAATCATATACAGCATTTCTCTGTCGTGTTGTATTCTTTTATAGCTTGTCTGGAACTAACACAAGTATATATTGCTTTGACAGATGGCATGAATTTTATTGCACAGACAGTGCTACCCTGCATTCTTGAAGCAAGCATGACTGCTTCAACAATATCCATGCCGCAGGACAGGGAAAAGCAGTGAGAAAAAAGTACTGCATGATAAGGAGAAAGGACCTATAAAACATCTAAGCATGTCAGGTTTTATCTGGTCTTTTTTTTTTTTTTGATGGAAGGCAGAACGGTTTATCTAAAGAAATATTCAGGAGCTGACCTGTTATTTTTTTCCGAATGAGAAATATGTCTGGAAATATTTTGTGAGGTGACCAGCCGATAGAGGTGGGTTGATCTCTGAGACAGCAGCCTCCTGTGAATGAAGACGGATGAGAAGTGAAGAATCCCTCTCTCTGTTATTGTGATTTGTTACAGAAAACATGAGCTCACCTCTGAGTCAGTAACACTAAGAGACAAAAAACACATTAGTACAAATCCTCTCACACAAAACAAACAAAGTACATAAAACCTGAAAGCGTAGTGTACATGAGAATTCTATCTATTATTTGATAAGGGATCTGGAGTCGCACACAATTTAAGAGGGAACGGGGAATTGAACTTTTGATTTATTTTTGGTACATCTCTTCATGTTGTAAGATATAGAGTTATACAGAGAACTCAGTGTTAGGGTTAACACATTAATGTGAGTGGTATTACTGAACCAGTCTAGCCACACTTTCACAATCCGACTAAAGATATTTGGACATGTCTCTTTTTATCTACTTAAATCACTGAATAAAAGCCACGCAAAAAAACTACTCCCGGGCTGTCTATATTGATATTAATCTGCTCTTAATGCTGCTCATTCGAGCCTCTGTGCAGGACAAACAGGCACATTAAAACCACTAACAAAGGTGGGGCTTGATCCATTTGCGGTCAAAAGGTGATGTGATGAGATCAACATGGACGGGTGACAGAAGTTATTAATATTGGATATGCATAAGTGACATTGACATTTAAAATTCCCCTGATACACTATACTCTTGACTGTGGCTCCAACGACTATGTCTTCATTAGCTTGTTTGTTTTATGAATAAGGCAGTGTGAAACCTGAGTGCACTGAACGGAATTGCTGACTTATTTGGTGTGGAGATTGGAAACTGAATTAGAGTATAGCTAGTCTATGCGTGTATTTTGCCAATGTCTGTTTCCTTTGTGTTGGAATGTTGAACTCCGGTTGATTTATGAGGACTATGGTTAACTGCTCCTCAGATCTCTGCAGGGTAAATCCAGACAGCTAGCTAGAATATCTATCCAATCTGAGTTTTCTCTTGCGCAACTATTTTTTAGCGGGTTAGTGCAGAGTTTAGCGCAACTCATGAAAATTGTGATAAGTTTAAAGAAATCCCAATAAACCAGAGCACATTTTTCTCCAGGAATGTATGGAGTAGCCAGACCCGTCGTGTGTGGATGGTCTGGCAAAGCTAGACTAAAGTACAGCTTACAGGCCCAAAAGGCTATTGCACGCAGGCAAAATAAGAAAACATTCTTACACGTCATGCTCATGTTGTTGTATGTTCCACTTCTCAAATATGAACAGTTCTTTTAGTAATTACATGTATTAAGAAATCACTTTCTTGTCTTGTCTGATGGCGTACAGATTTTTGGCCAAATTGTTGATATAGGCCTGCGTGATAAAGAGAAAATCAAATATCACAATATTCTTGACCAAATACCTAGATGTTGATATTGAGACGGTATTGTATGGTATCTGATGAGCAGGTGGCGCCTTGTACGGCAGCCTCGGCAACAGTGTATGAATGTGCGTGAATGGTGAATGTATCCTGTAGATGTAAAAGAGCTTTGAGTAGTTGTTAAGACTGGAAAAGCGC
>NC_045737.1:23924150-23927493 GCF_008692095.1 Etheostoma spectabile | reverse complement strand
TACAGCACATTTACATTACATTTACTATTGGTGCTTTAAGAAAATGTTATTTACACAATGAGATTTTTAATAAAAATTCTTCAGAGATTATTTTTTGACTTAGAGGGTAAAAGTAAATAATAGAACAGCTAGAACAGTCTGGTAAGTTCAGAAAAGGACATCACTTTACCTGGTTTCACAGCTGCATTACAGTAAAGACAACCCTTACCATATTACCATATTATGATATAATGATATATCCAAAATCTAAGATGACATCTAGTTTCATATTGCAATATTGATACAACATCGATATATTGCCCAGCCCTATGTTAATATGATGATGTTTTTATATCACATATTTCAGTGCATCATCTAATTTATGAAGGGAAACAGCTGTATAAAAGTTATACAGTTAGTAATATTTTACACATGGGAGCGCCATAAACTCTAATGTCCGATAGAGACTGAGTAATGAAGCTAGTGGTAAGCGATCATTATTATCAGCAGTAGCCTAATACTGCTACACATTACAGTACAACGTTTATTGTTTTTTATTTTTCTCAAGGGACAACTGGAACTGACCTGTGACTGACAGGGATAGCAGCACTGTTACTAGCAGAGCTTATTTGATTGCATATTTACTGTGTGCTGTGCAAGCTAGTTCTTTTTACATTGTTATGTTCTATACTGGCTGTTGGTTTACGATGTCTTATGCATGTATATGAAAATTAAGTTATTTATCTTTCCTCCTTATGACTTATTTTTGCAGCCAGACATTCAAAACAGCTGATGAAAGTTTTTTACTGGGCAACACACATTAAAACATTTAGGGAAAAATTGACAAGACTTTAATACTGAAACGTTTTAAAACTCAGATTAACTAGATGTTACGGTATGTGTGCATGAATTGATGAACAGTAGCCTGTAGGCTATATTCCGGAGGGAGGCTGACAAGCCACAAGTGTCTAGTTTGTTTATTTTTATTATTTTAATATCTGAACACATTTTTAGTGATTAGCCTATCGTATCATCATCTCATTGTCATATCATTATCATATAACAGCAATGTACTCAATTTTAAAAAATCAACAGAGGGGAAATAAAGAAATGTTGCTGTTCTAAAGTAATGTACTCTACTTACAACTACAATTAACTCATTTTTTCAGGGACAGTTTTGTTTTGCATTCTTCATTGATGAGCTTCTTACACTAGGCCTACCAGTAGACTAGGTAGCAAGGCTAACCAAAAGGAGCTTACCTTTGTACCTTTGACTGTCTCTGTCAGTCACGCAACCCTGACGTTGCAGCTAGGTGAAATGGCTAACAGGATAATGCCACCTTACTTCTCTTCTTTCTTACAGAAAGAAAATAATGCTTTTATTATAATGACTGCCCCCCTCCCTTCTGTGCTTTTAACAGGGGTTCAGTCTAACATTAGCTTGCCAGGAAAACCTGCAGTGCTATAGAGGATTAACTCAAACAGTGAGATTTTTTTTTGTTCTGCCTGCAGATCAGCTCTGCATCCAAGACATGTTTGTATAACTAAAATTATAATTAGCTTTTGTTTTCTATACCTATTGTTTTCAACACTTTAGAAAGCCTACATCTGAAAAGCTGGCTCGAGAGGGATCATCTTGTCTTTTAGGATTCCTAGTTTGCTGGTGTGTAGAGTGAAATGCTGTCAGTCAAGGAAATAAGTTCAGCTTAGCAGCTAGACAGCGAGGCTTTGAAAACAAAATGTGCCACGGTGCATTGCTAGTTGGAAATATTTCTTTAAAACTAACAGATGTTGTCTGTCAGTGTGAAAGCATGCTGCTTTTCTTTCTATTCTAGTCGGAAATAGAAACATTTTTCTCCCCTTAGTTTAATGGCTTTCTTTCCTTGGCCCAAAATAGATCTTCTTGTTCATGGAGTTAGTTACCACTCTAATAGATTATAGGTTAAACTTCATATTTAAAGCCAGTCCTTCTGGAGCTGGAATAAAATCTCTTTTCAGAAGGGAACCAGGCTGTGTGGGGTGAATGTTTTATAGAGGGAAAGAAAACATCACTTATTATTATTTTTTAAAGATACATGATATATCATCAGTATTGGCTGATGTTAATAATTTTTTAATAGCCTACATCAGCATCAGTCCAATAAGCAAAACTGTTGTACATTTTTTCTCGATTCCTAAGACACATTTCTTGAACGCTGTTCTCCTTTTCTCTAAACTATGAACACAAAACCCAATTTTCAAGCTACATTCACAAAACCTCAAACTCAAAACAGTTCAATCTGTGCTCAAAACTGAACTATGTTGTCAAATTGTGCCCAGCGTCAATCAAAATTAAAAACACTACGGAACGGACTACGGAGTCCCTAAACACTATGTAGAAAAATAGAAAACACAATGCTCCAGACATGAAGTTGGAGAAATAAATGTTTATTGTTCACTGTAGTCTAAATGCATATTACAAAACTAAAAAACCTGTGCATTTAGCACTTAAAATCTTATGCGTTTGCTACTTGTGTATAGTAAGCCCATGTAAAAAAAAAAGTACAAAAATATACAAATAAGTGCATTAGTCAGACACAGCAACATGTGTCCGTACTGGGTCAGGCCACAGGACTTCATCCACATCCCAGGCCACATTTTGTCTGGCCAGGCGGAAAAAACCCTGACATGCCGTATCCAGGCTTGGCATGCCTCCACAGCTACAGTATGTCACCACAGGCAAGTCCCATGGCTTGCAGGAGATTTACCATGGTGTAAGGTTGGCGTTCATATACCTTCCACCGCCATGAGAAGAAGAATTCCTCATTGGGGTTCAGGAAAGGGGAGTACGGTGGAAGGCAAAGATTGATAAAACTTTGGTTCATATTGAACCACACTCTAACCTGGAGGGCTCTGTGAAAACTCACATTTTCCCAAACAACAACATAGATGGGATGCTCATCCTGCTGCCCTAACATTGATTGAGGGAAATGAGGAGCTGGTGATTATTGTAGGACCCCGGGTTGGCATGATGGTGGACAACCCTATGATTTCTGGTGGCAGCACATAATGTGACATTGCCACCCCGCTGCCCATGAACACCAACAATAGCCCAATGGCCAATCACATCACGGCCTCTCCTTCTGGTGAGATTAAACCCAGCTTCATCCATGTAGATGTATTCATGGGGTCTTTCCATTGCATCCGGTTGAAAAACCCTCTGTAGAAATAGATATAGTTTTGTAAGTGATACGGAAAAAGTGATTTAGGCCACTACAGTAAATCACTACTTGTTCAGTTGCGGTCCAATTTAGGTTGACTCGGTAGAATTTATCCAAATCAGTGTCCATCACTCAATTGTCACCGACCTCAGCGTCATGCGAGC
>NC_045737.1:23910413-23924140 GCF_008692095.1 Etheostoma spectabile | reverse complement strand
CGTAGTGATTTTTGCAGTCCATCCACCTTTTCTGCCAGACCGATGGTCACACTAAGCAACTCCACCGACTGGGCCCTGTTGGTATCAATCCCCTTCTGCGCTTCGACGGTCCGGTCTGAGATGTTACGAGACAGTTCACAGGACTGGTCAGCCCTCAGATGTAAAACCTTCATCCTCTCAACCACTCCATGTAGGCACTCTTTAAGTTCCCCAGACAGCTTGTGGGTGAATTTGCTGGCGGCTGTCTTACCAATTTTACGGTAGGTCAGCGAGACCCCAAGGCCGATGATCAGGAGCCCCACCAACAGTAGTACAATTATCCAAATATCTTCAACGTCCTCCACAGTGAGAACGTCCAGTCTGACCACCTGCCAATCCTGTGAATAGGAATCGCCAACATAGCCTGCAGGGAACGTTCCACTTTGACATTGTGGCTCCCACGGAGAAGCATGTTTAGATGAAAAATCTTGTCAATAGCGCTGAGTGACCAGTTAATCAATTCCATTTCGAATGTTTCAGGAAAACAGCAGGCAGGGGACAAAGAGAAAAGAGAAAAAGTTCCACAAGACAGGGTAGATAGACTGGGAAGGAGCTAAGCTAAGATAAGAGGGAGAGGATGATTTTTAGTATGTGCAAAATATGATTTATCATAGAAAACCTGTTTATCATATCGTATTGATTTATTTGAAAATATCGGTTATCAGCAGCAACAGCAATGTTAGTATCGGTTATCAGCATCAGCCAAAATGTTCATAGCGGTGGTATACTAATTTATATATTTCCAAGGATTCAATAATACAAAACATACTTTATATAACTAGTTATTGCACTGACCTTACTGTATGTGTTGCTGTACACACAACTCACTGGAGAATTAAACACACCAAACCTATGGAGTCATTGAGAGAATGAACCTGGGCCTGGGTAACGCATCGGTATCTCTTGTTGAATTTGAACAACCCAGGAAATCAGAACTACAACTTTGTTCAGTTCTATCACTCTGTGAATTTGAGGGAGGCCTACATGGTTAAGCCAGATGTGGATTAATTCCTCTTGAACTTCACCTGCTTCATCTTAACATCAGAAACCTTCTCCCTAAAATTACTAAGATACGTCTCCTCAGTAATAACAATAAGGTGGGACGTTTTTGTTTTACTGAGACGTGGCTAAACGACTCTATTAAGAACACCAAGATTAAGAGAACTGTTTTCTAATCAGAAGAGACCGTGGAGGTGTGTGTGTTTATGTGAGATTGGACATTGGTTTTAATCAGAAAACGGAAATTAATAATGATCAAATTGAAGCGGCCTGGTTAAACATTCTGTTGTCGAAGAGCAAGCCTATCTAAGTTGGAGCATGCTACAGGCCACCTAACCAGGCAATGTTTTATGAACTTCAGGAAGAAGTCTGCTCAAAGTGTATGGACTTTGTTAAATTGGAAGTTATCATGATAGGAGATTTTAATACTTATGCTCGAAAGATGGACCTTTCCGGCTATAAGGCATTAATGAATTTTTCTTGCTCATTTAGCTGATCAAAAGAACCAATGCGTGTCTGTTCTTCAACTCAAACTATTATTGACCTTTTTCTAGTGTCAGAAAAGTCTAAGATAGCAGAAAGTGTAGTAATTAATCATGTGATCCTTATATTGTTTTTTTTCACTCGAAAGATAAAGAAAGCAGTGTTCAATTGACATAGCTCTATAAGAAAAAGGTCACTGAAACGGTGTAGCTAAGAAGCACTTGATGACTGTTTGAATCTAATAAACTGGTCTGCTGTGTTGCAATGAATGGATGTTAATAAAGCAGGGTGCTCTTTTAAATGTACATTATGTTTTTAGAAGTTGTATACAAACTAGCCCCATTTAAAATAGTAAGAATCAAACCGAGGACAGAACCCTGGATAAATGATGATATTTGTGAGGCAATTAGGATGAGAAACAAGATGTATGACACATTCAAGAGAAACAAGGATGATAAGAATTGGGCAGAGTACAAAAAGGTGAGAAATGAAGTGAGCAGATTAGTGGTTAATGCTAAAAAGGCCTATTTCAATGAGTAAATTGTGGAATATAGAAATGATTCAAGTAAATTATGGAAGTCCCTTAAGCAGCTTGGCTTCTGTAACAGGTTGAATGGCATTTTGGTATGCAAATTAAAAGCCATTGCTTTTAATGACTTTGCAGTCAGATGGGTGAGTTCTCATCATCATCAAGGATAGGATGCAGGTCGTGGATATTGGGGGAACAATGTTTCAACCACAATGCATAGACTATGGGGTCCCTCAAGTGAGTGTATTGGGTCACCTTTCTATACATAAATGACCTTAAGTCTGTATGTTCATGTGAACTGTTTTCATATGCAAATTATTCTGCATTATTGGTTTCTCATAAAGATGAGAACATAGTTGAAATAACTCTCAGTGTAGAACTATTAAATGTCAGCAGGTGGATGTCATCGTTTCACTTAAGGGAGACGGATGCCACACTTTTGGGGTCAAAGATAAAACTGAAACAAACCCCTGGTTTCAAGGTTTTAGTTGGGGCTAATGAGAACTCAATGAGATATCCTGGTTGTGTGCTGGACTTGTCTGGAGTGGGCCAAGAGCAAAAGGTACTTGCCAAGGTGAATCAATGAGTATGTATCTTGGCCAGAATCTCAAGGTTTCTGAACAAGAAAGCAGTGTTTACTCTTGCAAGTGCTCTAATTCAGCCTTATTTTGACTATGCAGGCTGCTCATGGTACAATGGTGTCTTAAAGCACCTGAAACATAGGTTTCAGACTACTCAAAATAGGGCTATAAGGCTTATTTTGAACCTCCCCATGATATCTCATCTTGACACTTCTTATTTTGAGACTATTGGGTGATGAAAAGTAGAAGATAGAATCTTTCAGATTCCCCTGTTCATGGTACATAGGACTGTGCATGGGGCTGTCCCCAAATATTTAAATAATTATTTTAACAGAGTGAAAGATGTTCCCAGCTACTCCACCAGGGGCAACTCTACTGATTTTGTGCCTCCTAGAGTTAAGAGTAATTTAGGTAAGGAGTCCTTTTTGTATGTAGAAACAAGACTGTGGAACAGGTTGCCAGTAAATCTAAATATGGTCAGAAGTTTAAGAGGTTTTAAGCAGGCACTGGAAAAATTGCTCAGATGCTAATGTTAGTATGTATTGTATTGATGGGTCTATTTAATATATGTACGGATGTGATGATTGATGCTTAATCTGCTGCCACTTGCTTTACTCTCACAACTTAGATAATCAGAATAAGGATGTGCTACACAATAGTACACAGCTTATGTTGTTTGGCTGCTAATACAGTCAACTCTCAGATGATTGAGCGTCACTCAAGCATTTCAAAGCAATTCATTGTTTGATGTAGACTCCTGTGGTCTTTCTTCATCCGAATGGGTTTAAGAGCTCAAATGCTTTTCCAGTCCATGCTTATTAGCCACATACGCCCAGCGGCTGTTTTCCCCTTTGCATGAACGTTTTCAGACAGTTTGGTCGTAATGCCTCTGTTTGACTGACAGCTGGTTCTATAATTTACCAGAAACTCTTTAATATTTGGCCTAATATTTTCAATTATCCACCATTCTCTGTACTTTCTGCTACTTTCTTTGTGGAGATAAACACAATTTCATAACTCTTAATTTCTTCCTCGAGATAAAACATTCAGTTTAGGCAGACATCTTTGCTGCAGTTCACACTGCCTGTGATTCTACACCTGTTTTCTTCCATTCACATCTTTCTGTTGACTTTAAATACGTTAATACCGCCTCTGAATCTTTCCTCGGCAATTTATTCTCATGCACCATTCAGTCTTGTCAATGAAGACATTAAGCATTTACAATTGAATAGTAGTCCTAGGTATTATCCAATCAAGATCAATTATGAGCATGATTATGATCTATTCATTGCCAAAGAATCTAAGGTCAGGTGCAGTAAAGCATAGAAGAGAACGCTTTGAAAAGAACTCACAGAAAAGCCTACGCTAGATTCATGAACACTGCGTTGCCAAGTGTTTGCAGTGTGCCTGCATTTATAGGGATTCAACCTTGTCAGGAGGGCTCCAGGCTGAATTTATCATGCTATATGTGTGTGACCTTGGGGAGAGGTTTACCAGTAGATTTGGGGAGGGAGCAGGCTCAAATAAGGAGGCACTTAAGTATGCAGAAACATTGTGCTACAGAACTCTTTCATTCACTAGCTCTGCTTTCCACACCTATAAATAAAGAGATTTGGGAGGAAATCTTCTCTCTGTACTGACTATATGAACTAATAGAATTAATTTTATGGCTATCATCCCCAGGTTCCTCAGCAAACCCTCTGAAGCCTCACAATTATGGCTTTAACTAACTCTAGGTGACAATAGGTCATTGTTAGATTTTGAGATATAAGTTATGTTCAGTGGCTTTGACACTGGGAGGAGAAAAACATGCTTTGGCTTGATTCACACCCATTTTCCATATCGGAGACAGCAGCTTATTCCTCACACTCATCAGGAAGGCACAGTGCTTCATTTTAAAGCCACAAAATCACAGACAAGCTTCACCATCCATAATCAATCTGCTTTGCTGGTGTTGAATATTATCTCAATAAAAATTTCTTTGGTTCCTTGATTTGGTGCCGTGTTAACATGACTTCTTGGCGATGACACTTAAAGGGGGCAACTATCATTTGCTATGAAGTTGAAGAACATTGGAAAGTGAATTACAGTAACAGATCTGAATTTCCATTTCTCAGTGAGACCCTGATTATCATCAATAGCCATGTAATCCTCCCCTATAATCCTATTTGCTGTGTAATTGTGTAATTTCTACCCTAGCTTTCATCAGTAGGTGGCCAATAAGTCCTGGTTGGATTTGTATCCACTTCTTCCTTTGTCCTAACAGAGTTCACTTACCATTAAATATCCCCCTGCACTCACAAAGAGGCCGTCTAACTCTGCCCGCGAATGCCTCTGTATTTAGCCTGATTTACGATATCGTTTTGTAATAAAGGCCAGTTTGAGGGGAAGAGATTCATTAAGGACCTCAGTTTATGTTTTAGAGAAGTCCGGAGGGGCCACGTGAATACTGATTGGCACACAGATATGTGCTTGTCTCATCCTCCCAACCCAAGCCAAAAGCTCTCAGCCCCTTTCCCCTCCAGCCATGTGCATGGCATGGCACAAAGGAGGTGTTGTTCTCTGCCCCGCAGGATGCCCAGGATGCTTAGGGTTCTTGCCACCCAGTCTGTAGTGTCCTGCTGTGGTTACCCTGTTCCAGACATATCAGGCCTCCTCGCAGCACCTGGAGGCCCTTCTCAGCATGCTTTAATGACACCCCCACTGACCCTCCCAGCCCACTAACAGCAGCGCCTATTTGGGTTTGTCTCTTCCATCCACAGCAACACGGCAATGCAGTGTTTACTCTTCATCGGTCGATACTCTTTAATCCCTCAGATGATGCTTTCTCTCATGAACTCAAAATAGCTCTTCCTCCTCCCCAGCGAAGCCACAGGCCCATTACTCTTTATAAGCTCTTAGAGTCTTAAATGTGGCCATCCATTAGTGGCGAGGCAACAAACATCCCCAGCAGGTCCCTCAGTTGCCTGCCAGCACACACACACACACACACACACACACACACACACACACACACACACACACACACACACACACACACTAATTTAAACTGACCCTTAATCAAGAGCAATTATTGTGCATTGAATTTAGCTCATCTCCTGGTTAAAGAAGAGTCATCTGTGTAGCGTATTCCCTTAGAAGATTTCCAAACTTTGTATTGTGGCCCTACCTCCCTCCTTCCGTGACTCTAACATATCAGCTGGGCGGACTTAACAAACCTCCATCTGCCTGAATGATTTCTTTTCTATGAAAGCTGGCATGCAGTAATACCATACTGTGTCATGTATTGATTCTTTTTTCCCCAGTCCCTTTTCCTTGAATTTCTTGGTGGCTGAAAAGTATAAATCATCTGCAAATGATCCTTGAAGGAAATATTGTAATTATTATTCTTGACGCATGGTCACAAATTCAATGGCCCTTATTAATTGAACATGGAAAGAAATATGATGTGGATAATTCAACGGGACTAGAGAAAATTCCGTAATGCTTCATGTTTATGATTGTCTTGTTTGGCATTCATGACAAAGCTGCAAATTATTTAGGGTCAGGATGAGGGTCACAGGGAGTGTAATTGTAATCCTTGACAAATGGCAGATCTGCAGTAAGATTAGCTGTTTCCTGAAGATTACAAATGTCAGGGAAAGCTTTTTGTATGCGAACCTTGTAAGAGATGATTAGAAACTAAATATAATTTAAGAGAATCCAGGTATTACCAAAACATACACCCTTTTCTCCAATACTTTGTTCATTGTTGCTCACCATCAACTTTTGCTACTTCCTATTGAGCTTCCTGTCATTGTTTCTTAATCCTTGTCTGTCTTGACGTGTGTGATGAAGCATAAAGACAGACAACCGACCAGCCAGCCACCCAAGCAGCCATTCACTTCTGTGTCCATCCATATTATTACAGCCAGGAGTGGACAGCAGGAACGTAGCCTCTCCTTCCCTGGTGTCCTCTATTGTGCCTTTTCATTTACTCAGCTTGTGCAAGTGTGAAGGCTGCTCTTCGCTCCGCCAGTCCTATTCCAGCTGTACATATCCTAGCGTGGAGCCCTGGTGGTAGGATGAGTGAGCCTGTATGAGGCTGGGTGCTGCTTGGCTAGTAAGCATTCATCTGAGACCTCTGCACACCTCTACGCTGTGTCTGACAGAAAAAAACTCTGACTCCTAACCTTGGAATCTGGAAAGCTTAAATTGACTGTATGTGCAAGAGTGGCATCAGATATTTTAAATTGACAGCTAAACTAATTGGAACTAAAGTTTTTGTGAGGCTATTACATGCTGTATACCCTTGTATACTGCCTAAGAAACTCGATTACACGGAAACTAGCCTTACAGAGATTGTAAATCCATTTCCACATGAGATTTTAAGATTGTTTCCACTGAGCTGTGTTATGGTCAAAACTACAGTCTGTTCTATCAAAACCAAAAATGTAAATCTCATGTTGGTGCTACAGGAAAGGTCAGAGGATCTGGAAAGTAATCAAGATACATCATCTGGGAACTGTGAATGTCTATAGAGACATTTTGTGAATGTCTTTGGCAAGCAATCCAGTAGATGTAGTTAATACTGAGTGAGTAACTTTGACCTTCTGGTGGCGCTAGATGAAAAGTCAGGAGATCTAAATCATTTGGATTCAACCTCTGGGGAACAGGAATGTCTGTACCAGAATTCCATTTCAGTCTGGGTTACAGTGTTTGACCGACAGATTGACATTTCCATCAATAGAGCTAAGCTGCTAGCTTGTCTAAAAATGACAATGACTACTTATGTGCAGAGAGTGCTTTCATAATGCCCATTCACCAATACCATTAAATGAAGCAACCATCCTTTGCACAAGTCCAATTGGCGACAGGTCATGACAGTTGTTCCATGAGCAAAACACAGCCTCAACAGCATTTCCATGTAGAGTGAGATAAAGTAAATCCCATTATATTAAAAAGTGAAAATGAAGAATGAGCCTTAAAAAATTTAATTTATCTGGCTCAGCATAATGCTGCCTATGGTTATACAATTTAATGACACACAATAGGGACATTTTATTATTCATGATGTGGATCATAAAGTTTATGCTGAAATAGACATTTTTTGCAGTTGAATTATCATTATTTTTCTTTTGTCTTTGGATTTCTCTGCCAGCTGAAAGTTATCTCCATCCCTCACACTCACACTCCTCCCCCTATATCAAAAAATCTGATTAAAACATTTGGAATCATTTAACGTTCCTAATTAAAACCTTAAAAGTAAAATGACAGTTAGTACTACCACACTATCTATTGTTGCTTTTATATTCTACAATGGCTCATTTAGGGATTATACAGTGACAGTTATTCAAAGTTAAGGAAGGTTGACTAATTAATAGATCTAATGTGGTGGTGGTAGATGATGAAAACTAGTGCAACATGCTTTTTGATCAGTGACTTCCAATGTTGGGCTAGTTACTTAAAGCGTAACTCTCGCCAAAATGCAACCTAGGGTCTTTTTGTGAATGTGCCTGAGTCAAACTTTTGTTTAAACGCATAATTAGGATGGACTTTTGAATGCCAGTGCGAGGGGCACTTCAATGTTAGTAAAAAACAAAATTTACCTTGTAGTTGAAAAAGGAGCCTGATACAAGAAAGACATTTCCTCCTATGGAGTCTGTTCATTTGCATTTTGAGATTGACTCCTTTTGAATGATAAGATGGCGGATAGCGTGAACAACAACTGAAAATCAAAGATACGGTAAATCTTAAAAGAGTTACACTTTAAAACATTTAATATATTTTTCATTACGTATAACTCTTAACATTACAGCACAAGAGAAAGAAAAAAAGTTGAATTACTTTTTGCTTAACTTCCGCACGGCTCTGTCACTTTCCAGACCATTAGCAGCTAGCTGAATGTTAGCTCCAGTAACTGCATTCAGCACTCCATAAGAATAATTATGGATCCCACCTGGTTTCTTGGCAAGTAGATTCCATAATAACGCTTCCAGAAGTCCACGTCCTTTCTTGCTGTCTCGCCATCTCCCCCCACCTCCAATGCCAGCGCCAAATTAACATGTACTGAATTGTTCTGTCAACCAAACGCAGACAAATCTCAAATAAACCAATCATACCTTTTACACACAGGGCAAGACAGGAAACAAGCAGACCCCAAAATGGTCAAACTATGGTGCATTAATGATACTGGGATTAGTAACTGTATTTTGTTGACTACAGGTAGGTTCAATTTCAAATAGTTGTCCATTAAACAACTTGTTACTGAAAAAGGGAATTATTAACAGATGACAGATGACAGATTTTTCCATTAATGGTCTCAACTCGACTCAGCTCAACTCAACCACGGTGCCCTGTCCTCCATTTTCCATCGCAGATTAGTACCACCTCATGCGTGAGGCAAGCCGTGGCTTGTTGTCATGTCCACAGGAAACTGCCGTGACCTAACGCGACACTCACAGAACGTCAAAGGTGTGTTGCTTTTGATTCTCAGCATGTGGCTGTTGCCACAGCCAGAAAAAAAAATTAGAACTATTTAAACACAGCGGGTTTGTTCAGGACCCCCCCGTCTGTCACTAGCAATGATGATGCAGTGAATAGTGACGATTCTCTCTGACCACCAAGTAGTCTGCAGGTTTTCACGTCACCTTTTGGTATTGCCTCAGCTCGCTTGGAACCTCAACTGAGCTGATACTAAAAAAAGTACCTGTTAGCAGGTACCAGGGACTTTTTTATCATAATGGAAAACCCCAAAATTAGATTACTAGATTAGATAGATTGAACAAACAAGATATCAACTGTTAATTAGTGTGCATTTTGCTACCTTTGGACAAAGGTTAGCTGTTTCCCCTTATGTCCAGTCTTTATGCTATGCTAAGATAGCCGGCTTCTGGCTTTAGGATCACGTTTACTGTCCATCAATCTTCTCATCTAACTCTTGGCAGAAAGAAAGCATTGGTCATTATTTCTTGAAACCAATCATTTTGACAGATTATGTTGCTGTATGCTCTTGTTATAGCGCCAACACTGCTAATGTACAGTCTTAAGGGACACTATAGAACCAGAGTAGGCCATATTGTATGGGCCACAGCAGGAGAGGTCCCACACAGATTCCAAAAGAATGCTTTTATTAAACAGGAATGCCAAGAGCAATATTCTCTCTGGGGGGTCCAGTTATCTGAGCTACACCCCTGCTGCACAGAAGGAAAAAAACAAAGAACTACTGGAGTTTGAAAAGTAGGTTTGTACTATTTTTTCAATTCCTCCTCCCCAGAACAAAGAAGGGAGCAATGCATCCTGCAAAAAACTTTTATTTTTGTCCATAACACAGACTTGCTGATTCTGATTATGTTGGAACTTGGTTTGGCGATTTCCAGGCTTTATTTGAATTGAGATGGGATTCTTTTCCAGTTTAAAAATTCAGTGTCAGTTTCACAGACACTTATCCTGAACAAGGTTGGCAAGTTTATGCTGCTGCAAGGTGAACTGCCTGTCAACTGTTTGGGGACATTTTAGCACTAAAATACACTAAACGACTAACTTCATAGAGTTGTGGTTAAAGCTCCCTGATCTTAATTAAAAACAAAGCATGGATTAAAGCCGTTTTAAATATTTAAATTATATTTTAGCCAAATCAGCATTAATTCAAATGTTATTTATTATTGATCCTGAGTATACATAAGTGATTATTATATGTGTGTTTCATTACCTAACACAGTAACAGTTTGGTAGAGATACTACTAATTTGTAATGGATTTTCTCATTTTTTGTTCCATTTCCTCCTTACTAACAAAATTGCTGCTGATGACTGTACTTTTAGACAGGATTTACTTCACAATATGCCACATTGCTTTGCTCTAAATAGAAAAAAACACTTCTTTGATACGTACACAAAACCCTGTCTCTCTTAAACAAGGTATTTTTTTTAGACTCTTCTAACTCCATTTGTGTTGCACTTGTAATTGTCAAAAGTTAAAGACTTTTTCTTTTTATGTGGTTCTTGTTTTTCTAGTTTGCTGATATCAAACATGATCAGAGCAGCCTTTTGAATAGTGGATGTTTTGGTCCTTACAGATAAAATAATTGACAGAAAATATAACATTTATTATGAGGAGTGAGCAATTATCTACGTATTTATGCAATGTTAGATTATCCAGCTTTAGTGTATTACAAGTGTAGGCACATTATAATCCTTTATGTCAGCTGATAAAACAATAAATCACATTTGAACACAGAGAGTAAGGTTTCCGGTGGAGAAAGCACTGTGCTTTCACTTTACTTGAGACAAACAGGCTTAGAGATGAGAGTGAGAAACATCACTACCCAGGGACCTGAGGATGACTTTGTTTCTGACTGTCAGAAGAAAAGTCTGACTATCCAGCTTTTCATTTGTCAGTGGCGCAATGCCACGTATACAAGTATGCCTCTTGCCAACAAACAACACAAGGCTCCTGCTTGTTCAGGAAAAATACAAATTGCTCTGTGGTGCTTGGCTGCTCTAAAGTCTGTGTTCTCTGTGGCAAACACAAGGTCTGGATTGGAGGGTTTACTCTGAAGCAGCTAACTGATGCTTTAAGTGGGACTGGTGCTGCTCCTGGGTTGGGAGTTGAAGCCTGCCTACACCCTTGTATCCCCCAGTGGGACAGCAGCTTTGAGGTCAATAGGGGCACTATGAATCACAAATCCCTGTCTGATTTGTGAACTGTTAGGACATTGATTGACCCGGGTGATCAGACTAGAGAAATCCTCAGGCAGCCAGCAGGAAGAAGGGGGTATGCTGAGGAAGTGTAATCACACAGCAGATTGCTCTTGAGAAGAAGGTCAAAGCCCACTCTTATTGGGATTAAAACCTTTTTTTATGCAGGCTGTGCTGTTCCTCAACCAGTGGGGCCATAGGAGATAAAAAAGGGCAAAGCTGCACATGTCGGCCTTAATTGGAATTATGATTATGTCTTTAGATTATTTGATAAGTGTCCGTACTAGTTATGTGTACGTCTGATAACACATTTCAGCTAGTACCAAAAACGTATTGAGGTTGGATCAAGGTTATATTTATAATACCAACTGGGACAATAAGCCTGGGAAACCAGACCTACAGGGGCCCTCGAATGTCTAACTTTTCTTAAATTTCAATTAGTTTGCAAATATGTTATGGAATATACACCACTGTAGTTTAGTATTTCAAAATTTTAAATTGCATTAGTTCTGAAAACCAACCAACCAGTCCAAAAAAAACAGTACTCTTAATGTTAGCATTAAAATGTGATTTGGTTTGAACATTTGATTGCATTGTTCTTCTCTGCGGAAGCTGTTGATCTATCTTGTTTTTTCTGTTCCATTTTAACAACTGAATGTAACTATTATTTTTACTCTGTAACGGATGCTACTGGAAATGTTGTGTACCATGTTGTTTTACTGTAAATACAGAAGATGCAGCCTCGAGGCTGTCTTTTATACTGCAGTAAATCCAACCGTTACACAAGACAAAGCATGTGATTTAAAGGTTTGTATTTTGTGTGTAATTTTAGCATTTTTGTTGGAAAGTAAGAATTTGGCAAATCAGTTAAGTTTTTTGTGATAAGAGTTGGTCCTGGTAGTCTTAGTACAGCATAGTTTTTAGTTTTTACCCTTGTGCCCCTTAACATGTTTCAATACCCAGCCATAACTCAGACTGTCAACATTAATGGAACCAGTGAATTCACTTAATCGCATGTTAAAAAAAAATAATTTTGATTTAGTTTTTTCATCATTCGAATAACTGCTCAGTTGTTTCAGCACTAATTATAATGTGATGGAAAACTCAGTCACAGTAACCCTTCCACATGTCTTGGTCTTCTCTTGCCCTACACAACAACACATAATGCTTTTTGAGTGAGTCAAACATTGTAAGTGGCAGGAAAAAATATGTAACATCCAGGGCATGACATTAACACCCGCCCACCTGCCAAATGCGGATACATTTTGCAATTGGCGAGTAACACTGTCAATCTACCTGCCACGTTGGCTTTCCTTATACCAAGTGATCTTTCCCTGACTCAGCTCTTCTCTTTTGTCTTTTAGTAGCCGACTGTCGAGTCTTAGAGGGATTGCAGAGATATTCTTCCATCCCCACATACCTGCCTGTCAACTACCAGGTGCTCAATGCTGACTTGGCATTCTTCCTGAAGGAAGCCAACCAGGACTTCATGAGGAACTCAAGCCTGATGTCGCGGACCGAGCCCTTCTTTATCTACCAGGCCAGGAGTTTGCCCTCAATGAACACTAGCTATGGGCCTCTCTCCGTGGAGCAGTCTGTCCCTTTAGAGCTCTTGCAGAGCCCGGGGACATTTCCTGCCTCTTCTGTTTTTACCTTCAACTGGAAGGTGCAGACCTTTATCATGAATACCAGGATTCATTTGGCCAAGCCCAAAGTCCAGGTGCTGTTTTATGTCGCAGGCAGGGACTGGGACGACTACAGCGCCATAGACAAGCTGCCCTGCGTGCACATGTTTGCCTTCCATGAGACCCAGGAGGTGCGTGGCACTTGCCAGTTGAAGGGGGGTCTGGGGCTGTGCGTGGCTGAGCTGGAGCCCTTGGCCAGCTGGTTCAGCCCGCCAAGCGTAGTGCCAGGACGCCAGAGGAACCTCGAAGTGTCCGAGGGCACGCCAGTGGAGCTCTACTACATGCTGCAGTCCACCGAAGCAGGGGAGTGTCACTCAGAGGAGGCCAGGAAGGATGACTTCATCCGCTCAAGCCAGGAAGGGCTGTTTGGTTCCTACACCTCCACACCGCTGCGGAGGATTGGCGGCGTCCGGCTCTACCAGAACCCCACTCGGCCCCTCGCTGAACACAGACTGGATAATAACTTCATGGTCATGGTGCCAGCCACACCCATGAGACAGAGGGAAACCGTCTCTGCTTTCATCACTGTGTCAGCTTACTCTCCTGTGGAGATGTTTACTCTCAGGTAAGAATTCTTTTCTCTTTGTTCTTTTAAGAAGTGTCTGGCC
This sequence comes from Etheostoma spectabile, assembly GCF_008692095.1. Classification (NCBI taxonomy): domain Eukaryota; kingdom Metazoa; phylum Chordata; class Actinopteri; order Perciformes; family Percidae; genus Etheostoma; species Etheostoma spectabile. Next base: position 23,910,539 of record NC_045737.1, on the reverse strand, counting down.
GCAGACTTCCTCTGTCTATTCTGCAGCCTCTCTATTGACTCCTACATTTACTTTAGTCACTTAGGCATATATATATTTCTCATCTTTCTATGAGCAAACAGTAAGATCCTGCGCTTTTTCTCAGCA
>NC_045737.1:23906953-23910403 GCF_008692095.1 Etheostoma spectabile | reverse complement strand
CCGTTCTCTCCCCTGCTCTCCATGATCAATCTTAAATTGTGTTTCATTACACCCACAATTTAGTAGTTCTCGTTGACTTTTTCATTTTCTGAAGTCCATCAACTGAGTGTACATAAAATAACGATTTGATCGCAGCTCGTAAACCCCAACTGTTAACCAAGGCAAACAAACAAACCAATCCTGCACTGAGAGTGCAGATCAAATCAGTTTGATCGTGGAGTCGTCTGACAACATAAATCGTAAACACAGGCTAAGGGCAAAAACTTCACTGTGTGATTGGCTGTATGGAATTCCAAACAAGTGATCAGAGAGAGAGTTAGAGTAAAGTTGACTATTCAACTTTACTTCAGCACGTTAAGCACAAGAATACTTGAATCTGTGAAGGCATTTGTCACCATTGGATAAAAGCGATCTTTAATATCACCAGTATTCAGACAGGTGGAGGAGAATAAGTGAATGAGTAACACAAACACTCAACACTGTTGACACTAAATTAATAAAATGAAATGTATTTAGTCCAGTGACCTTCATCACACATTTCAAGTAGCAAATGACAAATAGTTTGCACATTTTAGGGCTGCATGACATGAAGAAAATATGCTATATTTATTTACGTTGAATAAAATATCGCAATAACGATATTACTTGTGATAAATAGACAGATAAAGTGTTCTCAGTTCTGCTGCTTTCAGTATTGTGATAAATTACAACAAATTGCTTATTGAATTCAAAATAAATGAAAGGAAATCATTTCCAACATTGTTTTCTTGAAAAGAATTAAAGGAACAAGGGACTACTGGAAAAATAATGACAGATACATACTAATATTTTCTTTCAACCAATACTAAAAAATCTCTGAGTGTCTTTCGCGAGATGACGCACCCTTTGGCGATATGTTGCAGCCTTTTGCAATATGTTTATTGCGGCAGTTGATATTGCGATGACAATAAAAAAAGATACATTGTGCAACCCTAGCACATACACACTTATAAAAGGAAAACAATCCATTCAAGGAATCAAGCCATTAACCGTAAACAAAAGATGGACTACTAATTATCTTTTTTAGTGTATGTTTTTTGTTTTTTTTATTATGACCAGTTGCTGAGCAACCATTCTCAAAAACTGATTGGCTATGGGTCTTACGACAATTTAGCCCCTTGGGATAACTAAAAATATTTCGGGGGTTCCGGTGTAGCCGGTGGATAATTTCAGTCGGATTATCAACTTGAGATGTGAGAATGGAGTGGAATGGAAACTTGAGAGAGAACGTCGATGACCGGATTGTTTCTCTGCACATGAATGCAAATGAAAAATGCTAAATCATCATCAGAAAATAGCTGATTGGTTCTGAGATTGCACTTTGGCCAATACGTCCCACTTCTTCTGCTCTCCACACTGAGTGGTTACCGGTGCGCAACCAAATCTCGCTCAAACATACTGAGCTATCTGGGTGCCCGTGATTTTGTTTTTTATGGGTTCAGCAAATTAGAAATTTGAGTAGTAGTAACCAAATTCTAAAGTTATAGTGTTTTTTATTTCTATTTATCCACCTTAAACCTCCTTACATCAGTCAGCTTTTCTTTAACAGTGAAAGAGCAGGGTAATCTCTCAGAAATAGCTTGATGCAATGAAGCTGTTGATAGGGACTAATTACAGTGAACAGATGAAACAAAATGATTTAGATAATTAACATGCAATGCAAATGAGAATGTCATTAATTAAAATGCATGTCCATTAGTGTAATGACTGAAGCCATTCTTAATCACACTGCTTTGGAACATTTATAAAGCTTCCGAGAAGCTGCAACGAAGGGGTCAAGCACATTTGTCAACATGTGTAAAGGAAAACAAGCTGCATGCTGAATAGGAGGGTTTTCAGCTTAGGCAAGGGAAAAAGCCATTGTAAAATGAAACATATTACTGTTTATATAAATCTGTTCTATTATTTTTTCTGTTCCAGTTGTTTACAAATGAAGATAATTTTCCCAGCTAATAATAGAAAGAAAAAGAGGCTCAGAATTGGAGCTATGGTAAACAAGTTCACAGTAGTTGTGAGGTTTTAACAAGCCAAACTAATTCTTGACAAATGTCCTTCCTGTGCTTCATTTAATTACAGAATAGTTGTCCTGAAGTGATAAGGCATTGGAAACCCTCCTCCCCCCCCCTTTTTATTTCTCAATTGAAAAAATCTTCTTTCATCAGTCAAATTAACAGGCCAGGCTGGCCACAGAGGCAATGCCTGTGGTGTTTTTATTTGGCAGTGCAGCGTACGGCAGGCGCAGGTTGACCATCTGAGAGCGGCAGATATGGAAAGGCCTCTGTGTGGTCCTAGGTGATAAAGCTGTTCTCATACGTGCATTTGTTGCGATCCTTAATCACCAGAGCGAGAAGACTTTGATCTCTATATTCACAACATCATTATCATCCATGTACTGCACACTTCTGTGTTAGCCATTGTTGGCAGTGTAGCACCGAATGCAGAATGAGCTTATGATCCTGTTAAATCTGTCAAACAGACCTTCCGCCACTTTAGTTTTTAAATGTTTATTAGGTCCCCTGTTCCCCACATTTAATTAAAAAAACTCCCTTCATATTCATAGTTTTATACCTCATTCAGTGTGAGTATGTTCAACCAAAACATCTGTATTTAAATGATCACTTTCTTTCCAAACAAGGAAATAGGGAACATAGGGAACATTTAAAAGAAAATTAAAATGGCCACTAAGACCTTCAGTAATTGTTTCCTTTTCTCCAATTTAGTTTTCACCTTCGTCTAATCCATTATGCTAAAAGGGTCACACTGTGATAGATGTTATGCAATGAAAGCCAATTTTACATATTTTTAATAGCCAATCATTCGGCCAATTTATTGCTTTTTAGATGCCCAGCATGATATTCCTTACTGGGGTATTTCTGTCTTGAATAGCTACTTTTAATTTGATAGGTTCTGATTTGATTTGAACTCCTCTGTGTTAATAAGCTGTGTCCCTCAGGAACAGAATAGTTTTACTTATTTTATTGTAGTTTACTTTGCTCAAATTTAGAGAGATGTTGGTGTGGAGGGTCAAATAGTGGCTACTGTTAGTTACGATCATGAGTCATCTTGACACATGAGCCCATTTCCTGTGAAATTGAAAAAATAATTATATAAAGACTATGGTGTTTATTGTTCATAATGTTTCTTTTTTTTCTTTTTTTTAAAGATGCATCACCAACACCTGCATGGCTCTAATACCAAGGTGGATGGATACAGTTTAGAGTTTATAATTGTTCAAATATAAGCCCCTGCTAGTATAAGACATTATGCATAATAACAGTGCTCACCAATACGCTCATATAAAGATCTCATTTTAATGATGATACTATGCTACCTCTCATTTTACTCTGACTGTGCTGGATTGCTAAAAAAAACGTGGTTTGAATTTCCCTCACAGTTTGCAATTGTATTTAT
>NC_045737.1:23899908-23906943 GCF_008692095.1 Etheostoma spectabile | reverse complement strand
TGTGTGTGTGTGTGTGTGTGTGTGTGTGTGTTCACAAATTCAAATGAAGATGTCCACTTTTAAAAACAATATTTTAGTGGCTCAGGTTTAATCAATCAAATTCTGATTTAAGAATTCAAACCAGGTGAAAAAGATGGAGAAGTTCAAATTGGAATAGTTGAAATAAATAAAATTGAGAAATGTGGCCAAAATCTGTTTTCCTTAGTCAAAACAATGAGGAAACAAATCAACCATACAGAACATATCTGCGAAAGGGTCACTGATAAGACACGTAGCACCTAGTTATGGTTAGGGAAAGATTGGCTTAAAGTCTTGGTTGATATGTCACCAGCGAGTTGAAGCAACAACACATGTTATAAACATTACCAATACCATTATTGTCCCCCTAAAACACATTCTTAAGTCGATTTGATACCAGGTTGGTGTTGAAAATCTTTCAGATTTTCAATTTTATTTCATTTATTATTATTATGCAGGAAAAGATTAAACATTTCATTAAATGTGTTAGATTTAAACTGGCCTGACTTAGTTTAAACTGGTTAACAGTATCTTCTAAGGGACAGAATTCGATTACAAAAGGATTCTGATGCTGATTCTGATCGTGACAAATAAAACATAAACACATGTGCGCTGAACCTAGCAGCCAGCCCAGCGCAAACCGCTTTGGTCTGAAAGGCTCTTTAAAAAGGAGTGCACAGGAGTATGAAATCGAACACAGTGATTGCAGGTATGTATCTTTATCAAATAATGTTTATATGTGTAATAGAGGTTATCGTATTTGTGAAAAAAGGATATTTGACCATAACAGGGTTTTCTTTTGGTGGAACTGGAATGAGTATGTAAAATTGAAAATCTAGTGACGCGTTCCAGTCTTGTGTGTCTTGGAAGGAGAGCAGAAAGTGTTGGACGGAAGTTGTTGTCTTGGATCTGAAAGTAACATTAAATGGCTAGCTAATGCATGCAGTTCTGATAATTCAGGGTGTTACAATGTGAAAGTACAGTTGTGAGTTTGAGAGGCAAGGTTGCGATTAATCTTATTGTATAGTCTTGCTATTGGTTAAGTGGTTTCCTTTGGGGTGAGGGATCAACTTGGTACACAGTAGGATATTGTTGAAAGAAAGATTTCACGTGGATATTCTTAAAGAAAAACTCAGGAGCAGAACAACTCATTTGAAATACATGAAGGCCCAGGGGATCTTGATGAATTACGCAGATGCATTTAATGGAATCTCAATTGAGGAGAAAATGTATGAAGGCATTACAGTCTAACTAAAATATGTTATTGTCGTGCTGTCCCAAGTCTCTAAAGTTCCTGTCTTTCTGAAGGAGTATTTAAACTGGAGGAGTTAGATTTAGCTGAACCTACAATGTCAACAAAGATATTACAGATGCTGTAAACAGTAGTAGGCGATGCTGCGTGAAGATTGGTGATATTTGCTACTGCTGTAAAGCCAGCCAGCTGGGAGCAGACATCACAAACAACAGCAAACACACAAGGTTACACTGAGCTATTGAAAACAGCAAACAGTGAAACGGCAAAGCTAATGTTATTTACGCTACTCACTTGTCCATAATGAAGACAGCCCTCAACAGTTTTCATTTCTTTTGAAATCACAAAGCTTTCTGCAGCATTGAAACACGAAACTGGTGGACTCAAATGCACGATAGAAGGTATAATAAAAGTAGTTTACTGGGTAAAGTTCAAACAAAACAACACTCACAATGAGGATCGAAGTTCAAACAAAACAAAAAAAATGTTCACTTGAAGGATCACAAAATTACAAACAAAAACCTGATATGAAAACCTGGCTGGAATGTTGGACGAGACTGTGACACAGACTGAACAAGACAAAGGGAGACATGGACTATTTATACACAAGGTAGGGGAAAACAGGTGAAACCAATCAGGGGCGGGGTAGCCAATCACAATGGCGGAAAATTCACACAAAGGGAGGAAGTCAGGGTCTGCAACGAGAAAGAAGAGGTGAATGCAAAATAAAAAAGTGCATAAGTGCTTAACATAACAAACACCTTCCTCTTTTCCCAGTCATACAACTTCTGTTTTAATTTGTATTCTTCAGTCCTTTTCCTCTTTTGCCGTTTCTGTGCCAAGGCTTCTTGTTGATGACGCGTGGCTGCTGCCTCCCCATCTCCCTCGCGCACATGCCGATTGGCTGGAAAAGTGTTTTGTGGCTCTTGCGCACCTTTTCATTTGTTTTCCATTTACAAAACCAGGGCTGTGTAGGCACACCAGATTTCTATTCAGCCCACAAAGAAAACAGAGAGCTAGGTGACCGTGAGGACATATTCACTGAATTTGAAAAAAAAGTGTATTGGATGCACATTGCTTACTATACTTTTAACCCAAATTCCTCAGCACAGACACAATGTGTTATGTGTTTACTTCCTCCATGATCTTAGCTGCATGAGGCAGCACTGTGTTATCATACACGACTAAACATGCATCCACGGCTAAAACAACTTTTGAATGTACATATGTTCCACCAAAAAAAGTTCCCTAGGCTATTTCGTAGAGAATTCCGCTTAGCACCGCCTAAGACGATTGTTCTTGGTTTAAACAAATGCCAATGCCAATTTTCTCCCATTTTGGAGTGCTTTGTGGACTAGCCAGACCCTCCTCCGCAGCGCTGTTGAGGAAGGTCTGGCAATAAGAGACTAGTTGGACACTGACCTGAATGAGACCTGGGGTACCACTGTCTCAATTTACAAAGCAGGAGTTCATCAAATGAAAAGACCACCATAGCTATGTGACCAAGACAGTATGGGTGAGAGGTGGCCTGATCTTGTTATAAACATACACATTCTGATATACTGGGGAATTATAATGCTTAACATCTTATGATGGTTTTTACCATGTCTTGACTATGTCAAAGGACATCATCAAAATACAAATTACTGTGAACAAAGCTGGATTAGACGGAATTAAGTCTTTGGCAGTAGATTATTATTTTGCTGTACTCCTTCTTTGATATCTCCCTGCTTTATTGTGCTGAATGAGAAACTAACATCTTTGTCTACTGTAGAGCTGTTTTTTTAATCATGAGCAGGAGTTACTCCCTGTAACTGCTTCAAAGAATGAAGACATTTCTGCACACAAGCAGATTCTGCACTCTTGGAGTGGGGGCGAATGAAGAAAAGGACATTTAAAAGGCACTAAGGACTTTAAGGCCATAACATTTAATATGCAAGTAATGTATAAGTTGGACTCATTATCATAATGTGTTTTCTGGTATCACTGTGCGAGCAATTTAGATTGTTATATGTCATTGACAATGCATTATTATTCCTCAGTATTAGATGGTGCATATGCAAATCTAATGCAGTGAAGGAAATTATTTTAAAGGATATTTTCCACCCGGAGTCTCTAGTGGTAGAAAGAAAAAAAGAGAACATCAGCTCAGAAGGAAATTTTTCTATTTTCAATCTGGTACAGTGCTGCCATACACAATGAGTCACTGTACACTGAGGGTCATTACATGTGCATTGTCCTCCCTGGCCGGGCTCAGCCATCAATAGATTAGTCGATTTAAGTAACACAACAAGAGCAGATGTTGTACCCAGTATTCTGTATTTATCACCTCTTTGTACATACCAGACCGAAAGCTCACCCTCTGCCATAGTGGAGTAAAAGATTTTTAAAGGAGCACTCACGCACCACAATGTTGGAGGCCTGTTAGGGACTGTATGGAAATGATTGGGGGGGCTGAACATTATGTTCTCCCAGACTCAACAGCCAATGCAACACATTCTTCTTTAAAAAAAAAAAACTTTGATGAAAAAATAACAGTAAAATAAAATAAAATATAAAAAACAACAAACAAGTGCATAGCAACACATCAAAAAGAAAAACAATATCTATAAAGTGTTATTTATATATTATATATTCTTAGCAAGACAATAGATTTACAAAAAACTATATTTAATTTTAAACACCTACCAAACCTATTTTACATACAACCCACTACCCTAATAACCCACCCCAGTGCAATGAGTATAATAACCCACCCTCACATTCATCTCTCTCTTCATCATTTAATAAAGGATTTTTATACAACTTATTAAACTTTATAATGTCTGTAGCACCTCACAGATGATGGGTTTGTAGAATGGTTTGGACCAGGTGCTAAAACATTGTCCTCATTGTCCTCATACCTAAACGAGATAATAGGCCGATTGTCAGTGACTCCCAAAACGTCATAAATGACGGTGGCCGTTTAATGCGTAACCGTAACACGTGACCATGGTGGAAATTTTAGTCATGGGAGTTTTCTATTTAATATACAGATCACGTTTTAAACATATAGTTATTGTTAAATGTTTATGTGAAATGGAACTAGTTTAGGCAACAAAAATACTTAAGGTTAGTAAAAAGGGATTGGCTTAAATTGAGTCACATACACTTTTAAAAAACTGCCAAACAAAAAACGTAATTAAAAGTATTCAAATAAATGTCAAAAACAACACATCTACAGTCATATTCATTCAAGATTTTGCAGCAAAACACTGTTATTTTATAGATTTGTTTTTGACACAATACTTTAAGTAACAGTTGGGTTGTCAATTTACATATTATGTTGATTTTTTTTTTACAGTGTAAAACTACTAAAATGAGGACGTAACGTGACGTCATGGACGTCATTGCGTCACGGACTAAGGTCTGTAAAAGTCAATTAATTTCAAAAAGTGACAATTGACTAATACTTTTACACAGGACACAAACCCTGGTCTCCTGGGTGAAAGGCCTGTGTTTGTTTGACCCATCCACCACTCCAACACGCCTCCTCACGCAGAATTTGGCGCTCTTATACTTCTCACTTCCCCGTTTGCTCTTGCAACAATTACTACAGCCTCGAGAGGCTGGCGCCTCGCCACTGCAATATTTTCACCCCACTTGTAAAATCTAAATTAGAAAATAAATATGATTTAGATCAGATAATGTTGTGTATAATAATGTATGAGGAAATTATCTTAACTGATAATTGGAAAGAACCATTTGCACTGCGTTTCTCAAAATAACATAAACCTCACAAGGAAGGTTGAAATAAAACGATAATCTGGGGTGTGAAAAAGATAAAAGGCCCGCTTGTGCTCTCCTGCAAAAATCTGACTATCCTCCCTTCAGTCAAAAGAAAACATTAAACATCCTCCACTTGTCTGCATCTACAACAGTCTACCGTTTCACTCTCGTGCAAGCAACAAATTAGTTTTGTACAAACTGATATAAAGTGCTTCAAGACAGCGTTTGAGAGTGACATTACATGTAGCTCTTACAAGTGTCTTTAAAAAAGTCTCTCTTGCTGCCTTGGTAGTCATTTGCCTTGGCCTTAAAAGGCGCTGAAATGGGAAAGATTGGTATAAAATTGGTTGCAATGACTCAAAATTCCGTGTTGTCGTCAGTCTGAGATAATAGCTGTATTTTCATTCACAGTTTGTATGTGTTAAAAGCATATGGAAGCTGGGCTAATATGCCTGAGTGTTTCAGCTGACGTGTTTGCCAACAGATACACACGGCTGGTCTTCTGCATGTGCTTTGTTTAATTGTTTGCCTCCCTTGGAGAACACTCTACCAAACATTTGTTTGCAAACAGATTTCAATAAAACTGTCGGCTTTTGCAATCACATTGTGTATACAGCCCGTGCGTTTCTGTGCACTACGGGAGTGTTTGTGCACGTGTTTTTATGTGTATCGTAGTGTTTGTGCATGTATGCTGAAACGCCTGAGCGCCGCGCCGTACTCTCACTGTGAATACTAAACGTACTGTATGAGCAACTGCAATGGAATCAATTTACCTCTTCTTTACAAGGCATCGATCAGTGAACAAATTATCCACCATTACGCTTCATTATGTGCAGGGGCAGATTGACCATCTTGCAATTTTGGCAGATGCCAGAGAGGCCAGACATATTTTTTATGTGGGCCAATTTTTTTAATATGCAATATACAATACACATAAGATGGGTTTTTATTGCTTGCACGATTTCACTATGGTTATAATAATAATAATTATATTAATAATAATAATAAATATCAAGCATTTGGCCAGGCCGGCCTGGTCCTGAGATGGGTTGACCGACCCAATCAGAGGTAATGCAGATTGGGACGTACAGTCAAAATCAAGCATGTCACCTTCAAACGGGATCTTCGTTTGCACGTTTCAGGCTGTACCGGACCCTCCCGGTCATCATGCTGTTCTGGGGGACCGGCTGCACAGCGAGAAGCCGCTGCTGACTGGCGCAGAGCTTTGCCGGCGCTCCTACTGTTGTCTGTCCGTGCGGCGGTCTAGTTTCACACTATGTACTGTAGGTTAACGCATGTATGCATGAACTGAAGTGGTCCATTACACTGTAGGTTATATTCAACATTCAATCAATAAAATGTAGAAAACATAACTTTTCATAATATTTAGTATCTATATCATGATCATATATCATATATCATGATGATGGGCGGCTGTGGCTCAGTGGTAGAGCGGTTGCCTGCCAATCGGAAGGTTGGTGGTTTGATCCCCGCCCCTGCAGCCATTGTCGAAGTGTCCTTGGGCAAGACACTGAACCCCGAGTTGCCCCCGGTGCTGCGCATCGGAGTGTGAATGTGTATGAATGTTTATCTGATGAGCAGGTGGCACCTTGTACGGCAGCCCCGGCCACAGTGTATGAATGTGTGTGAATGGTGAATGTTTCCTGTAGATGTAAAAGCGCTTTGAGCAGTTGTTAAGACTGGAAAAGCGCTATATAAATACAGCACATTTACATTTACATGATTGAGTCATTGTACAATTTAGCAGTAAAAGCAGTAGCCCATGGAAGACAATCCTACATTTTTCAACTTGGTAATATAACGTGCTCCTTGGGGGAAAATATTACCTTAAACCCTGTTTTGGGGTTCAAGTGTTGTCATATCCGGCCTATGTCCCTATGGACATAAAGTGAATCAATCTTGGATATAATAGTATGGATTTAAGCCCAAAGAGGCTGAAGTTCCAGGCTGGATAGAAAATCCCCTGTAGAGGCTAG
>NC_045737.1:23883543-23899898 GCF_008692095.1 Etheostoma spectabile | reverse complement strand
AAGACAGGGAAAAGACCGCTGTAAACGCGAAAACGTCAGGATTTAAACGAAACCGAAAGTGAGTCAATCACTTGTATGGTTCAAAAGTTATTAAACTATTAATCACAGGTACTTTTTTACTCGTGGGCAAGTGTCTCGGGCTCAGAGGGTTAAAATTTATGAATTGAAGCCTTTTAGCCTTAAAATTTGTGTTCCCGCAAAGGCCAATTCTGAGCAAGGAAAAACCCTGAAGTCTAATCACAGACAGTTAAAACATGAAAAAATGGAGAACCAGACAGACAATATGTACAGTGTCAACAGAGAGAAACACGGACAATCTAACAAACAAAGAACCAAATGCTTTAGAGAATGACAGTAACAGCATACAAACCACATAACCATGTCAATTTGTTATAAACTTGTGCTCTTTAGGAAGTAGTAAACATTGTTTGCCAGTTACTTACATAAAATGTTTAAATAACTGTTACATAAGGTACTGCTTATAGTATTTCACAATTACATGTGTTTCTTTACATTTATATTACATTTACAATCTGTACACATATACAATTAGTGAATGCACGTGCGCGTGGGTGGGGCTGCATAGGCGTGGTAATGTGGGCTGGTGTGGCTACAGTGCCATGGCTGCATATTTTTCCCAGTCCACCCCTGATATGTCCTGATGGACAACAGGGACAAATGTATGCAAGATGTAATGGCCTAAAATATCAGGCTGACGGGATAGAATAAAATCATTCTCAAATCTTTTCCATAAGGCATATTTTGTTTCCTTGGTCTGATTTTACAGGAAGTTATGTATCCATTTATATTACCTATTAGTAGGCCTGTTGATCCATTAAAATAATTAATCGTGATGAATCGCCTCATTGTCCATTATGAACTCCAATTAATTGCAAATTAATCGCACATTTTATTATCTGTTCTAAATGTACTTTAAAATTAGGTTTTTCAAGTTTGTTTCTTTTTCCTTTTTTGGGGGGGAATTTTTAGTTCTTTATTTCTACAAGACAGATAAACACATGAAAGGGGAGAGAGGGGGAATGACATGTAACAAATGGCCAGGAGACTTGGGAGTACTTGAGTAAAGGTATTTAGTTACATTCCAGCACTGGCTATAAGCATGTTGTTTCATCTCCAAGCTTAAAGCTGACGACCACTAACGGCTTGAGACAAAAGTCACAGTGAAACTTATACTTCATATATAAGGCTGCTTGATAATGAAAAATATTAGACTATTTTGGTCAATATTAAAATCCCAATTATTTAACAGGATTACTCATTGACTTTTGGATAGATGTTGCATTTATTCAACTTTCACCGTTTGAAATTTCCTTTTGTCCCTTTATAACACAAGACAAAATAAGAGTTTACTTGCATAACGTAATGTGCAAAATAAAAACTATCAATTACATTGTTTTTGTGATCATTAGGAGCAGCCCTAATACTTCGTAGAAATACATAAATAGCTGTTCAGGTTAAGAAATGGACAACAGCATAAATGGTAGCTGGCTTTAAGTATAAGACACAAGACAACAACACACAGTGGTCACACACTCATATCCGACTCATTATAGTGCAATCTCATTGAAAGCCATCATCGCTGGCTATAAACAGGCACTGAATCAGCGGCCACTGGGCTGCTTCTGCAGAGGGAGAATATGTGATGAAAGACTAAGAAAATGCCTTGTAATTTATTTGCAGGCATTGAAGCCATAAGCCATTTTCCTTAAACAGTTTCTCCATTTGAAAGTGGGAGAAAGAAACACTCCGGGGACCCGATACAAACGATTAAGACTAAACGTATCTTAGTGAGCGGCTTCAAACGCTTACATAAATCTTGTCAGATGTCTCCTAGTCATAATGAATAATTTCTTTGTTTATATTTAGTCTGTGAGAGGTTGCATTGTAATTTGGCAACCTGCAACCGATTGCTTATGCATTTCCAAAACATACTTTTCTCTCCTGTTAAAGTGGCTAATAGTGTCAACAGTTAATTATTAATTCACATTAATAACAATTAATACACCTTCAAAAAAAAGTAGCATGAATATTTAACAGCTTTTCTTGTTTTATAGCAACAAGTCTCCTCACGTTTCCATTAAGGCAGCAGGACCGGTGCCACAAGGTGTCGAACATCAATGTCTTCTATGCTGAGCTTGCCGATTTAAATGTGTCCCATTATGTTTGCTACATTTTTATTAGCTGCTAGAGTGTGTGGCCTTGCCAGAGGCTGACTGAGGTCCTGTTAACAAACACTGCTGCCAAAATCTGGTTGCACAGAGAGGTGGCAGTGCTGATAGACCAGAGCAGACTGGCGCATAACTCCCACATCAAGCTCTCATCGTTCCCACACAACTCCATGGGGGGTTCTATCATCTGCCTTGGCTCCTTTTAGTCGCTCTCTTAGTGGAAATACAGTATTGCACATATAGGGATAGCATTCACATGTAATTAGACAGCAACACAGAGAAGTTGGCTTGCTCGTTATATAGGAAGAAAGCAGGATAAGTGACGGTTATTTGTAAATGTACTTGGATCTGGTTACATTTCTCCTAATGCAAAGCTCACTAAACTGAGTAAAGTGAAGAAAACATCAAGACAAATGTTTAATAGCTGAAACCGTTACACATGAATATTATTTTCGGAGTGAGCAGAACATCCCTTCTAGTGTCACAAATATGTACGTCTAATGTATGTAATTTTTCTTTCAACTCGAAGCATGAATAGGACATTTTCACATTTTTCTATTGTGTAAAGAAAAATGTAGGGGTTGCGCAATTGAAAATATTTTTTTAACTTAATACATTTATTGGCATGTTGCCATTATCCCCACAAATGCACAATAGTAACCTCTCTCTCAGTTTCACTAACTTTCTGTACAAAATATAATGCATTCCCTTGCAAAAACCTTTCCTCATCTTTAAATTCTCTCATTTAAAAAAACAAACAAGTTCATGTCCTGCGTACAATAGGAGTAAATAAAAGAAATTATCTAAAAGTTTATCTCCTATGTCTTAATTAGGCTGTTTTGAAATTGAGGATGCTTGCAGAATGAAGTGCTTAGTGCACGATACAAAGGGCATGCAGCATAAACTAAATTAATTTTCTCAGTTAACTAACTAAAGTGTCCACTAAAAAACATAATGGAACTGTGCAAAGGTGGCGACTTGATCAATGAAGTTACACTTCCTGATGTAAAATGCGCACAGCATCTCTCTTAATGGGAACACACTTGCCTGACAACAAATTAAGCGAAAGAGCAGGAATAGGGGGGACAACAAGACTTTTTGTCCCCCACTTTCTGGTTGGGGGTGTGTCTGTGAAGTAAGGTCTGGCTACTTTACACATACATATTGGGATAAGAGAGAAAAAAAGCTCTGGGTTGTTTAAAATCGTCTTGGGTGGATGCAGAGACGGTAGATCTGCAAAATATTCTCAGGAAGGAACTTGTTTTGGTGGACCATTTGCACCCTGCAAAAGAAAACGCCACATACAATGTGAAATTACGTTAATTAACATAAACAGTAACCTTAGCAATATTAATTATCTGGATACATGCTTAAACGTAATTTGCTCTTACCAGTGTATCCGCGAGAATATTTTGTCCATAACAAATCCCCACCAATCGGTCCCAAAACGTCCCAGTTATTAAATGCCCTAAACATATTCTTTGTAAATCTTTACAATCATTCCCCTAAAGAACCCTAAAGCGGACCTGCCTAGAATTTTCAACGTGTAGCTTGCAAGCTCAGAGGTTCTGGTTGTTATTTCCCAAAGTGAATGGAGAGAACAGCAACACACAGAGTGGAAGGTGAAAGACATCCAGCAGAACATCCGGCGGCCCCGGATGTTTCAGCAATTATCCTAGAAATTGATCCAGATTACTACTGTCGTTGATCCAGACTACACAGCAGGGGACTGCAGCTCTGGAGAATGTAATTCAAATTTTCCTCATCAATGATGTATTATTTCACCATCCGCTTTTAATCAGAACGTTAATTTTTATGAACTGACCGCCTGATCCGCAGATCAGATAACTGCGTGCGTGTGTGTGTCTTGCCCCTGGCTGTGTGTGGTGTGTTTGGCCTTCTGCATGACTCTTCTGCAAATATGAGCTACTGTATGAGAGCTGCACTGATTAAACCCGGCCTGTTGGCTGGTATTTGAAATATGGTGGGCTAATCAGAGTTTAATAGTTATTGTTATTGTATCAGTGAAATTGGTGTATCGTGTCACGTTACATGTATCAATCTCTGTGTCTGTCTTCCTCGCTCACTCGCTTACTGAGTTGGAACCTAAATGTTGCAGGCAGGTGTTTTTTGTGTGCAGTATAAAATAGAATCCTGTCCTGCCACTGCACAGTTTCGCTTGTTCTCAGGAACCATTTGCTCAAAAAGCTACGAAAAGTTAAGCACTGTAATTTGTAAGCGTTCCAAGTTTTTTTTCCTGCTGTATTTACTACATTGACTCCCGCTGTATAAGAATGCGGCTGGCTGCGTAGATAGTAGGTTGGGTTGGATTAGTGGGCGTGATGTTATATAGAACTTTCAAGCCAGAGAGCGGTGTTCGCTTCCCAGGGAGAAAACTAAAGCCTGTAACCCAGGAAATATGTGTTCCTTAGGAGCGTTTTAATCCAAACCACAATCTTTTTCCTAATCTTAACTGGTTGTTGTGGTGCCTAATCTTAACTTTCGTTGTGGCAAAATGCTCATATTTTCTGGGCTAAATTTAACCGCAATGTCCGCCAAAACGTCCGTTTGCAGTGCTTTGAACCTGGCTCAAAGTCACCTATTTTCATGTAACTGGAACACCAACTACCACTGATGCAACAGGGGTCTGTAGGCGGCGTCATGAAGCTCTGTAGCGGCTTAAACAACTAGCAACTGCCACTCGGTGTCATGGAGCTCCTAGCTATCTGGCATTACATGACCACCCGGTGTCACGTGACCAACCGGCGGTCTACTTATTTCGTAGGATATCATACATTTTGGTGTGCATACATATTTGTGCAATATCATACGGATCCGTTCATGAGAATGCATTGCACAGTTCCATAATGTTTTACATTGGACATTTTAGTTAATTAACTGAGAAGGTAAAAATTTCCCCAACAATTCCCCCCAAGAGCAAACATTTGGTGCAAGCCTTTAGATTTGATCTCCCACATAGGAGATAACATTGCATAAATAGTAGATACACCTAGGTTTTGGCCAACAATGCATGCTTTTTTAATGTTGCCTTCAGGGCGTCCCATTGCCTGCTCACAATTAAAACAGAAATTTGACTCCATAGACCCTATGATAGAAAATAAAGAATAATTCCATCTTGGATTTCGGCAGCTGTGTCAGTGTCGTCCAAGCACTTTGATTGTCACTATCATTCATCCAGCATTTACATAACGATTATTTATCTCCCTGTTTAACTTGCTGATTACATTTGTCACCACCATGACCGACTGTTACAGGTAAGATTAGCCTGCTAATTGTATGTTGACTAATATTAAATGCATTGAACCTCACAGTTTAAACACCCTGCTGGAAGGCTAATAAAGGCCAAGCTCACACCACTGATGAATATATTGACAAGAACAGAGCCTCAGAGATCACAATATATTTTCCACTCTGTACATTATACATGCAGCGGTAATTCGTTTTTTTTTGTAGAATGACTGAATGATTAAATTACAATAATTCACTCTGTTATTTCCTGCTAATCAAGGGATCAGCTCATTTAGTCCCCAGTCTTTTACTTACAGTTTTGCATGCCTCTTTTATTCCTTTCTTAGCACAAACATGATCAAAGTGTTTTCATTAATTACAGTCTCTAAGCTAGATCCTGTTGACATGTATAGTTTCATGTTTCATTTAGGGTAATTATTTTCTGGATTCTTCAGGGCTTATATTTATAGTAATCCAAGTCAAAGTCTTGATATAAATGTTGATATGAAGTTGTCTTTTGAAATGAATGGCCATTTGTTATTAGAGATGAGCATTCTTGAATAAAAGAAGGAATTATGGTTCTGATTTACTGGTGTTTAATGCATTCATCCATGGTCATATGCATCCAAGCCATGGACATGGGCAGTATATCTACACAATCTATGTGACGGCAGATGTGGAGAAGAGAGGTTAATTTAATTTTGTAAAATGAACCGTCTATCTGTCACCATCATAATGCCCCTAGAAATACAGTATGTCACGCAGCTACAGTTAAACCTCGACTCCTTTGCTCAGTTTGATTGTTTCGTGCATTAGGCCTTGAATAATGCTCAGTTTATTAGCAGTCGGGAAGTACAGAGATATGATTAACTATAGTTTCTTGGAGGGAACACAATAAGACAAAATTGAACAGTTTCCTTATTCATTTTCATGGACTTTAATGTGCCTTTAAAACTCTGTAATTGGCACTGTAACTGGCTGTATTTTATCTTCTCTGACACTTGTAGCCACTTGTTCACTGACAGTGGCTAATTATCTCAGTTAGCTGCAATTTTGCTGTAATGGGAAGTAAATAAAAAAGAGTTGTTTTCCAAGGGGCTCTCTCGCTACTGCCTTCTTCTGACATCCATATAAGAATAGAAATAAAAGGATAGTCTTTCCACCACATAGAAGTGCAATCAAACATATCAGATGCTTAGTAAATTCAATTTGGATCACATGGTGACTTGGCGGTTATTGTACCCCTAAAATACAAATACTAGCGGTGCTAGTGTTAAATTAATGAAATATAATATGTTAGTGAGCTTCAGAGGTGCTGGTTGGCGGATATTTCTACCCTTAGCACCCTTAATGCTAAGCTACGCTAACATGAGTGGGGTGTCAATCTTCTCATTTAAGTCTCATCAAGAAAGCAAACAAATGTATTTTCCCGAAATGTCTACTACTCCTTTAAGGACGGCTAATTTCACTGTGGGACTTTTTTTCTGTAATACAGTACAACCAACACAGCAAGTAAAGGAAGCAATAATTTAATTGTTGAAAAACAGCTATTTGTAAATTATGTCTGTTGCAGTTTTACTAGTAAAAAAAAAACCATTTGACACATTTCTATATTATCCATCTGTTCATCAAGACAATTAACTAGTTTTGTCCTGTCTGGGGAAAGATATCGCAGATGGCCTCTGTTCTCTAGTTTAAGCTTTGAGTTGAGATCAACGTGAGCATGTTTAAATTGTCCCTCTCTGCATTCTGTCACTTTATCTGTGAACAGTTAAAGAAAAACTCTAATTACACTTTTATGTATTGTAATGCATGCTTTAGTCTTCAAGTTACACCTCAGAAATTAGTATATCTTAACATCAAGTGGCATCAATTTAACTACAATGTGTTTCTTGCAACGTTTTTAATCAACCAACCACAACAGTGTGGCAATACTAATGTTCAAATATTTAGAGCTACGCTTTCAGCACCAGTTGACTTAAAAAGTAAAATGCAGTGACAATTTCATGAGCCTTAGGTCTTTGGCCAACAGGTTGCCCTGCCAATCATACTGTATATTTTACACATCTCTGTCCTGATTCTGATGACCCTTATCCAAAACCCTGTTGGAAGCCACTTCAAATGTAGGATTTACTCGGTTCATCCCCACCTTGTGTGTCAACCAGTGTATATCTGGCTGGCTGCATCGGGGGATCAGGGTAGTTAAACGTGTACCTAGCAACTGCTCTGTTCTCCGCAGACAGAAAATGATACAGCCCCATGTGATCACAGTCCCCCAGCGCAGCCCCATCACAATCAAACCATTGATCTGATGCGGGTATGACCGCATCAGATCATTGTTTTGCAGCAGAGCGCCATCACACCTCCATATCATATAGGCAGATTTTTCTTTTTTTCCCACTTTGCTGCTGTGCAGTGAAATTAACAAGCAAATCATGAAAGCATGATACTATTGAAAAGTCTGTTGAGCTAGAGATACCTAACAACAGTTTCTGCATGTATTAAAGTACTGTACAACACCATGTAGTGGGCCTGAAACAATGTACCTACTTTCACATGTTAATTAAGATGCATGAAAGCCTTTATGTAACAGTTCAAACCGTTTAATTAAAAACTAATGTCAAATCCAAACATGTTGGATAGTTTCTTCTATGTTTCCATAGCTACCAGCTCATCTCTCTGCCACAGGTGAAATGGATGTCTTTATTCTCAGGTCCATTTTTTCTGTGTCTGACCATCAACCATGGTCAGTGATAGAAAAGCTGATTGTGTTGCACTAGCACTTAGTGCTTAAGAGAGCTTTACTATCCAGTTCCAAACTCAATACTCCACTTATGGAATAAGAAGTGAATCATTTAATCAACCACAACAGTAACAAAATGGATTTTACAACAGAAAACGTGAAAGAAAACTTCACTACTAAAGGTCCCATATCATGCTCATTTACGTCATACTTGTATTTTGGGTTTCTACTGGAACATGTTTATATGCTTTAATGTTAACAAAAACACATTTTTATCATACTGTCTTTCTAAAAACAGCTGTATTTACCCTCAGTATGAAACGCTACGTTTTAGCACCTGTCTTTAAGCCCCCTCCTGAAAAAGCCCAATCTCTTCTGGTTGGTCAACGTTACCAAGTCTTCTGCATCTGCACTTTCGGAGTCTCTCCACCATCATTGCAGCCAAAGAATGATTGTAACAGCATTGTAGCAGCACTTTCTACCTTTAAATAGTCTAGTTGTAACATTACAACTGTATGGAAGTCCTGACGGCTCGTTTAAAGGCATCATTTCAAAATACTGGCTGTGTGCATTTCTTTGTAGATTAAGCATTTTTGTACACAATATTTATATAGCACCTCGACCTGCTTTGTTATGACAAAAGAACATTAAAATCTCACTTTTTACAACATGGGACCTGTAAGTCTAAGATCCCTATTTTAACGATCCAAGCACACTGTGTGAAGCGCATATCGCAGGTGTGTTTAGGGCGTGTCCAAATCCACTTTTGCTTGTGTGACGGCGGAAAAAAACATCTGTGCGCCAGACGCATGGTTCAAAAGGGTTATACTTAGTTTCTTCATTAACCATAGGTGTGTTTTGGGTGTGTTTTGGGCGTAACATGCAATAAACCAATCGGAGTGTCATCGCATTTGTACCTTGGTGCATTTCTATTATGTTGGCGGATTTGCACCGTAATATTTTTATTTTTAATCTTTTGCATGTGTGTGTGCTGCTGCGCTTCCATGTGTGTATGCAACAAGCATAGTGTGCGTGTGCTGCAAACGACCGTAGGCGCATTTTACTACGGCACAGTTAAAATTCAATGAAATGCTGCGCTAATGTAGCTCAGCATAAATTCTGTCAGGGACACTTCAATAACTTTATCACTTATATCCTATACTGATCAGCTGTTTCGCATAGGCCATGTGTTCACAAGCCAATCACAGCTGGACATCTCTGTTTTAAATCTGTTCTCCTCTGCGGCTGTCAGTTGTCATTCAGGAAGAGTGCGGCCCTCCTCCTTCCCTTCTTTCTCCAATCAGCTTCGCTCATGGCACCCTGGGTTTTCTTCCGGTGGTCCGCTCCGTCGGTTGCTTTGTTCCCATCTTCATGCTCCTTCACCTCACCACCAGTATCTAGATTTTTCCTAACACTTGAAAACACATTTTATACGATGGAGTCTAATCTCCAAAGACTTTGTACATTTCATATTGTTGTACATTTTGTATCTTTCAAACCAACAAAGTTTTGCATATCTGCAACAAAGTATCTCCTGATTGAATTGACTTTAGACCAGGTTTTTTGTTGACCAACGGCACAACAACTTTCTGCTGCCGCAAGATAGCAATACGCCAAGAATTCGTCTGAACATACCTCCCTGTAAAACCAGCACACCCATGGGCACAAAGATGGGCGCAGGTGCATTTGCTATTTAAACAACATGGGCGCTGGACAGGAAATTAACAACTGCGTCGGTCTTAAAATAGCAAAGACACTTGCGTCAGGCTTTGTGCCATGTTGCGCCGGGTGCATGATAGGGCCCTAAGGGTGTAATGCATTTTTTTTTAAAGTACATTTTAGAAGGAAAAATAGTAATACCACACTGAATGCTCCAGTCCATGTAAAAACCATGAATTGAAAACGGGCCCTGTGAGGAGCTGATTCTTTAATGTGTAAGAAGTAATTTTACTGTAGTTATTCAAGGTGAAGCTAATTTTTAAGTATTTTACACACCGTTGGGTAGTGTAATCTAGAATGCATTATTTCCTAAAAAATATGATCATTATAAGTTTTGCATTTAAAATCTTTGTAAAGTTTTTAAAATGTTTTGTTTGTAAAGTGTATCATAAGTACATATGTCAAATAAATGTGTTGAAGCAAAAAACAGTCATTCTGACTCTAAGTGGAGTGTAAAGTATAAAGTGGCACGAGAGAGAAGTCAACCTTGTGGTATCCTTCATTACTGTGCTTATAGATCACATTATTTGAAGATTATCCCTATTTGCATTTTACTTTTTTAAAGCACATTCTGCAGCTGAGACAGATGCTACATGGAAAACATGTGTGAGTTGTAATCTGTTTCCTGGTGTATAAAAATATATATCTCTTTATAATAACAATTAGTATGTATGAATTATATGACAACATATTGGCACTGACCCATTAACAACCACTCAGTCCCTGATCGTGTGAAGGCAGCCTGACAATGTAAACCTGGATGTTGGAAATGAGAACTGCTCCAAACCACATCAGTGAGGGATAATCCTATAATACTAACAGAACACAAGAAATGCAACACAGAGGAAACACATTTCTGAGACATGCCAGAGTTCATCTGAGGTCTCAGGAGAAGTCAGGGTAGTGATTACATTTTTATTTATTATGTTTACACAATTATAATGACATATGAGCTTCAGACCTGGACCGGGGAATGGAAAGAATTACATTTAAGTGTTCTCTTAAAGGTATGTTTGATTGTGTGATTGCATTTGTGTGGGTGCAAAGACAGCAGATTAGTCATTGTGCATACCTTTCTGAGGCTGTGCATTTGCACAGTTAATAATAATTATGGCGCTGCATTTGTGACATCAGCTGCTAATACCTTACCACCCGTGGATATGTTCCCATCCAGTGACTTATCCCCCACTCACTGCTCAATCTACTTTCCTTAGTCTATTTAGGTACGGTACCCGTCTTCCAATATTTTCTAGCATACTTACATGTGACTATTTATTAGTTCCAAATGTTATGTGTACCAAATAAAGAGTGAAGAAAAGAACTTTTATCATTTTATCATGTAAAGTCATGGGCCCTATTTCAACGATCTAAGCACACGGTGTGAAGCGCATGACGCAGGTTTGTTTAGGGCGTGTCCAAATCCACTTTTGTAGTTTAACGGTGGAAAAAAGGGTCCGTGCGCCGAGTGCATGATTCAAAAGGGTTGTTCTTAGATTCTTCATAGGTGCGTTTTGGGCGTAACATGCAATAATCCAATCAGAGTGTCATCTCCATTCCTTTTAAAAACCAGGTGTGTTTGTACCTTGGCACATTGCTATTACAGTTGTGCTCAAAAGTTTGCATACCCTTGAAGAATTGGTAATATATATACATACATACATACATACATACATACATACACACACACACATACCATGTGTAAAGAAAACATGATTAAGCAGGCAAAACGTCTTTGATCTGTTATGGGATTCACATTGAACCGTAGGTTCTAACAGAGTGGCACAATCATAAAACAAAACATGGCAACAAAGAAAAAAAATTAACTAACCACTGTTCAAAAGTCTACATACTCTTAGTTCTAATACTGTGTATTGCCACCTTTAGCATCAATGACAGCGTGCAGTCTTTTGTAATAGTGGTCTATGGGCCCCGAATTCTTGCAGGTGGTATAGCTGCCCATTCATCTTGGCAAAATGCCTCGAGTTCATGCAAAGTATTTGGTTGTCTTGCATAACGACCGCACACGCACGTTTGAGATCTCCCCAGAGTGGCTCGAGGAGACTGTGATGGCCACTCCACAACTTTCACCTTTTACTTCTGTAACCACTGGAGGGTCAACTTGGCCTTGTGCTTGGGGTCATTGTTGTGCTGGAAAGTCCAAGAGCAGAAGAATACAAATTGTCTGTCAGTATTTTCTGATAACTTGCTGCATTCATCTTGCACTCAATCTTCACAAGATTCCTTGTGCCTTTAGAGCTCACATACCCCCTAAACATCAGTGAGCCACCACCGTGCTTCACGGTGGGGATGGTAGTCTGTTGACTATAGGCCTTGTTAACCCCTCTCCAAACATATCGCTTATGATTGTGACCATAAAGCTCTATTTTGGTCTTGTCACTCCAAATTATAGTTTGCCATGCCAGAAGCTGCGTGGTGCGTCAAGGTGTTTTCCGGCAAATTGTAACTGGGCTTTTTGTGGCATTGACACAGTAAAGGCTTCTTTCTGGCAACTCGACCATGCAGCTCACTTTTGTTCAAGTACCGTCGTTTTGCTCCTTGCAACAACCACACCATCTTTTTCCAGAGCAGCCTGTATATTCCCTGACGTTACCTTGCATTCCAAACAATTCTTCTTGCAGTTTTAGCTGAAATCTTTCTCGGTTTACCTGACCTTGGCTTGGTATTGAGAGATCCAAGAATTTTCCACTTCTTAATAAGTGATTAAACAGTACTGACTGGAAATTGCAAAGCTTTGGATATCTTTTTATATTCTTTTCCATCTTTTAAAGTCCCAATACCTTGTTATGCAGGTCTTTTCACAATTCTTTTCTGATCCCCATGGCTCAATATCTAGCCTGTTTAGTGCATCCACGTGAGAGTTCACAAACTCATGGACTATTTATACACAGACACTAATTGAAATTTACAAAGCCACAGGTGTGGGAAATAACCTTTAATTGCCATTTTCACCTGTGTGTGTCACTTTGTGTGCCCGTAACAAGGCCAACCATTCAAGGGTATGTAAACTTTTTATCGGGCCATTTGGGTTATTTCTGTTATAAATATTGTTTAAACAAACAACTATGTAAAAAGATATGTCTTCATATGATCACTATGCTTGAATCAAATCAGTTATTTTGCATGATGAGTCATGTTTTCAAAATGTATGGCAAAATTTCAAAATTTCTGCCAGGGTATGCAAACTTATGAGCACAACTGTATGATGACGGATTTGCACTGTAAATTTTTATTTTAAATTTTTTGCATGTGTGTGTGCTGCTGGACTTCCCTGTGTTTACAAGCGTAGTGTGCGTGCGCTGTGCACAAGCCTAGACACATTTTACTAATGCGCTGTTAAAATGTAATGAAATGCTGCGCAATTGACTGTAGACCAGTTTTTTTTTGGTCAATGGTGCAATCACTTTCTGCCGCCGCGAGATAACAATACGCCAA
Organism: Etheostoma spectabile; assembly: GCF_008692095.1. Taxonomy (NCBI): domain Eukaryota; kingdom Metazoa; phylum Chordata; class Actinopteri; order Perciformes; family Percidae; genus Etheostoma; species Etheostoma spectabile. The sequence goes on along the minus strand of NC_045737.1, from coordinate 23,886,545 downwards.
GAATTCACCTGAACACACTAACCCTAACCCTAACCCTCCCTGTAAGACCAGCTGCGCTGGGTGCAAGATAGGACCCACTATGTTGACTGAAACTGTGAGTGGATGCACAGTGGCATTTACTTTAAAACTCCAAGTAACCGCTAACTATGATACAGGGAAGTAAGAAAAAAATTAGCATGACAAAGGAAAGCATTTTGACAAATTTTGGATTAATAGACTTAGTGTCACATATTCAGGAAGTTGCAGGTTTGGACCCAAATGCAGAAGAGGAGACAAGGAGGTAGCAGGGAGTTTCAATAAGTGAATGATGAAAAGGTAAGCGGAAAGACAATCCAAAAACAGGGGGACAAAACAGGAACACTAAGAAACTGAGCACTACAACAGGCGGAACTTCTGAACACAAGGTATGACAACAACAAACTGGCCCGAGAGCACACAGACTAAATTCACAAAACGAGGGTTGTAACAAGAGACAGGTGACATGAGGGCTGATGAGCAGCTGAAACACATTGGGGCGGGGCAGACAATCACAAAGGCGGGAAAACATACAAGGCACAAAGTCAAACAAGACATGACTCATGAAAAATTACACTACAAAATAAAACAGGGACCTAAACAAAACCCAGGATCATGACAATTAGTGTGTATTCTAATGATAATTGTTAAGGAGAATGGCCTTAAATGAAAACGTAATGAACTATAGCACACTGAAATGAATATATCAATAAATGAAATAATGTTTTGTTTGTAGGATTCAGCATTTTATCACAGTACTCTGTGCTAACACAGTATGGATTTACATTACTCAATATTCACCACTCCAATACTTCCTCTCCTGCACTGTAGTATTGATGCAGCTGAAAATACAAGGATCCGTGCCTATATGTTCTATTACATTTACTTTTGATAGATCATATTTTGTAAAAAATAAATTGTCTTTTTGGATTTGACATATAGGTTTCCATTATGGAAAGCTCCATGCTGACTCTGTTAAAACATGACAGGGCTGCTGCTGCTGATAGTGCCTCAACACTTGCATTATAAAGGAAAATCTACAACCCTTTTTCTCCTCAAAGCAGTGGCAGCCCTGCTGGAGAACAGCAGTGACTTGAGAAATAATGTCATCAAGGTAGAAGAGTGTTCACACCAGCTGCCTCGGTGATTAAAATGACAAATGGTTTATTTTCACAGCTTGATTGCTGACTATATATAGCTGGGGGGGAGCCTTGCCGAAACGTAAGCACACTGTTATCTTCCAGTACATATTCTGACAAAGTATATAATTTATTATTATATTTTAAATGTTTAAGGTTGGAGCCTGTCTGCACAAAACTACTACAGTTCTTGGAAAAAGACCTTAAAGGTACATTTGGGTCATCTAATTCTAATTTTGCTCACACGTTGTTGATTTTGTAGGTAGAGTTGGATCAAACAAATACGCACACACACACACACAAACACACTCACAATATATTAGCTTGCTAGTACATTATAGAGTGGAGTGCTATTCTGAAAGTGCTTGTAGATAGCATCATGCTTAGCATCATGTCACAAGCAACAAACTGTGTCCTTGTTGGTTTTCATTTGGAAAAAAAACACTCAAACACACTGTAGGAGAAAATGTGGAATCATTTTACGTAAGTAGCGAAAAATGCAGATCTCAATGGGTTTCTGTCTAACTTATTTGAAGGGGATGTACTATATGTGTGCGTAGCGCGTCAAATATTTCCATTTCCCCTTTGTCAGGTATACCATATTGATTAACCGTTTCCACATTCAGTCTTCCCCTAGATGGAAATGGAGCAGAGCTCTGCATTACCAAAACTGCAAGCTCCCTTATTTACATTTCATCTTCTTCTTGCTGTAATAATCTTTACAGGAAGAACAGTTTCTTCAATCTTTGGATTCAATCTTTATTAACCCGAAGAGACCCTGTTCTCGTAAAAGGAATATGGAGATAGAACGTGAAATGACTTAAAGATTAGATTGTATGCTGGGAAGTTGGTTGGATAATGTAATATTTGGCTTGCATGTATAGTATGGTTCTTGGGCTTCTTGTTTTAATGGCCAATTTGATGGAAATGTATCTCACCTTGATTGGCTCATATCTTGATAATGCCAACATGCGCTCTGACTACATATCAAACATTGCGTTGTTCAGTCCACTGGAGGGAGATTCTGCTCAATATTTCCATATGCTTGTGTCATTCACCTCAACACTCTGTGATTTGACCACTCAGATACTGAACTCTGGCATTTTACATGCACCTCCAATTCTGGCCATGTTATTCAACTGTCTGGCATTTCCAAAGGTCACAACCTTTACTTGTTCATTTGGTGTGTTCGATGTCAATGTTTCTGTGTTCAGCATGAGTTTTTCCAGGGCAGATGTCAGAGGTCTGGGCCTAGTTAGATCTGCAGAGAGGCTTGATCAGCACCAACAATCAATTCTCAGTAGGCCTTCTGTGATCTTTTCTGCCCATCACTCCCTCCTCATTCCTCCAGGCTTAATCAATGATACAGGTACATCCAACCGACTGCAAAGTCACCGGTTTAAAGAAGGGCCTCTTTGACGAGCAAATCGGCACCAAAGCAAGAGAACACAACGTACTAAAACAACTGACCCCAAGGTTCTCTCTGTCAAGTAAAACATCCAAAATATTTTTTGGGGGGCTTTTTTACAATGCACTCTCCAGTATGTGGCTTGTCTGTAGAAAGTGGTCCTGTCCTCAGCAGTACATATCTACCCCAGACAGACATTGAGAATATGAGAAAGAAAGTTCCTCCTGTAGCATTAGGCATTGCTTGACAGGGGGGAGGGAGAAGCAGAGCAAAGTGGTTGGTCTGAGTGAGAGCTTGAGAGAGATGAACCGTGGTGGCCTCTTTCTTTCCTGTAAAGGGAACCTGTGGGCCCATCCTGCAGCAGGAAGGTTAGGTTAGGGGTTCATCATTGACCAGAAAATTCAAGTGTGTGTGTGTGTGTGTGTGTGTGTGTGTGTGTG
>NC_045737.1:23878904-23883533 GCF_008692095.1 Etheostoma spectabile | reverse complement strand
GTGTGTGTGTGTGTGTGTGTGTGTGTGTGTGTGTCAGATCAGGGTGGCTGGCCCAGCGCTGAGCTAAATGGAAGACTAATGGGCAGTTGGAGCGAGCCTGACGGGTTCTGAGGAGCCCTGTTCTCTCTCCCTCCACCTGTCATCCATCACATTTCCAGCTGATACTGGGAGATAGCCGCCCACACTGGTGGGAGGGAGGCCAAGGGAACAGTCAGGAGGGAGGAGGGGACACCAGCTGGCTGGAGACAGGGACAGGGATGTGGCCACTGCATGCTATTAGGAGCATTTAGTGTTTAGCAGCAATTCTCATCATGTCTGTTTGGCTCAGAATGATACCCCGGACCATGCTCAGACTTTCAAGTACTCTAACCAGACCAAGTTTACGATCATTATCATCCTTTGAGGTAATTAGAATATCCAAAATATTAAAGATGTGGTTGTTTTTTTACTATGTAATACCAAAAGGGATGAATAAGGCTACAAGGACTGACAGTGCCAGAGAAAGTCATTATAAAAGACATAATGGTGTTCATAAAACAGGGTGAGTGTTCAGCTGTTTTTCTTCCTGTGTGGAGGCTTCAGAGGAACCTTTTCACATAATCATGGCTATCCTTTTTCTCTTTGGGACAGAGGACACCAGGGGAAGCACACACACACACACACACACACACACACACACACGTAACAAAAGCAAGTGAAAAGGCTTTTGAAAGTCCTTTTATATCAGCTCAGATTAGAGTCTTTTAAACAAATGTCACCTTGAGGGCAATGAAAGGAGATTATGGATTTCTTGATTTTGATCACCTCTCTACTAGGTGTCCTTTGCCATGGAAAAGCATCAAAACACTCCAGGCAAAATGGTCCTTAGATTGAATATTTGAAAAAGTAAAAGTATTGAAATTACAAAGGGGATGTGCTTATTATACCAGTGTGAGCAAAAGAGGGAATAAGTCATTAGAAATGTTGTGTGTGTGCTGAAATTGACCACGATGTGTGTTTTTTATATATGTAGTAGGCCCATAGTTGCATAGTTGACCTACTTAAGCTAATAGGCATTTATATCTCCTAAAAATATAGTATGCGTACTGATCATCAAGCTTGTTTATTTTGGATGAAAAGATTCAACTGATTCCCGTCAGAGAATCAAAACACGTCGACAGTTTGATGTGTCTAAAAAGCATGCAACGAGGAAACAAAAAAACTGGCTACAGAAAAAAAATTACACTGGCAGGTTAATTATTTGTCTCACCTTTTACATCTTGAATATGCTACTCAAGGACATTTTAAATAATCCCAGTGTACCAACTTTAATTGGAAGTCTGAATGAAATACTGATTGAAAGTGCAAATGCAACATTTCACCTTTTGTGAAGAAAACTTTGCTGACTTGTCTAAAGTCTAAAAGCTGTCATGTGTTTTTGGCCCTATGTTTTCCACGACCTGCGCCCATGCAGTGGTTGCACTGTAGTCTTAGTCCTTTATGACAGTGGGTGTAAAATTAACGTTAAAAAAAACGTATACAGTAAAGACTTCTGTAATATGTTTCCTCATGTGATATCTGCCTACCACTGCCTTTCACCAGTCAGACTCCTTTCACATATTCTCTCACTTTTCCTGGTTTTCGGTGTATCATCTTGCATGGCAGTGGCTCTTGACACTTTTGTGTACTGTAGCTGTTAAAATGCAAATTTCACAGGATTCAGCTTTCCTGTTCTGTCGGCAATTTACTGTGTGACGTCCCCATCTCTTTGCTGCTGAGCAGAGGACACGAGTGTCAGCTATATCCATCCTCCTGAGCCTTGGTAAAATGCCACAATATCTCTTTGCAAAAACTGCAGCACTCCTCTCTCGCTGCAAAGGAGTGGGGAAAACTAACGCGGTTACAAGCAGCCTGCTCTCGGGTCTCTGTGTTTTAAAGTGTTGGCAGTTCACAAAAAACTTGTTGAAAGGTGATTTTAAGCCTAATTTTACACCTAGAATAAAATTCAAACTAAGCAAGTCTCTGAAAGGCAGATGGGGGAGCGTGTTCACGTCACAATGCTTCATAATGGGCATTATGCAGGGCAATTTGCCACCTTTAGGTGTCCCATGAGAAGGGCAGGTCGCTATCTTTCAACTATAACGTTTGTTATGCGGATCTGCCGCATTTATTAGACTTGTAGCAAACAGAGGCGTGTTTGCTCATTGCAAATGTACTGATCATTATTTGCAGACTCTTGCAGCTGTACCAAGAAGTAAACGCAAGCTCTAAGAATATCTTGCTTTCTTTGTGCAGTTCAGACCAACAACAAGTGGAAATGACAATTGAATGTCAAAGAGAAAGATGTGAGGATGAACAATTAATAAGAGGGAATGGATTAATAACGAAGAACAGAGAAACCGACAGGAGGAAAAAGAAACAGGTTTTTCCTTTCCTTTTCTTTCCTTTCCTTTCGTCCTTTGTCTCCTCAGCCCAATCATGACACTGACTAATCAATGACAGATGGTCATAAATCAGCCTCTTTATTAACACAATCGTGCCATTGAAATAACTAGCGGTGAAATAAACATCAGTTATTGTGCATCCTTATACACATAGAACACCCACATAGACATTGCCTGCCACATGCATTAACTGCTGCTGCTGCGGCTGCTGCATACAGTACAGTATGGCCGGGGATGGATGACGAAGGAAGTGTGACTTCCTGAGATGTAGGCTAGGCTATGTGAGATGGGCGTCTGTAATAATAATGTCAGGTTTGTTGGCAGTAGGTTTGGTGTCTTGCAAAAAGTGACATTGCAGTGTAAGAAATGAGCAATTACTTTTTCTTTTTTTTAAAGCAGCGTCAAACAGAAAAGTCTTTAGCCTGCTGCAACCTTCATAACAGAGTTTTCTGGGAGTTTGTTCCAGATATGTGCTGCATAGCAGAGCTAGGGTCGCCCAGATAGCTCATTTGGAGGCATGTAGGGTTTACTCCTGGGCGCAGTGGGCCCTGGACCCTAACTTTTAATATATTCTTAAGGTGATTATATGCTGACTTTATAATTGTCTTACAGGAATGTGGCTGTTGAAATCCAGGTCTGAGTTCATGACCACACATTAAAGGCATTGAAATAGTCTTGAAGTGCATTGTAGTTTGTATAAAAACAAAACAAAAATGCAGCAGCCAATGATGGTTGCACTTTGTGGTGTGGCCATTTAATTGTGACTTGTGTTGAAGTTTTATTTACGATGACCTGCAAGGTAACACTATATTCATATATACCGACATACTATCAACATTAAAGCTTGATATGGTGAAGTTGTTAGCTAACTGTTGCTTATTACACATCCAGCATTTATTTTGATTGATTTTTGTTGGTAAGTTAACAAATCACTCACATTTTGGTCTCCACCGACTCTTGACTAAAATATCTCTCTTGTCTCTTTAGCCGCTTTTAGCCATTTGTTGCATACAATGTGTTTTTCAGAGCATTTTTTTCTTTTTACTGAAAACAGCTGTTCAGGAAACAAAGTAGAAGAGAGCGGTGAAAGTAGCTGATAATGAGCTGAAAGTCATTCGAGAGCTGAGGGGTTGAGCTGCAGAGTTGTGTGAAAATTATCAGTTATTCCAGTAATCATTTAAATGTATGCTAGTACAAAAATATTGATTATGGCAGATTTAACCAGGACAGTTATTTGATGCATTACATGTGTCAAGAATATTTATCTGCTGTCATTTCAGTCACTGGTTTTCCTTCCTTTCCTTGTGGTAAAAGAGAGAGGTCCATGCACCTTTTTCTTCCTATTTCATGGTGGAATTCTCTCTGCATGAAAGAAGCCTGGCTTATTTGCTGCCATACTTTTATGTGAAATATACAAGGTTTTTAGATTCTTGAGGGTAGATGTTTCTTTTTAAAATATTCAGAAACTTTGTAGCGGTGATTACCTTTTGTCTTAGCTGTGATTTTGGCTGTGATTTTAAAACCTGTGTTGTCATTCTTCATTCAGTTGCTCATGTCAGATGCATGTCTGCTGCAATGCTGGTGTGTGTGTGTGTGTGTATATGTGTGTGTGTGCGTGCGTGAGTGTGTGCGTTGTTCAGAGGGTGTGACGAAAATGCAGGTGTCCATTTTGAAAGGTAGTAGGTCGAATTAGGCTGCAGAGGTGGGGGACGCAGGTGGGAGCCGGAAAAAAAACGCAGCGGCCTGCAGTGAATGGTTGAGACATTCAACTTTATTCAACTTTTGGAGACATGCAACCCAACGTCACGCAGCAATGCCCAATCATGTAACCGGCAAACAGACTTGTTTGAGGCGGTGTGAGAGTCTCGTACTGTAAACAGGAATCATCACTGCCTCCATTACTGCCACAAGAAAGATTGCTCAAAAACAAAACACAAGCACTGAACTGGCCAGGAGTTTGTGTAACAGCGGACTGTTTCCTTTAACAACAAAGCACAGTCCCTCCGTCTCTTTTCTTTCTCTCTTTTTCAGTAAAATGAAGTTGCCTTCATGTGCAGTCAGAAATGGCAAAATCTGGGTGGCCAGATAGCTCAGTTGGTAGAACGGCCGTCCACATTCAGAGGTTTACTCCTCGACGCAGTGGGCCTGGGTTGGACTCCGACTCCGAACCTTTGCTGCATGTCATTCCCCCTCTCTCTCCCCTTTC
>NC_045737.1:23875739-23878894 GCF_008692095.1 Etheostoma spectabile | reverse complement strand
TCTTCAGCTGTCCTGTCAAAAATAAAGGCTAAAAAATGCCCCAAAAATATCTTAAGAAATGGCAAGATCAATGAATGATCTGACAGAAAACAATAATTGTGAAATTTAAAGCATACTTGTGCAACATTGGGGGGTTAAATAACACAACAGGACAACACAGAGATGGGCCATTTAAGTGACACAGTGATCGTTGGATCGCTATTTCTCGTCTGAAAGTGCACTTAGAGTGAGAAACTTGAAGGACACTTGTCCCCGATGGGATATGGAAGAGCTTTAAGAGCTCTAGGGCTGACAGGTCGAACGATGAGCTCTCCTCAGCTATACAACACTATATGCAGGACAAGGACACACTTCCACTGCCAACTTCATACAGTGTCACCTGGCCTGTTATAGGCTGTGTCACCTGTCAATCACAGCCATGTAATGTATTGTCAAGCGCACAGGTTAAGGCCACCGTCAGCTGTGGTGATAATTAACTCTGCAGAAGACCTTTGAGTCATATGACAGGGGTCAGCACACCCCACTGTAATTCTGGCATTAGGTAAGAATTGTCCTTCATGAGGAGCAGTGTGATGAAAGTGACATACTGTTGGTTTCAGGCAGTAGTGGGGGAGTGGAGGTGACAGTGCTCTATCACTTCCTATAAGGAAAAGTCATCCTGTTTGTTTGGGATGCAGAAAAATATCCAAAAGTATAGGTCAAATTTGAAAAGCTCAGTGTCCCTCACTGTATGTCCATGTTGGCCCAGTATACTGAAGAGGTACACTGCAGAGTCAGAATCATCAATTTAGTCAACGGTTATTAATACCTCCTTGATCGGGGCACATTGGGACTGTGAATAGCAGTCTTTTATAAGCAGCTGGTGTTAGTGATGTTTTATCATGTAAGAAAAAACAACACCACTACTGGCTGGCAGTGATTATCATTACTTTAATTGAAAATCCTAACTGAAGATCCATACTGCTCACTAGCTTCTTCCGAAGTTCACAACTTCTTAAGTTATGTGATGATAATGGCTCAAACTCCAGAACAACCGTTAAAGTTGCACTTTTTATATTATGTATCTATGTATCTAATGATTACATTAGGTTTCTTTTACTGACAAACGCACAGCGATTTATTACCCTACGCAGTTTGTCTCGGCTCTACAGAGCATTTTTGCTTCTTTCTTTTTGTTTTTTTGTATTTTGGTCCAAAGCTACTGTTTTGGTTCAGTTTCATGGCTCTCATCAGCTTCATTTCCAGCTGCAGCAGGCAACTGTGTTTCTGTTAAACCCACTGTATGCTGCCAGACATACCAAGGAACCAGCTGATGAACAGCATAGCATTAAGTGATTTCACATAATTTTGTTAAACTACTCCAAGGTATTATGATTACTCACTTATCTTTTTCTTGTAAAAAGTGAAGACACAAATTACGTTGTGTAGAAGATGATAGATAGACAGACAGACAGACAGACACGCTGATTAAAACAACCCATGTAGCATTATACACAGTCTTGTCTTCACACAGTTAATTCCTTTTGTGAAAGGAATGTCCTCAACTCACCTAATTCAATACATTAACAAGTGCCAGTTGGATGACAGAGTTTCAGAAATGTAGGAGCCAATTTTCCAGATGAGAATTGAGTATTTAATAGACTGCAGTGCTTTCTCTCTGTCCTACATTAGGCCGTTAGAGGCTCTCTGTGGTTTTGCATGGTTAGAAAAGTAGTGTCGTTACATTAGCGGCTGCTGTCTCCTTCTAATCCCATTTGCCTTGTGGTCACAAACAAGGTGGCAGCCGAGCCACTCAGCTGATGGCACAGGGAATCCATGTTTATACCAAGAAGTCCTAATTCAATTGACATTACTGACTGGCTTTAATGGATTTTACCTGGTGAGCCAGCAAATTGAATATATAAAAGGCATATTAACTCCTTCGGAGGAACTGAAAAGAAAAGGTGCAATTTACATTATGTGAGCCTTTGGTGACAAGAAGGTGACATACAGGAGATTATAATCTATTTCTTGAGTTCTATTTGATTTGTCTTTGGTAAAGCACTGTCCCTCTTGTCTCTGGTTTGGGCTTTTATCTTCCTCAAGCCATTTGATGTTCTTACACACTGCTTTTTGTTACGGGAACACAGATTCACACACTGTCTTACACTCACATGCACCTCATACACACAACTACATCTTTCTGTACACCTCAGCTGTCAAACCCTTTGCTGTGTCATCTCATTGAGCTTCTGAGGTTGTTATTGTTTTATCTCTCGGGGTGTTGGTCTCTGTGCAAGGTGGGAGGCCGTCTTTCCGCGGCCCTCTCTGTAAAGGTCAGTGAGCCGCGGATGAAGCTGTGTCGATCAGATGAGTGCCACAGACTGACAGCTAATTTTCATCAAAGCAACTGTGTGCAAGGGGGGCCAAGATGCAGGAACTCCGGGGGCCTCTTTCCTCTCTGAGGATTCTCCACTACTTATGAGGCTTACTGACTCATTGTGTGGCGACATGGCCCTGCAGTCTGCTCAGATCTAGTGTCTTTGCCTGAAAGTTGCAATTCACATATAGGCCTAACACCAGTGACACCAACAATATAGAGAAGGGGAACTGCAAAAGAAACCACGCCAACCACGCAGTGTTGTAACATTTTTCATTTTTGGAGTAGCATCATCCTAGGGCTGGGCAATGTGGAGAAAATTAGATATCACAATATTCTTGAACATATACCTTGATGTCAATATTGCTACAATAACCTTGGGTTAACTATGGTTGCGTTCAATATTTTCACAATTAGATTTTAATAAAAGAATCATCTGTAATGTGGATATAAGGACTTTGGGCCCTATTTTAACAATCTAAGTGCACTGCGTGAAGCGCAAGGTGCAGGAGTGTTTAGGACGTGTCCAAATCCACTTTTTTCCAGCTAGTTTGATGGAAAAAAAAGGGTCCATGCGCCAGCCGCATGGTTCAAAAGTGTTGTACTTAGTGTATTCATTAATTCAAAGGTGTGTTTTTGGCGTGACATGCAATATACCAATCAGAGTGTCATGTCCCATTCCTTTTAACAGCCAGGCGCGTTTGTACCTTGGCACACTGCTATTATGATGGTGCATTTGCACCGTAATATTTTTATTTATAATTTTTTGCATGTGTGTGTGCTGCTGCGCTTCCCT
>NC_045737.1:23868847-23875729 GCF_008692095.1 Etheostoma spectabile | reverse complement strand
TGTGTGTGTGTGTGTGTGTGTGTGTAACAAGCGTAGTGTGCGTGCAGTGCACAAGCCTAAGCGCATTTTACTAATGCACTGTCAAAATAACAATGAAATGCTGCTCTATTGACTCTATACCAGGTTTTTGTTGGTCAATGGCGCAGTCACTGCCCACTGCCTCAAGATAGCAATACACCACGAATTTATGTGAACATGAAATATGATTAAATAAAAATGATTTTATTTCTATGTCTAGAACAGTCTGGTAAGTTCCGAAAATTGTGTCACTTTACAGTAATACACTTAGACTTAGACTAGACTTACTGTAGACTTCTCTTTATTAATCCTTTTGGGACGAAATTTAATTGAATGCAGCTTTTAAAACCATGAAAAGACAACACTTACACCATATTTCCATATTACAATATCCCAAATCTAAGACAGTATCTAGTGTCATGTAACAATATCGATATAATATTGATATATTGCCCAGCCCTACATTGTCTGATGATCTGCAAACGTCAGCCTTTGTTCCTCTCTGCTCTTTTTTTGCCCTCTTTCTTCTTCTCTTCCAGTTTGCCAGTATTCTAAACATGGTTTGCATTGATTTATTCTCTTCCACCAATTAAAAGCAATTTTGTGAGCATTAGAGTAAGCCATGCTGGGAGCCGTTTCCTGCGGCCGGCTGTTCATTACCTCGTGGTGTGTGTGTTTGCCTGTGCCTGCTTGTCTCAGTGTGAACTCTTGGGTACCTCCGTTGTGATATGTCACTCTTTTGAATGTATCTGCACAAGCATGAGTGTATGTGTGTGTGTGTGTGTGTGTGTGTGTGTGTGTGTGTGTGTGTGTGTGTGTGTGCGTGTGCGTGTGCGTGTGTGTGTGCGTGTGCGTGTGCGTGTGTCTTTCCATTAATGTTTAAACATACATGAGCAGATGGGTGCGGGTTAGTATAAGAGATTCCTAGCACGTGCAGGGCATTAGTTGTCTGTTCGCAGGCTAAATCCTCATGTTGTTGAAGCGGTGTCAGTTGCCTCTGCCACGACACAAAGCTTATCTTTTACCAGCTCCCGTAGCCCCTTGGGAAGGGGAGACATGGTTGTGGGGCGGGGGATGATGGATGTGTGAAAGAAGACAGGAAGCTCCTGGCTGATGTGAATAACCCTGGGCACTGGAGGAAGGTTAAGAAGCCAATGCCATGCTGTATTATCCCTGAACGACCCAGTTCTCTCTGCACCCTTCCTGTTCTCCAAAACCAGACACAGCTTTGTGCCATGATGCCATCGCATCATTGTGTCAGTGTACAGGTCTGTATTCATCAGTCCATTTGTCAGACTACCGAATTAATATTGCATTGGTGTACTACAGGTGGAATACTGAATGTGTTTGTGTTCAATCGGGGAGCTTTTTTTTAACTCCAGCAAAGCAAAGTGCCAATTACGGTAACTTCAGGCAAAACCTGGTGACTAAAATGTAATTTTCCCCCTTAGGTTTGTCCTTTTAATGTGATTGTGAAGACAAAAAAAAATTCTTTCATAATGCTCATATAAAATATCTTCCCTGAATTCTTCAGTTTTTTTAATTCACCGCTCAGGTGGCTGTTCTAACGTGGAACAACTTTCACTGCGTCACCATGGAACAATTATACCTCTTGTTTGTCAAAATCATTGTGGCAGCGCACCAGTTTGCTGTTGCAGTTCAGAGACAACTTAAAGTTGGAAGCGATTTAGCCATTTTCTCTGCAAGAATGCAGCAATACCTGTGTGCAAGAGGCTGAACAACATTACCTGACTTTAATTGCAGTAGGCATGCACACATATTGTCTATGCGTAGGATGTATGCAAGTCTGTTCTCAAACTCCTTTTTTAATCACAAGAGGTAGCTATGGCAACTCTGAAAGCAATGAAATAATTTCCTGAGAAGTTTGGGTGAGACAAACTTCAGCTCTGAAGGCTACCACTAACTTTTCACTGTGCATTGACATGGGGAAGATACTCCTATGATTTGAAACTATTTGGTTCTCCTCAAAATCAATCAACGCACACTTTGACCAACACACCAAAAGAAACCAGAGATGAGACATCAATGTGCGGCAGAGCCAGAATAGTTTCCCATTTTCTAACCATTTCCTCTGGGCATGAAACTATTTATTCCCCCCATTTTCTCAAAACTGGAAATGAAATGAAAAGGAGGAAAAACAGGAGGAAAAAAGAAGTGTGCGGGTTAATCTCTATTGCCAAAGGCAACATTGTGACATTATCTCTTCGTCACAGCTTAACAGAGGCATGCTCCCATGAGTTTATGTGTATATTTGAGGTTGTGTGTACATACATGTGCAAGCCATACATGCATGGGTATATATGTGCATGGGTACATTTGCACACTATGTGTGTGTGTGCACGCGTGCATGTGTGCTTGTGTGTTTACCACATTTTTCTGTGGGTGGCTTTTGTGAGTTTTGAGAGCATTTGCTGTTGTGCTCAAACTGAAAGGGGTTGTGTTTACACACACACACACACACTCACACACACACACACACACACACACACACACACACACACACACACACACACACACACACACACACATTGTGACATCTGCAGATTAGCCTGGGGCTTCCTGCCTGCTGTCCCCATACAGGAAAAAGTGGAAATACACACTTTCAGCCTTTGTTGAGCCTCACTACCTGTACACTCTAAATCAGCTCCTCGCAAATACACTGTAATATCCTCCAACAAGGGATGATACTGCAACAGGCTCAAGGACTAATTTCACAAACCCTCACACTAACTGCAGCCAGACATGTTGCATTAATAAAAAAGATTCATTCTTAAATTTGCTGAATTAAATTAGTCTGGTTTGACTGCAAAAAACCTTTCTATCTGATGAAACTGCAGAGGGAAAGCTGAACAAATATTTTAAAAAAGTTAAATTATCTCACACACAAGTATTATTGACTATTTCTATTTCTCTTTGCCACTTTATTTTCCCTCAAGTATGGTTTTTCCCCATCTCACTGTTCTCTTAAATGTCGGGGAAAATCCAATTAGGTGGAGACATTCTGCAAGAACACCACAAAATGCACTCCATGATAGCAATCATATGAATTTTTTAAATGGATTGTCCAATACTCCTCTCTTGTTGCTCACACCGTGTCTACACAAAAGATGGAGTAATTGGCAAACAGATCTCCATACAAAATGTGTTTCCCCTCTTTTTTTATAGGCACTCAGCATAATAATGGGTACTTCTGTAATCTCTGCTGTGTGATTCAAAAATGAAAAGGCAAGGAAACATGTCTCCTGGCATGTGAGGGAAATGGCTGCTGCTTTAGGTAGAGCATGTTACCAACATCTAGTGGCTTCCCCATTGACACATGAGAAAAAGGTACATTATTGTCTAATACATTGCATTTGCTGTTCAAAATTTACTTTTTGACATACCGGCCTAGTTGGCATGGTTAATAAATAAATAAAAAACCTTAGTAGCTTGGAACACAAAGTACAACTGAGGCCGCTGGAAATGTCATTGGTTTTGCAGGTATTTATTCATCAACCAAAGTATTTGACCTGATTATGGCACTAGATGAAAAGTTCAGCGATAGCTAAAGTTACAACAATTCATCCCGAGGGCAACCTGAAAGTCTGTACCAGCTTTCAGGGCAATCCATCCCATGCCTGTTGAGACATTTCATTCCAAACCACATATGTCAACCTCATGATGGTGCATAAGGAAAAGTCTCTTAGTTATGTAATCCGCTTCGTCCCCTGTACCTCCCCTTCCCCTGACATCAAGTCACAATGCCCTCCCTCCACCATTCCCCATCCATGGCAACATATTGAGCCGCATCTTGGCTAGCTCGTCAGTAGTACCGTTCTGCGCCAGGTCATTTTTGGTCTTCCAGGTTTTCTTTTCCCTCAGCGCATCCTTTGGGATGCAATCTTTGTCTATTCGCAGCACATGGCCCTGCCATCACGGATGCACTGCTGCCTTATTCCAGCGTTGATGTTCTGGCTTTTGATGTTTGATCTTCAAGATGCCAAATATCTTTCCCAGACACCCATTGTGGAATGCCTCAATCATTTTTATATAAGCTCTGTTTTTTTGCCAACATTTTGAACCACACATTAAGATAGTCTTGATGTTACTGTTGGATAACCGCAACCTGAGCTTTCTCCAATCTTGCCTATGTGTCTTACTGTGTCCCCCTGTCCATGCTAATGCTAAGGCTTCCTCAACAAACTCAAGGAAAAATCAAGGGGTCACCATCACTAAAGCCATTGTGTGCATTTCATTTATAGAGACAATTTTGATAGTTTTGCCATTTGAAATATTTTACAATGTATTTTTTGTATTTATTTTGAATGTGTATCTATTTAGCAGTATCTATTTACAGATGGCAATCCATCTGGTAGATGGTGAAATATTTCACTAGGATAGAAAGATAGATATTTATTGATCCCCAAAAAATGGGAAATTACCTTAGAAACATAACTTTGATCTTCTGTTGGCCTCAGATGAAAAGTCCGAGGGCATTGGGATTCATCGTCTTGGTGTAATGGAAAATCTGTTCCAAATTTTATGGCAACCAGTCCAATAGTTGTTGACATACTTTGCTCTGGACCAAAACGATGGACCAACAAACATTGTCATCCTTGGAGCAATGCTTATAGCATGGCTACCCAACTCACATGCATTAATCAACAAGCAGGCACACACCCCAGCTCAGTCATTTCTAAGTTAAGAGGGAGGGTTGGTGGGCTAAATCTATCAATAATGCCACAATGTATGAAGACAGGACCCCTGGCATGTACTATAAGACACACAGAAGCACAAAATCAGTAGAAATCCATGGAATATTTTTAATATATTTTATTTTATGACTTTGCGAAGGTTTCCATTTCTTACTATACATTGCAGAAATAAAATAAGCCTGTTTTGATGAGTTGCTTCAGAATTGGAGTGTAGGAGTTTGCCCCTGTTTGTGTGTGTGTGTGTGTGTGTGTGTGTGTGTGTGTGTGTGTGTGTGTGTGTGTGTGTGTGTGTGTGTGTGTGTGTGTGTGTGTGTGTGTGTGTGTGTGTGTGTGTGTGTGTGTGTGTGTGTGTGTGTGTGTGTGTGTGTGTGTATGAGTTTGTGTGTGTATGTGTGTGTGTGTGTGTGTACACGTTCCAGTGTCTGCTCTTGCGGCAGTTATGGTCTGTGAAGAAGCAGACTCGCAGATGAGCGCGGTGCTTTACACTCTCCCATTAGCCGACAACCACAAAGCATCACAAAGTACTGTCCTCCCGCTGTCTCTCTGCCATTACCCCACACTGCAGCTCCCCCCCTTGTTCCCCCCCCATTCCCCACTGAACCATTGCATTCCCTGCACACTGTTTATGTAGGCGGTGACACAATAAAGCAGGAATTGCTTACTAGGGGAGCAGCTCATTGTGGATGCATATGGCTCTCGGAGGAGTCAGTGGAGAGAAATGGTCAGAATAGGTCACCACACCCTGGGATGCATGCCAACAAGCCAGATGGAAACAGGGCACGGAGGTAACTGTAGTGCAGCCAGGGCTACAAACGGGATACAAACCACTGGTTGGGGACTCCCATTGTCGTCCAGCCTTGACCTTATTGGATTTCCCCTGGAAATGTTTATTCCCTTCACTGCACCGCTGAGAAGTAGCTCTCCTTCTATCTCATCACTATTTATTAAGGATGGCCCTAAGGAGTTTAATGGATTGTGAGGGTAGATGGGCAGAGAGAGACAGAGAGAGAGAGAGAAAGAGAAAGACAGAGTTGAAAGAGAAAAAGAATAAGAGGATAAAATATAAAGTAGTTGCAGCTTGATTTTCATCATTTTTTTTATCTAAGAAAGGGTCATGATGACATGAAATGGCATACGATTTGGGAGTGGACCACTCTGTGCTCTCTGATTGCTTCTTTAGTACCTGCATTCTCTTCTCTTTGTTCAACTTAGTTTGGCTCGGACTTACTACAGTGGAAATGAATACTCGCCAGCCTCCCATGATTTCTGACAATTTTGAAGAGTTACGTTTAGTGTGACTTAATACTGTCAGCAAAACGCTGTGGCTTTTTTTAAACACTGTTTAACCTTCTTTTCTATGTGGTCTGCTGTCTCTTTACTTCCCTTATAACTGAAATAATGTTATACTGCAATACTAAATACAATATTCACAAAATGCGGTTTCCATTGTAGCTCTGCGGCTTTCAAAGGAAAACGCATTCAGAGACAGAGTTCTCTTCCCCATATTTGAGGGCATTGTCAGATTGTCAAACTTTGAGGAGAGTTCTACCTAACTGTTGTAGGTCTTGCACCGGACTTCCCTCTTTAATTGTGTGCTGGAATGCTGTGTAACAGTGGCCTGACTCCGCCCTCATACGTACTTCCACTCAATTGTCATTTTCCTTCAGTACTCCGTCTAGGTTTGCGGTATATTCTTGGGTTTTCTCCGGTCAAATTTTTATCGGTCCAATCAGTGAACAGAGGGAGTGACTGAGAACGATGACGCTGAGGTTTAGTAACCTTCGGTGAGTTTGGTAATGGCGGTGGAGAAAGATACTGTCTGTTGTGGCAACTCTGCTTAATATCCAGAAGTTAAAGCCCAAACAAAAACAATCTTTGCTCAGTTTTGTTGGTGGCCATGATGTTGTGGCCCTCCTCCTCACAGGGTTCAGGAAAAGTTTGATTTTTTAGCTCGCTCCGTTAGTGGTGAAGGAGTTAGCTAAGGCTAACGTTAGCGGTGGTAAGTCGATAGTTGTTGTCATCTTCCTTCTTGTTAGCCTGGTCCTACCAGACAGTTCGTAGGAGGGCGGAGCCAGGCTACCAGGGTGGCTCTGGGCAGATCCAATAGTTTTAAACTTCAACAGAGTACCCGCCTACAAGGAAGTTAACA
>NC_045737.1:23867234-23868837 GCF_008692095.1 Etheostoma spectabile | reverse complement strand
TGTCAATGGAGAGTGGCCAGACTCTCTGTACAAATGAAATGTACGACAGTCTGGTAGGACGAGGCTAACACAACATAGTGAATTACTTTTTTAGCTGGCCTATTTGAAGGCATATATTCCGTGGTTGAGGTTAGAACATAAATCAAATAGTCACTAGTAATGGATGACTGCTGTTTAACCTGCAGGAGACTCCTACGCTGGCTGGGTACAAGGCCAGACTGACCATTTAGTCAATAAATGACACTTCAACCATACTATAACACCTACTCAGTAAGCTCGGATATGGTCTATGGAGTAATGACTGGCTCCCCTATGAGACTCGACCGTGTTTAAAACATTCTGAAGTCTCACTGGAAAGCACTGATTGACATCCTGATCACTGGAGTGTAAAGAAACCAGATACACAGCCCCGCTGCGCCCATCGGGGCCCGAGGATAAGCATAAGCTATTTGTGTTACAGTTATATGTATGTTCCTCCTCAGCACTTCCTTTCACTCTGGCTTGGACAGTGGATATTCCATTTTGTATGTGTGTGTGTGTGTGTGTGTGTGTGTGCGTGCGTGCGTGCGTGCCCACATGTAAAATGCTGTTTAGCACAAAACCAAAGGTAAGCACAAACGGCTCAACTTACACCTAAACATATGTACACATGTACCCAGACACAATTACCCGAGCAATGCATGGACAACAAAAACAAACAAAATGGGTATTAAGATCCTACTGCAACTCAACCTATTCAGTAAAGTTATATTTAGGACCTGGCTACTCAACTCTTTAGAAAGAACTTAAAATTTTCCTGTAGAGCTAATCAACTTAAGGCTTGCACGTAACCTATTCCACATAACTGCTGCTGAATTTAAAAATGAGACCTTTCCTTTACAGCTTTTGAATCTGCATGGAACAACATTAGCAGCGTTCTCTCTAATGGGAAAACTATTGACATTGCTAGCCTGAGAGAAATAGTTAAATGTGTAGTCACATTGAGATAAAGTCTAAACTGAGATAACCCTGATGACATCACTATATACATTTGCAATACCGTACTTTAACTGTAATATACAATTACTTTCCATTGCACTTTAATTAGGATAGCTTCTGTCCAAACTTTATTTGTACTACCTTAAATCCATTGTTATACTGCTCATTTTAGCCTAACTTATTATATATATATATATCTGTAAAAATTCAGTTTATAGTAATAGCCATCTGTATATTATGCTCACATTCTGTCTAGTAATAGCCATCTGTATATATATTCATAGTACATATTCACATGTAAAGTCTGTTATAGTAACAACCATCTGTATATTATGTTCACTGTACATATCTGTAAAAATTCTATTTGTAGTAATATCCACCTGTATATTATATTCTGTACATATCCAGCTGTAAATTTAGTTCACAATACTAGTTATCTATATATTATATTCATAGGACAAATCTATCTGTAAAATTCTGTTTTTATAGTATTCATCTCTATATTTATTCAGTACATATCCATGTCCTGCACTTACGGAACCATTGTATGTCCTGCACTTGCTGCTATTGGACTTCTGGTTAGACCAAAACTGCATTTCGTTGTCTTGTACCTGTACCTGTGTAA
>NC_045737.1:23858241-23867224 GCF_008692095.1 Etheostoma spectabile | reverse complement strand
TAAAGTTGAATCTAATCTAATCTAATCTAATCACTAGGGTCATTTTTCAGACTTGACAAAGCTCCTCCAGACTAGTCTGGCTATCACCAGACCAAGCTTAATCTTTTAAAATTGAATATTAGTCTGGGGAGTCCCCACAAAATTGAAATGGAAGCAGGATAGATAACTGTACAGGTTTCTAGCCTAAAATTAAATCGCCAGCAGATTGGGCTGGGTTTACCCGGTCTAACAGAAGACAGTATACAACTGTTATACAGGCTGAGAAATACTTAACATGACAAGAAAATTAATGAGGTTTCATTTAACTTTTTAAAGAACTCTAAACCTGTTATTTACATTACTGTAACATTTTGCTGATCAACCTTCATTGCTTGCTCAATAATATAAAGCCAAATTTAAACTACAGAAAATCTGGTTGATAACCACCCATTAGGCAAAAATAACCATTGGGTGTGACAATTGTTAATTTTCCCAGTGTGGTGTGGTCATAGTGGGAGACGCAGAATTTAAAATACCGCACAACGTCCCAACAAAAACCCAAGCATGTCATATTTATATGTATATATCACACCCTGAAGAAGGCTGTCTGCGCTGTTATGCGTGGGTTGCTTCTCTCTATGTCTTTTATATTTTCTATTATGAAATAGCTAGTAAGATGAAGGCTTTTTAAATAATTTTGAAGAAGAGTTCCTTGGATTTGTTTTTTTCTATACTTAAATGAATTTCCGACCCCAAAGAGCACCTTCAATCATCCTGAACATCTTGAGCACCCTGGACATTTTTGTCTTGCCGTGTCATATTGTTATATATGTTTCCCTGTCCTGCCCAGTTAACAGTAACTTCTGGTTGGGTTCCAACCTTTTAACTATCACCCTCTGGTCAGGAGCATTAAATCAAGACACACACACACACACACACACACACACACACACACACATACACACACACACACCATCTGTCATATTACCCATTTTCACTCTGCAACATGACATTACATCAAAGAAAGAAGTTTGACTGGAGAGGGCAGATATATTCATTGGCATACGGAAAGGAAATCGCATAGTGCATGTTAAGCTGGAGCAACAAATTTAACATGAAAGTTATATCTTTGGTCTCATTTGTCAACATGGTATGGATTGACTAGGGAAATTGATTGAGCCTTCGTTAATGATTTAGTCTTCTCTTAAATCCTGGAACATTGCTATCACCCACAGACAGAATCCCATAGTTCACATGTTACGGACCATTAGTCTTAATCTATATTTTGTCAACACTTTCACCTCTGGATCACTCTCTGTGGATACAGTGGATATGCTCTTCAACATGGGATACTGTTAATTCAACAATTGTCTTATGGGCACTTTCTTCCTTTGTAGTCCACTGAGCCAAGAACATTGACTCTGTAATTTAGCCGCAGTCAAAGAAACCTTAATGTCCTTTTCAGACTGCAAGACTATTACTTAGGGAGGTGAAGGAGTGGCATGATGGGATGGTTGCATCACATCCCACCTATACAGCACCCTCCTTTTATAGCAGACAGCAAAGCATTCACCATGGAAGGCAGAGCCCAAAGTGTAAGAGAGAATTACTAATTGATTGGCAATTTTAGCTTGATTTTAGCTCACTTATCAGACTGTTTAGGATGTAGACACTGCGCATTAAAATAGCAGGTGTTTGCTGTGTTTTGATTACTTGATTGATTGGCTGAACACATGAGATAACACAAAAAACAGCCAATTTTCTTTTGGAGAACAAAAACAGTGTGATCAAAACCAAGATAACAGCTGGGACATCTTTTGAAGACGAGACAAGCACAGTGAACCATCTGGATAATGTATTGCTAAGACAGAATGACAAAAAGAAAAATAGCATTGTGTGCCCGGATGCAGCTGCTGTACATGGATCAGCTGGCAATGACACACTGAAATGAGGATCTATAGACTAGGTAAACCCCTCCCACTCTGCCAGTGAATTGATTTCTCCCTGCAGCTCCGTCTGGAAACTTGCACGTTTAATTCTCCTGCTTCAGTTCACAATTTTGCAGGGAACCAATCACAAACTACCTCATCTACCTGGCACGCTATTGGCGGGTTTAACACGATGACAATAAAGAAGCAACCAAGCAGCTTCTTGTTTACACTCAACATAGCGGCCACTGAACGCCACTGAAGCGCACCAACCCGTTGATGCTGCTGTCATCACCCCGATTGTTGGTCTGATTGGTTGAAGGACCATCCAATTGCATTCAGAGTCAAGTGTATTGAGCTTGGCTTGGTCTGGTGACAGTAGATCTTCTAAGTAACAGAAGTAGAATCTTTCAGCCTTGCACGTTCTTAAACATGTCTTTTTTTCTTTCTCCACAGAGTGAAGTTGAAAGAAGGAGTGAGTTTTCTTGGGGCGCGTCCCAGCAATCCCACTCAGTGGATAGTTAGTCAGGATGTGCGCAGCGAAGGCCACCGAGTCGTGACTCTCCACTGCCGCAGGAAGGAGTCTGGCTACGATCAGCCAAGGTCAGCACATTACTTCACTTTAAAGGAATACTAGTTACTCTTATTCAGTAAAGTGATAAAGAACAACCTGAATTAATTAATACTTTTGGTCACTTGGGGGACAACAAAGCACAACATTAACATAATATCTTAAACATTTGAAATTGTGAACATGCAAGCTAACAGCTTCCTATTTACACCGTCATTATTTTACCCACCTGATGAATTTAATTACAATATTCACTCTCCTTTAGCTCTGTTTTGGTCTTTACCAACTCCTGAGGTAAACATCTGGCTTTTAAACTGCTACATACTTCAATATATTCAGCTGCTAACAACTTGGTCTATCTGCAATATGGTGGTGGGCAGGTAGTGTACAGTGAGTATAGCAGAGGTTTTTTGTTGAAAACAACTGCCTGCTGCAGCAGACAAGTTTGATGAAAGTGGTGCGAGCCAATCAAAACCTTTTTATCATGGACCATAAAACCAAAACCATGAGCTGAAAGATGCTAAAATTCTCCACAGAGTTGAAGTGAACTGCAGAACGGGGTTATAATTCTCTGTGGGTTCATTACATGTTGTTGATAGTTGTTTTCCATTGGTTTAAAATATAAAAACATGAATATAGATACATGCATACATACCTACAGCTTTAATTTGTTTAACTACAATATTTCAATTGAAGACTCTTTTTTAAGTTCTGTAAAGTCACCATTATAAAATGATTTCACACAACAGATGTTATTCATATCTTGTTAAAAAGTGTCTTCTTTTTTTTACATATTTACTTTACATATTTTATTTACTATTTACTTACATTTTTTGCAACAAAAAAAAACTAGACTGAATTGCTTGAATGCATTTTACAGCTGCAAAAAATTCTAATTTTTTCACTCTTGTGTTACTCAACCATCGGGTTAGCTCGAGCCTTTCGACTTAGCAGTGGTTCAATCTCCATGAAAAACTTTTGTTACATTCTTTTCCATAAGGTTTTGCAAGAGATACACAGGCATTGAAACATACAGTGTGAGTGGTTATCTAAGTGATGTTCCCTCTGCTGAAAAATGACACACTTGACTCCATAGGATATGTCTGTTGTGACCACTGTGGGGAGGGAGAAGTTAACAGACCATTGCTGTATCCCCTCTTCTCGCTCTCCCTCCATCCTCTCCCTTCCTTCCCTCTCTCTTTTTATTTGCATACTTCTTTCCTCCGCTGTTATATCCACAAAGTTGTTTTGGTCATTTTCTATCTCTATTCATGTCCTTAAACTAATCTGGCAGATAGGCAAGTGATTGCCAGCACTGGGGAAAAGGTTGCTGTGTTAATTAAGTGCTGATCGAGGGCCTTTGTGTGTTTTAATGGTTTTCCTTCTCGGATCAGGAAGTAGTTTTAATAGATCTTACTTTCTAGTGACAGGTGTAATTTTATGGATTAGAGGCAGATTTGGGGTTGGGTAAAGCTCCACTTATTTGCTCTTTAGCTTTCCGTTCCACTTAGCAAATTCTAAACCACTCCCTAAAGAAAACAGGACACTTGCCATCGCAGCTGCAACTTTATAATCAAAGTTGTACAGGGGTTATTTAAGTGTAAAGCAGTCTGAAACATATGTAATTTGAATCCGTTGATCCAGTAATTTGTTTAGACATGCTGCTATTAGTGGATCACTTCAAGGAATGATTAGAGTGCAACTGCAACGCACACAGCACTTTTAACAGATATATGTGCCTGCCCTTGAACGGCTGTAAAATCAGAAGCAGCCAATAACGACTTTATTAAGAGATGTCTCATTCAGTCATTTGTCGTGTGATGAAACTTCAGAGCTGCATTCAGTCCAGCAGCTCAGTCGTGCCGTGCCAGTAACTGATGGCTACTGATCTTGCTGGCATGTTTTTTTTTTACGTGGGTTTAATATTTTCACTTTTCAAAACATACAGTAGAACTTTATTTGACTTTATTAGCAGACAGTTTCAAACACGAGATGCCACAGGAGTTCAAAGTCTCCTCTGCACTGAAACTACTTTTCAGACCTTCCATTCATTGGTATAATGTGTTTTGACAGCTCAGTCTACTGACTGTCTGAAATTATACAGGGATGGAAAAATATTGTGTTGACAATAATTTTGTTTGTATCTGCCTTAATCCACCCTCTTTTACTTGATTTATATATAATAATGACCAAAATACTGCGACTGAATAAGACCCTCACAGCACATCATGAGCTGGAGTTGTAAGGAAATGATTTCTTGTTATCAGATTTGTTGTTGCCATACAGTGCAAATGATTTTATACATTTGTTTTATATGATTTTAGCTACAAGCCACACAAGCCATTTTGGTTCTCTTTGTGAGCTGGTATCAGCGCTTTCTCTGGAAATGGAAATTCAGTAAGCATGAATGTGTTTAAAGATGTTTTTGTTGAATCAAATTTTCTTTTAAAATCAACAAACACTACTTGCCAACCTAAATATGCAAGGGGGCTGGCCGAGTTTAACCAAGTTAAATTCTTGACCTTTAACAATAACTCTACCGTGGAGATAATCTGTCTGTAAGCGGAGCTGCAACATCTGGAACAACATAAAGAGGAGCTTTCAGCAAACTGCAGCAGTGAGCAGCAACACTTGGGAGCTGGTTCCTCGTTGCCCCCCGGAGTCGTTCTCCCCCTTTATGTAGGTATTTTTCTCTCCGCAATGCTCTTACAACCTCACCTTCACACACACACACACACACACACACACACACACACACACACACACACACACACACACACACACACACACACACACACACACACACACACACACACACACACACACACACACAAGTGCTCCATCACTTTAGAAAAATCATGTTTTATTGATTTACTAAGTGAAGGAGCCAGTGAGCATATTTAGTTTAATCCCTGCTGTTTGGGCCATGTACAATGGACTGCTCCTTAATCTCCACAGCTGTCAAAGTCACTTCACAGAGAAGACCAAAGACGCCCCGCGATGTCTATACAATACACACTGCTCCAATTTTTCTTTAGTCTTGTCCTCCCCCCTCCCAGTCATTTCAATGAAGCTCTTTAAAGAGGGGATTAGACATAGCTATCTCATCTGTTGAGCTGTCATTCAGCCCGCTTTCTTCTTTTCCGCTCTTCTTCCTTGAGTATAGGAGGATGATGAGGTGTGTGAATGCAGTAGGTCACACAAAAGTGGATCCTGCTTGCATCTTATTTTTAATTTCTATTTTTTGACAACAACATTATCCATTTATCCACGTTGCTTTCATTCTCACCCAAAAGTACAATTTTTTTGACACATGGCCTCTTTGACTTTTGGGTACTTTTGACTCACACGTTATTGTAGGTCCAATATCCAACTTAATTTTATATCATAAATGTTGTAGATGGGTTCTGATCAGTCTCTCAGTTAAAAAACTTGAAGACCTGTGTTCTTATACAAAATGCAATCAACTACAGTTGTTTTTCAATACATTTCAATACCTCACAACAGACCCCTCCCATAATGACACCAACAAACATACATGTCATCAGTAACTGCACTTGTGATTGCAGGGAGGTTGGATTTTCATCTTGACACACACTCATACACACACTTGTGGTGCAAATGGATTGTTGCCACTGCCATTGTACCCTGCATTATGGACTGGACTGGAGTGTCATTGAATAATGTGTGTGGGACCGCTAATTGAAGCTTGTGTATGTGTGCCATGATGGGAGGTCAGCCCCACCGCAAGCATGAGAGCACTGGGATACAGATGGGTCAGGTGTACTTTATGTGCAGGTTCACTAAGTCACTTGGAGCTGCTCACCCTGGCCAGCTGAGCCATCTTCTTATTTCCATCCCCAGCAGACGCTCCAACCACCCCTAATGGCTGTGAACAACCATTAAAAGCAAAAAAGAAATGAAACAGACATTGCCACTTATTCTTGTTGCACCTTCAAATTGCCATATTGTTTTTGTCAGTATTCATCAAACGATATGGATTTTTGCAAATATTCATCACACAAAACATTTTCAGAGGTATGTCATATTTCAAATCTGTTTCACAACCCTGCAGACATTGGAATCTTCCCATGGTAATGCAAAGCTGCACACTTTACCTGACCGACGGCATCAAGCCTAATAAAAGCAATACTGATGTGACATTTTTTCATCAAAGGGTGCTTCAGTATAAAGACAGATTGTGCTTTTGACTGAACATAACAGAGCTAAATTCACCATAAAGAAAAACGCCACCAAACAGCTGATGTCCATTCTTTTCAAATCAATGAAATACATCTATTGAGTGTGCTGTAATGACTTAATAGCTGTCTGGGATTTTGAAGATATTTTAATGAAAAGCCCATATCTACTCTACATGCTGGGTCACACACACAGTACTTTAAATATGCAGTATTTCTTTGCCAAATCAGTCTGAACAACAAAGATTTTTGGGAAATAAACACTTGTTCATAAAGACATGGAATTTGCTAAAATTACCTAATGCTTAGCAACAACATTAGCCTGTGCACAGTATGGGGCTCCAATGACCAAGATTTTTTTTTTTTTTTTTTTAATCACTGTTGCAATATTTCAAGGAATTGATTAAGTAGTTTGTGTAAATGTTGCCTGGATAACTAGCTTACCTGCAGGAATTATCCAGCATTATTTCTAAAGGTAAGAGTCATGTCATGAGCTAACTATACTATTATGTGGGGCCACAGGTTACGACATTGTAGTAGTCTAGCTTGGAGCAAACAACCTTTTATTACATTTTAATGTATTAATTTTAAATAAATATATAATACTAACGCTAATTAGTTCCACCACGCAGTAGACCTTTTTTGCAGCAGAGATTTTGACCTGCAGGGTATCTGGAAAAGCATAGGTGTAAAAAAAATATAATTAATGAGGACTGCATTTCTTTTAGGAATTCCCTCTATGCTTCTTTACTGTCATGGCTTACTGGGGTACTTAAAAGGGATTGAGCCATTGTTACTGTTATTACGTTACACCTGTGTTTTTCCTGCTATGACAAGCCAAATTGTGTGCAATAAAAAGGGTCCATACACAAACAAGGCTGCCCTTTATTTCTAATTGATCATCAGGTAGTGAGAGTGCTAACTTTTGCCTTAGTCATTTAACAAT
Organism: Etheostoma spectabile; assembly: GCF_008692095.1. Classification (NCBI taxonomy): domain Eukaryota; kingdom Metazoa; phylum Chordata; class Actinopteri; order Perciformes; family Percidae; genus Etheostoma; species Etheostoma spectabile. Next base: position 23,859,601 of record NC_045737.1, on the reverse strand, counting down.
ACTAATATACTATATGTATATACTAAAACTCAATTCCGATTGGCTTGCAGGGTGTCCATTAATTCCTGATAATGGACACCTTCCAGTGAAACTGTCTGTTCACCGTTCTAAATGAAAGCGCTGACTTCAAGGTATTAGCCTGTATCTACAAAGAGTAACCATAGTATTTTCCTCGGCACGTGACCATGGTGTGAGCAGGATAATGCCCTTTGAAGTGTCCATAATCAGGACTTTATAGACGACGTGGAGGATGGTTGCATGTGGGGAGATAATGGAAACCACATCATGCATTATCCCATACACCATGAATGTACCATCAACTTGGAACTGAGTTTAAACCATATCACATAGTTTAAAATGAGTATTAGCTCACACTAGCTAGCTACAGTTTTCAGACGACACTTAGTCTCACTTTACCAGACCCTCCTCCAATGCGCGATAAAGGAGGGTCTGGCTACTCCACATAGCATGAAGAAGCTGAAGGAAACGGAAAATACATGCATTTGGTGGAATTTTCTGCAGCACCGGAGCAACAGTTGACAACTTTAGCTGTCATTTTCAGCCGACAAAATCCATAGTTTTCATCTAGAACTGAGAGCCCTGCTTTTGTTTTCTTCTGTGTGAAGACCCACTATTTCAACTAAGGGGAGCTAAACTTAAGGTGGAGAGGCTTTGTGAAACAGCCAGTTCCTAAAACTCAATGTATTTGTACATTGTTGTATCCTCACTTAAACACTTAATGCATTTTTGATATGCTGAAAAATAATGCAAGCACGTTTTTTCTTTTCCATAGCCTTCACCTGACTTTCCATTTTTTGAGCCTGCATGATGAGAGATGACAATCTAGGGTCGTATTTGTGCATTTACAGCCAGATATACAGTATATGCAGATTATTTTTGAACCTTCCATCATATTTTTAAGTGAACATGGCACCCTTTCTTTGACAGGTTGAGATTTTCAATGAGGGCGCTTCAGAGCGTCAAAGCAATCAAAATAAGTCATTAAAGAAGGGACTAAATTGATACGTGTAGTACACATAAGACTGGCTGAAGTGCACTCTGGTAGATTGAAAAGTTCACTTTGTCACTATTAAAGACTAGCCCATTCAAAACAAAAGCAGTCCTGCTTCCTCAGCATGTCATAAGCCATAAGTGGAGACCTCAGTAAAAGTGCCATGTCTGGGCCTTGGTAGTTCATTAAGACTGTCTGGGTGCAGATGGATCTCCCTTGTGAGCCACCACTTCATTAATCCCCCACACCACACCCAGCAGAGGGGCAGCAGGCAGTCTGCTCATTACAGCCACTCCACAAGATAGGCAGTCCAAGTGGGAAAGGGGGGGGGGGGGCACATATATTTAA
>NC_045737.1:23856780-23858231 GCF_008692095.1 Etheostoma spectabile | reverse complement strand
TAATTTTTCAAACTTCAAACAGCCTCCTTGTGGCCTGCTTTACATTAAATCAAATCTGCATAGAGTTCGGATTAATATAATTAAATTCAACGTACATTAATTTCCCTATGAAGATACATGCCTTTTCCTCTAAAGCAAGCTTGTAAATCTCATCAATGTGAATGGTTAAGAACCCAGAGGGAAAGAAATCATACAGCTATGTAATAACGGGGAGATTTGGCAGCGACCTCACAATTTATCTCAATTTCAAAGTCTAGAGAACCTTTAAGAACATAATTATTTATAGTTTGTGACATTTACTGCAAAACTGCAATGAAACAAAGGACCCAGGATAGCTTTTTCACTCCTTGCGGGCCCTGAAAAAATGTTACATTAATACGGGGCTGTATCGTTCTTTCTCTGATATTGTACGGTTCTCTGAGAAATGTGTGCCCATAAGCTTTGCTCCTGAGAGGTGAAAAAGTCAAGTTACAAAATGAATGACGAGGTAAGAGTAATGGACACAAGTCTGACAATCAGTGTGGTACATGAACAAGTCAGTGCTGTTTCTCTGATTTTTAACTTGGTTTTAAATGAGTAGCTAAATGCTCTTGATTCGTGCTGTAGCCCTGAGAATGAGCCACACGCCGTAGGCTTTAATGCTGCATAATGCTGCTTAAATCAAGGCTGAAATGAAATGGCCCAATTACATTAGGGCCAAGCAAGAATCTTAACTTGACAGCCTTAATGCTAACACCCTTAATAATGAATCAGCTCCATTCCCACTGGCCTCCATTTACCGTAAACACTCTCAGTTGAGCTTCATTGGCAGTATACACAACTGTCTACATAGTTCTATTTCCTTGGTCATCTCTTAATGAAAGAAATGACGTTCACGATCAGTGCTCGTGTGTAACAGCACAAACATGTCACAGCTTTCTACTCTCACTCTTTTACTGAATCTTTTTTTTTATCAAGATTGAGTGAACACTGTTATTAGGTGCCATATTGTAAGGTTGATGAGAAAGGAACATTCAAATTGTTCCTAATAAAATAGAATTTGTTTATTTTATCAAGACCGGAACAGAGATGTGGCATATTCTGTGTCTCCCCTGGACAGCCAGCTGATTACAGCAGTCAGCCCAGATTACTGTTCAGGCTCCTCCTCTGTTACAATGTCAATGAAACAATATGGGGAAATAATGTCCCAATGTGCCTCAATACACTTATCCCCACTTCACTAATCAGACCGTAATAACACTTAATGGGGAAGGCCTTATCTGTACTGTATTCATCTACATCAAGTGACCATTAAGTTGCTATGTTAAGCATTCTTAAAATGTAAAACGGATCCATACATCAGATTCGCGTCCCGCTGTGACCAAATAGTTTGACAGTGATATTGGGAGTAGTTGGATTGTATAGCAGCTGAGATTGACTCAAATCATGCTGTCTATTAGAATTTATTTGTG
>NC_045737.1:23854034-23856770 GCF_008692095.1 Etheostoma spectabile | reverse complement strand
TGGAGTAGATGTGCAGCAGAGAGAGACAGATTGAGGTTTGCATGTGTCCCAGAGAGTTCATGTGTGTCAGATTTATAAAGGTTTATGAATGAATTTCCTGCTCTGAGAGGTTAATCCCCCAGAGGATTAGATCTAGTAGCCTCTGTTGTTTGAAATGTTGCGTTACCAGAGGTTTTCTTTGTATGTGGTTACTTACACTGAAACTGCTTTTTAAAACTCCCTACTATGACAAGTAAAATTACTATTTCATAGGTCGTCACATTTATGTTATTTTTCTACAGATTGAATTAGATATTTGAGCAATTCCCACATTGAGTCATTCCCACATTGAGTCATGCGTATCGGCTGCGCATCCACTCCTGAACAGCGGCGGAGTCATTAGGTTTCCATTAAAGTCAATGTGTGTATTTTCACTGACTGCAGAAAGGCTGCGTCCCGAGTCCGTCCCAGCTTCGTCAGACCGCAGCCCTCCGGAGCAGATACGCAGAGCTTCTATTTTTGCCAGATGCATGAGAGCTCCGCAGCAATTCAGCACAATGGAGATAGTGCAGGACTGCAAGTTGAGCACAGAAACAAAATCAGCCATTACGCATCCGGTGGAAATTGGGGGGTCACTAGATGATCAATGGGTTGCTGTGCTTCGGTGGCGTTCAGTGGCCGTTATTTTGAATGTAAACAAGAAGCTGCTTGGTCACTTCTCTAGCTTCATCGTGTTAAACCCGCCAATAGCGCGCCAGGTAGATAAGCCAGTCTGTGACTGGTTCCCGCAAAATTGTGAACTGAAGCAGGAGAATTAAACGTGCAAGTTTCCAGAGCAAGCTGCAGGGTGAAATCAAATCGCTGGCAGAGTGGGCGAGGTTTACCCAGTCTACTGTAAACCCAGATTTAGTTGTAAATAAACTATTTTTACTTATTCTTTTTTGTTCGTTTTTCTTATTCGTTTTGTTAAAAACATATTCATTATGTTTGTAATAATCATCTTAAGCATGCAGTGCACAGATCACATTAAGCAGAGAATCTTAAGTCAGTGTATGGGAGGGGCAGGGTCATTGGAACTGTTCTGCGATGAAGCGATGCAAAGGCTCATGGGAAAAAAATGTATGTTCTGAACAGTTTCTGTCCTAGTTAAAGTGTGTTTGAAACATTTTCTGTCAAAGTTTTGGGTGTGCATTTGATGTTACGTGGGTGTTAGTTTTGTACGGTTGAGTTGTTCGTAAAACTATGCTCTTTGTTCTAAAAAGAAAAAAAACACATTTAAAAGGCTGAATTCTATAGTTTTGATAAGTAGAGACTATTGTTTCATATGTATTATAGTGATGGAACAATGGCTCTTTTAAGCGAGTCGTTTCAACCGGACTGTTGTTGGTTAACCTACTGAATTAATAGATTTAGTCACCTGTTTCCGTGCCCATGGTGGGGGAATACACAAGACATAATGGCTTCTGGGATCAATTGATTACTCAAACTTGCCCAGAACCTAGACACCCGTTTGATTACATAGACTCATGCATTAGGCATGGTGATGGTCTCGTTCAGTAGCCTGGTCAAAGCCTATCTACCATGTAACCAGAGATGGAAAACAGTACAGAAACAGTACTCACTTCCAAGTACAGATACTTGTGTTAAAAAAATATTCTGGTATAAGTAGAAGTACTGATTTAACTTTTTTACTCGAGTAAAAGTAACAAAGTACAGGCTGGGAAATTTACTTTAAGTATAAAAGTAAAAGTAGCTTTGCAAATGACATTTTTTAATGCAAAGCTACTTGGACCACATGAATGTTACAAGAGTGCAAGCTGAGAAACTTCAGTGGACATGGAAAAAAGGTTCTTTATACGCCGTTGTCTACATTTTTAACGGACGTCTGCCAATAGGCCTAAAACATCACATATCTATTGTGACAGAGACTGGGACTCCAGGTTAATAAGATTCTGACCGAGTCGCAAGATATGACTTCAATTGTGATTCTGTGAGAATTCTGTGTATATTCTTATCCACTGACTAGATTAGGACTGTATTTAAAGCTGATTCTGGTTTCCAAATTGACCCCAGGTGTGTCTGTTAAAACACAGACGGAGACAACTTCTCTCTGTCGGTGCTTTATTACAATCAAGCAACAGTACAAACATGGCTCTGCTGTAGCTGTGTGTGTGTGTGTGTGTGTGTGTGTGTGTGTGTGTGTGTGTGTGTAATTCTGCAAATAAATAAATAACATTTTAAAGGCTACCATACACAATGCATAGGAATCATATATGCTAGCAAATAATAACAATAAACCCACTATTAATTACATTATCTTAATGTAGTGTAACTGTAGCAAATAATGCACCTAATTCAAACGTGAGCAAGGGCGTTCAACAATTGCCATTATGTCGCATCAACAGCCAGGTGCTACCTAGCTAACAAGTGAAGAAAAAACACAACAAAATCACTTGCACACTTACCTAAAATTTGCCAGAACTATAGACCAATACCACAACAGGCTTAAATGAACTGACAGCATAAGTTAGACGACTTACAGTACGCAAAGACGCACAGACACAGTCTCAGCTGATTATCCTCCGGACAGCAATTACCTTTTCCTTTTCTCTCACTTTTGTCTCCATGTGGCGTGCGTGCCTGCTCGCGGTGTGAGGCGCGTGTCCGCACTATTCTCCGACATGCACTCCCAATCACACCTGATAGACGACCTTTTGTACAACACTAAAGTAACGAGCCAATTTTGTAAAATGTAAG
>NC_045737.1:23850966-23854024 GCF_008692095.1 Etheostoma spectabile | reverse complement strand
TACTGATATTCATGTTAAAATGTAAGAAGTAAAAGTAAAAGTCGCCACAAAAATAAATAACATTTAACATAACTTCGATGATAACATGATGTGTATTTGTATGTAATATCCATCATTAATGTATAGCCTATGAATTTCTATGTACACAATCATCTAAGATGCAAGAGCAGTAAGACACCCGTTTGAAGGCTAGAAACACATTTCTTCCGACTGCACCTCCGATGATGATAGAAAAAATAAATAAATAAATACTAATTCTTGGAGCTGCACTTTCATATGGCTCTTTGTGGTTTTGCTAATTCAAAGCTAATGCACTTTCACTTACTACTTGTTGTCTGGAGTTTGCACCTTAAGGGTTGGAAGCACTTAATTGGAAGTCCCTTTGGACAAAAGTATGGCCTTGTTCAGTAGCCTGGTGCGTGGTCTCCAATCTACACCTCTTCAACAACTCTTTCGGTGGTGCTCCGCTCACCACGCCACTGGAGGAGCTGATGAGGTAAAAAACAGGAGTGAGTCGATTTTTAGACTATGGCACTCGATTCTCCCAGTTCAGTGACACAAGTCAGGTTAATTAACCGGCTCTTTGGTCAGTTCGTCAAAACTAATTTATTATATTTTAGCAAAAGTAAATTATGTTTACTAATGATTTTTAAGTAATGACTACTATTGTAAACTTGATTTGTGTATTGCCTCAACATACCAATCTGTGATGAAACAACTTGACCTGTTAAGTTTCACCTTGTGTAAAAACTTTAACAATTTTAGGCAACAGGTTTCCACAATTTTAGTTGTGTAGTTAGTAGTTACTTTCAAATTAACATTGTTAAGAAAAAATATTATTAACAAATTAAATGACATATTATTCTGGATAAAGCTACTCAGCAGTAGCCTGACAAGCCAGACCCGCATCGAGATGTTGCGTCTGGGAACTTACCGTTGGTAAAACATCTTCCTTTTTTAAGAATGACTTCAGTGTTTAACTCCAAGTCTTCCAGAGTAGCAGCCAAAGCCGGTTTGAAAGGCCACCGTTCGTCAACAGAAGCAACCATCTTCTTTGTTTTCAAGTATCAGGTTATTCACGCGGAACTGTCACACTCTTTTCACAACGTGATTGGCCTGACCACAATTTGGTTTTTCCAACTCGCAAGCCAACGGTTAGTTGCTAGACTGACCCTAGCTGCAAATTACATTTGCTGCCGCTAGGATGTGGCTATATTTCTGGGATAACCCAGCATGATAAAACATCATTAAAATGAGCTCCACCTTTACCAGCTTCAACGATAAAGTGAGGAACACATTAATGCATCACATTTATTCTGAAAATTGATTACAGTACATATATTTTGATGCTATTAGATTTGTACTTTTACTGCACACTTAAAGTATTGAATGCAGGTCTTACTTGTAACAGAGTATTTATACACTGTGGTAGTACTACTTACTACTTTTTGATAGCTGTAGCTGTAGCTTTAGAAAAGATTGTATTTAGAATGATGATAAATGTAGTTTTGGGATCCATCTGACAATAAAAACACGTGTTGTAATAGAAACACACAGGCTGTGTCTCATTCCGCAAACTTCCGTCAGTACACTGTTAATGTGCACTGACCACTTTCTGCCGTAGTGCCCACTTTTGATGGTTAGTATTGTCCCAAAAGAAACCCTTATGTGAAAACACTTACCGGAAATGACAAGTGGTTGGCTCAGTAACTGTGTGGCCTAGTTCTTGCTTTAATGTTTTTCAGTAACACATTTCGGTGAACTATTTTCGTAAAATTTGAGATCGTATTCCAAACGAGCCGCCATCTGGCCGCCATTAAGCTTGGTTGTGAAATCCAGGAGAAGCCAGACCCACCTGATGCGTTCGTCCAATCAGCTGCAGGTCAGCGTCCCTGGTCCCTCCCCTTTCCGCTTTGTATTCAAAATGCCGCAGGTTTAGTGTGCGTAGTGTCCATTGTTCCACACTGAACTTTTCAACCGTTTTTAGGGGTACTTTCAGTGCACTGACTTTTTGCGTTATCTACACTATATACTTAAAACTAAATGTTTGAAGTGTGCAAGCTGGCGGTTTGAAACACAGCCACAGCCTCAATCATAGACCCCTTTTTCAATGCAAAGCATTGTCCGGAGTCTCTCCTAAACATAGGTCTATCACCCTGTATTCCCTGTGCTTCTTCTTTGGGATTTTATTTAAAAAGTGAATGTAACAAATTACTAAATAAGTAGATTCGTTAGACTTATTAGGTTACAGTGGTTGAGCTAACTAGTCAATCGGATGGGACAGACTGACTCCTCCTTGCATTTACATCCGTCCTCTGTAAAGGATCAGGAGTATTTGGTTTTGTTTTGAAATGCTTGAGTGTGAAAGAGAAGCTATGAATACACAAAGCATAGATTTATTTCCCATGCTCTCCGCCCATAAATAAATGTATGACTTTACGTACCCTCTGCAGAAATGTCATTTAGTTTTCTGAGCAGACAGACACAGTTTAGACCTTTTGTTAGATCAAAATTGTTGCTGTGCTCGCTGCAGGTAGCAGCGCTCAGCCCGGGAGGCAAAGTGGATTGAGATGTAAACATGCAATTGTCTACGGGCATTCGGACAAACATCTCAATTGTTTCTCTTCTAATTACATCTTTGTAGTGTCTATTGAACAAGTACTCAGTTTGGATTGCATTGCAATGCGTTTTCACTCATTCAGCTCGCTCTTTGGATGAGCAACAACCGAGCGGTGAGCACAAGCTCCACTTGTCTTTAATATTTCCCGTCAAATTTCTTACAAAAGCTCCTTCCCCACAGATGTATTAGCTGAATATAAGAAGGAACATTGGCCTGCAGTTGGCTCCAATTAACCTCAGTTTAGCTTGGCCTTCAAGATGATTGGCTTTTATACCAAAACCTATTCCACTTAAAGAAATGCCTAGTCTGGCACCAAATCTGTCTCATTTCTCTAACATGCACAGGAGAAATATTTAAATAAGCCTATTAAAACTGGCCCTGGGCTGTTGAGAAAAGTATGGAAGCAGTATTGGGACTGGAGAATAAAATAAAAGAAGG
>NC_045737.1:23841354-23850956 GCF_008692095.1 Etheostoma spectabile | reverse complement strand
GAAGGGAAAGAACTCCGCACGTGGAACCCAAATGAGCAACTCAGCTTTCATTTAGAAGCAGATCCAATCAAGTAGAAGACAAACAGGGAAGGTACAAGTCACATCCTCTCTTCCGCACTACAGCACTTGTGCATGGCAGCCGACAAGCAATCTTTTGCTGTCCTCTGTTATCATTTCCAGCCTAACTGGTTGAAAGCGGAACTCTGTCCAGCTGATAACATTCAAGGGAAAGTATAGGATGCAACCGTAGGCTCTTTGTTCTGCGCTTGCCTGTTACATGGGACTTACCAGCCCATGACACGTAATCAGGCCTGTGTGTACATCTCAGCGGACCACAGGGGTATCACAATCTGCACCCCGAGCGCTTCAACACAACAGGAACCTGCAGGCAAGGACATGCCTTCAGATGAGATGCCACACTTTGTACATGTCACTTCTTCCAACTTGAAACCTGCACAGACACACCCAAGTTCCAACCTCAAGTGATCAGTGGTGTATTCAGATCCTTTACCTCAGTAAAAGTACTAATATCACACTGTTTAAAAATTGTCCTTAAGTAAAAGTATGTAAGTATCATCAGAAAAATGTACTTAAAGAATTAAAAGTAAAAGTACTCATTGCAGAGATGTCCTCACATTTTAGAAAACAGTAACACAGTTCTGTGTTTAATCGGCTAATTTATTTCAGCTGTATACTTGTCGGCATATATATTGTTGGGTAGTTTCATTTATGTTAAAGAATTGTATGTTTTATTAACAGTGTGTGTTTTGTTTGCAAATCTCTTCATTTGTAAAATAACTAGTAACTAAAACTAATCTCTGAAATGAAGTGGAGTAGGAGTAAAAGGTGGCATGAAAAGAAAAGACTCAGGTAGAGTACAAGTACCTTAAATATGTACTTAAGTACAGTACTTGAGTAAATGTACTTAGTTACATTCAACCACTGCAAGTGATAGTGAAGCATCAGAAGCTGTCTTTGGCTTGTGGAGGCCAGGTTGAAAAGACATGCACAGAAGTTTCCCAGTTAAGTGATGACTTAATTGTCTTTTGTGTCAAGACCACATATTCATGACCACCATTTAAAAAGACCTTGATGGAAACCTGCATGCTTTTTGTAGCTGATGTGTCTGTCAGTGATGGCAAAGCCATAATGGCATCTTAGGCATGTCCAGTGGTGGAAGAAATAATCAGATTCTTTACTTAGTACTAAGTAAATATATTAATACCCCACTGTCAAAAAAAGTCGTGCATTATAGAATGTTACCTAAGTGAAAGTAAGTATCATAAGGAAGAAGTACCTAAGTGTTACCTAAAGCACGGTGGCTGACCGGGGCAGACGCCCTGCAACTTAAGAAAACACGTGCAAATAGACAAAGCACAAGAAAATTAAGAAAACATCTTCATTAATTTGACAACACAGGTGCAGCATTTAGCAAAAACACAACCAAAAGCATAAATGCGCTGCAAATACAGAAGCAATGCAAAATGAAAAGCAGAAAAACATTGCATCCAGTTTATACAACGGAAGGCAAGGTTATGTCTGTCATAAAACTTCATATGTATAAACTACTTGTGTTTTGTGTGCAAAAATCTTAATTTGTAAAGTAGCTAGTAACTAAAGCTGTCATATTAATGTAGCTGAGTAAAAATATTTCTCTCTGAAAAGCCTAGCCTGCCATTAAACACAATCGTTCAAAGGCAAATAAATTATAACACCAGACTATCAATGTAAATGTTTGTTGATAGATTAATGTTAGAAATAAATCTACCCTTGCATCTCAATGATCACATTACATTTTAAGGGACTATTTTCTCAGCAGTGGCGGAATTTTACTTTGCTCGTGTTAGTAGTACTGCGCCAAAAAGTAAACAGAGAAGTACACTACAGTCAGGACACCTAGCTAGCTAGTAGTAGCTTTGTACATCGTTATTGAAGCATTAGATTGGAAAAAAAGGACTAAGAAATGGTGATTCGGTTTGCATTTAGAAATTGTAAAAGTAAACCAAACAGATAAGCACGACAAAGTTTCCACAAATTTCCATTGCGAGATTCAGAAAGGAACCAACTGTGGTTCCTCGCTGCTGGCTTGGACATCAAGACACTGACAGAGACTATACTCAAGTTGCAAATTTGTAGTGATCATTTTAGACCAGACAACTTTGATAACCCCCGCAATCTAAAGAACCACAAGTCACTGACAACGAATGCGGTTCCATCCGTGTTGATGCACCAACAGCTACTGATGCACAGGTAATAATGGCATCTCCAGCGGGTGCTGTCTCTACAGAAGCTCTTTCTCTTTCTGCCCTTTTAGCATAGTCTGTGTATTCCGGCTCTTACAGGTAGGATTCGTTGGATAACACACATTCCTAGTCTTCAAAAGTCACAAGAAATATTGGCATGGCTTTCCAAAGTGGGCATAGTACTATATCTTGTTGATTCCTTTGTGCAATGTACTATGCTTCTGTAGCAATGAGTGACAGCGGCAGGTAAATACATTTTTGTCATGTGAACCAACTTTCTTGGTTGCCTAGGTAATATACTCTGCCACTGCTGTAGCCTATGCTACTAACTATAGGGAACAAAGTATAACTATTGCATTGTGATGCAACGGTAGTTTTATTTTTAACATTATTCTATCAACAGACATTTACATCGATAGTCTGGTGTTATAATTTATTTGCCTTTGGTGTACTGTGGCGTGGGTAAGACTGTTTTAAATGGCAGGCTAGCAGATACTGTTGAGTTACGCTAGCCAAGCACAAGCAAACTCTGCAAATGGAAGGATTGGATGAAAAGTGTTGAAAAATGTCTCCACTGATAAAAAACACACTGGCTAACTTTGAAATAAGGTCTTATGTCCAAAATTCTGAACCACCCCTTTAAGTACAGTACTTGAGTAAATGTACTTAGTTTCTATTCCATCATGGGTCATGTCGATGAAGCCAATCAGACACAGACTATCATAGTGTGATCTAAGCCAACATAACCTCCAGATCAACCGTCCATCTCCCACAGGCTGGAGGTGGATATGTAAATCGGTGCCATTAAAGCTCTCTTTCTTTAATTAGTCTTTAGATTTCATGACTGAGTGCTTCCAATTATGGATCAATGTCTCATTTCTGCACACGGACCTCTGGGTGCGTGGAGGCAGTTTTCCCGTTACAAAATGCTTTATAATTTCTCCTCTGCCAAGACGGACGTTCACATTACACTCCTTAACTGCTGATCAATGAGAAATTCTGCTGCTGTAAGCCTACTGATATGTGTATAATGTGCACCGGTAGATGTTTTTATTTTATTATTTATTTATTATTTTATATATATATATGGAGCTGCTCAGATTTCAACAAAAATGCAGTTTGATTTATGGAATGGCCTGTCTGGATTTTAACTGTGGATGTGTGTGTATAGTTGATGCGGTGTGTCAGGGAATATAGGGCAGATCTGTGTGTGTGTGTGTGTGTGTGTGTGTGTGATTGCCCTGGTAGTAATTTAGCACTGAGCTCATTAAATGGTGCATAAAAAGGGGGCTAAATTCTGCTTAATACCTAAATGCACTCCTGACTGGGAGTTATACTGGGAGGAGTTGCTGACATAGCGCTTTGAGACTGTAAAATGCTACTCATGTCTTTTGAAAATGGCCATTAGGGTCCATGTTCAGTTCCTCGAGCCTGTTAAAACTGCTCAGGGGTTTTAGGAATCCAAAATGTTGACTACTTTTATGTTAATTGGCTTGAGACAGGCATTGTGTCCACATGCAGTGCTAATGCTCTTGTAGAAAGGGATTTTCTAAAGGCATTTATAGAAGAGGAAAGCTTCCAAATTTCTGATGCAGATAGATTGTATGTGAGAGAAGTCAAGTAACTTAGAAGTTAGAATCTGGAACATGCAAGGTTAAATCATTTTCTCAGTTTGACTATTATTCATGTCATGTTATTCAGTATGTTGTTTGTGTCCACAAATTTACAATATAGGCTATTTTTTTAAGTCAAGATTTATTCAATAAGTAATCAAGTAATCTGTGTTTTGACAGGATACAAAAGCAGTCAAATTCTCATTACAAGGGCAGCCTTTTTAACAGCTTTTATTGTTTGATGCCTAGAACATAGACAACCATTTGCATAATCAGTGATGAATGTGCAGTGGAATGTAAGAATTTCTTGGAAAGAAAATGCATTTAAAGTCTCTCCGCACATTTGGAAGCCAGTCTTTCTACCAGCCGTGCATGAAAAACCATGTACGCTAATGGAAAACAAATTTTTAATACCAAAGTGTGTGTGGGTGTGTGTAGTGTGTGTGTGTGTGTGTGTGTGTCACCTAGATTTATTGTGACACTCTGGATTTAAACAGATCTCATAAGGACTCCTGAGAAGGAAGGAGTTGCGCAAGAGCTGACTTTCTATCACTACCTCTCACCCCTCTGATCCTCGCCACTGCAAGGTAAAAGGCAATCATGCCCACACAGCCTCCGCATCACTTCCTCACCAACACTGTAATTATCACAAAGCAGCTCTGTCTACGCAAATGTTTACATGGAACAGCAGGAGTGTGATTTTCAGTGAATTTAACTTAATTAAAGTGTGTGCATGTGAACATATGCTTGTGAAAATGTACACGTGTACATTTGGTGGACATGCATTCATTTTTGTTTATATTTAAGATTATTTTTGGGGGCTTTATGGCCTTTCAATTGATAAGATAGTTTGAAGACAGGAAAGGGGAGAGAGAAGGAGGGATGACATGCAGCAAAGAGCCGCTGCAAGGGCGCACTGCACTGGGTGAGCTAGAGGTCGCCCCGTACATGCGTTAGTTACACTGTTACAGCAACACATGACTGTGTGTGTCATTGTTTGCCTACAAGCCGTCATTTTTATCACCTTTATTAAAAAGTCTCCGCTGTAGTTACAGTTAGATCTTTTCCTTTTCATAAGACGCTGGCACCGATCTTGCTTGGCTGTTACAACAAATTTGATATCTGGCTCTGCTACTGACCTGTTTGCAAAACAGATGCTGTATTATTGAGTTCATCCTTTCCCGGTCTCTTTTCACCCTTGTTTCTCCCTGAGTTGGAGCTTAACTTAACACATACACATAGGTTGCAATAGAGCACCATTGATCTGATGGTCTGGGCACCTCTGGTCAATGACTATTGTGTGTTCTCCAGGTTCTGTTGCCATGCCAACAGTGGCAGAGCTGAAAGGACCCCAGGTTTTGCTGGTCTTTAAGGACTTTTCCGAGGAGGACAGGCGCTGCCAGTGTCACAGCACCTGCAGGTGCAAGGGCAGGCCCGGATGGTACATGATGTCACCCGCACAATAACCAGTGGGAGCGTGTTGCCTGGGGAGTGGACAGGGAGTCTTTATCTGCACAAACATTTGCATCAGTGCCCCAGGGCTCAGTGTCTGCTGCCCTCTAGTGTGTGTGTGTGTGTGTGTGTGTGTGTGTGTGTGTGTGTGTGTGTGTGTGTGTGTGTGTGTGTGTGTGTGTGTGTGTGTGTGTGTGGATGAGGTATCGGCAGCCTTGCTGGCTGTTTTTCTGTGGTTATTGCGTGTTATCCAGCCTTGAGATGAATGCTTTGATGTGGGGAAAATTGAGTGTAACTGTTGGGACAAGTAGCAATTTATTATATTGCAATTTGCCATTTAGATTAGCTGTGCTATGAATAAGACAGATATAGAGTGCAAGTGACTGGGAAGTGATGTCTGATGCATAAAGGTCTGAGGTCACCGGTGATAATAACTACCGTCATTAGGGATCCATTACACCATGGAGCCTACTTCAGCTGATGGACTCTAATGATGTCGCACTGCAGAGAAGACTTTCGTTTTGATGAGACAGTTGTTGGCATGGTGCATTTCATTAGCTCTAAGATGAGATTTTGTTGTCTGGGAATTGATATGCTACTGGTTGAGCCCGGGCTTACAGACAGCGCCCTGTGTCCCTCAACGCAATCTGGAACAGGTTAAGAAACAAATGTAATAATGGAAAATTCCCCTCATGCACCCAGCATCCTTCCTCCAGTCTGTACTTTCTTGCCACAGCACATTATTCTACTGATAAAATGTTTGTGTAAAATATTTATTTATGCTGACCAACCTGCCAACTAAACATTTTATTGAAGTGGCAGTACATCATTTGAGTGATGTAAATTCAAAGCAATTGCCAATGTCCATTTCAAGGCCAAGTTAGCTGTTTACAAAGACTGAATTCTTTTTTCATGTACATTTGATCAGCTGTGTGACAGTTTGCATTACCTGAGCGGAGAGTAAAAGAGAGAAAAAAGAACACTGTTGCGCTAATTGGAAATTTGATCCCCTTATTGGGCTTGATGTACACAAAAGCCAGAAGCTCTTGGTTTGCACCATGATCCATTATAATCGTATAATTAATAGTACTCAGCCCTTTTCTCTGTGTGCACGTCAGAAAGGGGCAAAGAATAAATGATTAAATTAAAGGGAATCCAATGCCTATTATAAGTGTGTTTTAATTCAGGCACTGTAGGTTATTTGAAATGTAACAACCTAATCTTTTTTTCATGAGCTCCTGGAGAATAAGATAAATGGAAATTGCATTTACCAGAATATGTTTCTTGTCTGTTGGGGAGAACAAAGCAATACGGTGCAGAACACCTTTTTGAAGGTATGAGTGTCAAACTGTATTATAGCTTTTTCTTATCATTGTTTTAGGAACTCATAGTATGAAGGTAAATATGTTGCAAAAGTTGAGAGCTTGAACCATACAATGTGAGAACTTGCAGAACAAAAAATCTGAACTTTTATGTTAAAATATGCACTTGTAAAAATAAAATTTGCACTTGCAGAAATATTTGCAAATTTGAAGTCACACAAAGAAAAAAACACAAGAAATTGTAAAAAAAATCTGAACTTGTAAATAGAAATGTGCACTTGTAGAAAATATTCACAAATGTGTAGATTGATATTTGCATGAACACAATGACAGCTGCAAGTGTCTAATGCAACATTTACTCATGTACTTATTTTTTTTCTCGGGTTCAAACATGAGTGTTAAAATAATATATATTACATTATTGGATTATTAATATTGATTCATAAACATGATTGATTTGTGCGTAAATATAGCAGATAACTGTTGTAGTTGGCAGACAGAGCTTAATGTAACTACTACATCTATTGTTGGATACTTTAATCTGTAACATCTATACAACATATAAATTTGCAAAATTACTGATTATTGGTCCCAGGACCAAAAAGAAATAAAATAAATAAAACACAGAGAGGAAAGACGTGGAGGGGGAGAGCTGACAAAAACATAACAGCAGGAACAAAGCTTGTGGCTCACCTCACAAGACACACAAAAACAGACACATACACAAACAAAAGACAACTAAGAATGTAGTTGAGTAGCAGCATAAAGATGCACTACACTACTTGAGTACTTGAGTACTTAAAACATCTGTTTACAGGTGGTAGTAATGTGTATGGGACAGAAAGTTGTATGAAGCCCTTTATTGCTTCAGAGGGAGCGTTGTGTCTGATATGTTGCCTCAAGTGGAAAGTCAGTATTGGCTTAAACATTTATAACTGAAAATAAAGTTGGGGGTGTGGATAAATTAATTCTACATTACTATACTAGGATAACACACTCAAAGAAGAGTGTTTTGATGAAAAAAAAAGACGATACAGTACATTTCATTCTGTTGCACTGATTTTTACTATTTTGGTTTTAGAACTGTCTGCCATAAGTCTGACAATGTTTTTGAAGTTTAATGCTGAATTGGTGGAGTACTCTTCTAACTGTTTACCTCAAGATTAGTCTGGATCAACAAAAGTAGAATGAATTTACAGGATAATTGGAGCAGGATATCCCTTACCTTCCGCTCTCTGTGTTTTGTCGTTTGCTTTGAGAAACAACAAACTTCAAGCTATCAAGCCACACGCTGAAAATGGCAAGTTTCGAGGAAAATTTGCTTGTTTCTTTCAAGTTATGATTGGTAAGTTTTAAAAAGACTACAAATGTTGATGGGTCGCCGGTCACTACATCCAGAGCTCTCCACTTTTACTCACAGGGTTAACCTCCAGGATCAAAGTAATTACAATTATGTCCTCTACTTTACCTCACAACAATGCTTTCCTCTTTAAATATTTCATCTGTATTCCTGTTTAACATCACTGGCTGCTGTACAAATTGTACTGGATATGTCATGGCATGACAGTGTGGAATGTACTATACTCAAGATGAATTTGTGTGTTGAAAGATTTACGCTTCCTCTTGTAAAAAGTGTTACCAGAATCTCTGTTTTTTTTCCCCATCACAATCCTACAGAACATTTAAAAACCAAGAGCTTTTTTTTTTTTTTTTTTTTTTTTTTTTTTTCAAAAGCCCAGTTTAGAATATCCTCTACTTTTGTTTGGCCAGGTTAGAGGTGTGAAAATGAACGTCAGTTGACGCACCATAAATCAAAAGGTGTTGGTTTAGTATGTTGAAGGAAACGATAGCAACATGAAGGATGCTCTGGCTGGTCTGATTGTATCATCAATCTTTCACGGCAGCCTTCATGTAGGAAACACTTTGACATGTTTAAAAAACTGGAATCTTGCACAAGCACAAGGATACATATACACACACTGGAATGCTCAAATATGCCCACACGCCCAACACAAGCCTATACATTCAGAAGCAGCTTGGTATTAAAGTTTAATCAAATGTAAAATTGGCGTCGTTTTTCGATGTCATATTGACAAGTTAATGTTGGGCGCCGGTGGCTCCCGTCAGCAGGCACTTTGTACAGAGGGATCTTTATAGCTTACATCCTGGAGAGCACTCACAGACTGCAGGAACGTATTGCTGCTGTCAGGTGAAAGCAAAAAAAGCTGCTTCGAATCTGGTTTTGTGTCTAACCTAGAAGAAATTCAATATTTTTTAGCCAAGGCATACTTGAAATTTGTTAGAAACTGTCTCTGAATGTCATTCTTCACTTTTTTGTGTGAGTTTAATCATTATTTTAACTGAAAAACTATAGATAAAAATAAAGAAATAGGAAATCCTTTGTTTAAGACAGTTAACCTTAATAGGTGAAGATAACAACTCTCCTTAGCTACTGTTACGTTTTCATATTACCTAGTAGTGATCAGCACGTTGTTCCAACAGAACATAACAAACATACTGTATACTTTTCATCCCGTTTGACAAAATTGTTCATAAACATTATATAGACTTAAAACTGAATAGGCGGTGTCATATCTATTGTATTTTTTTGCACTTATTTCTAAATCCTCACGTGAATCTACTCCAATCTTTCATCATGCAGTAAATTGTCTGTATTCTTGTCTGCTTCCTCTTTCTTCTATCTGGCTCAAACTCTCCTGTGGCCACTACATACAATATATCCCTGCATAACCATGAACCTTGAAAGCCACAGAGGCAGCTACACCTCGCTGACATTTATCACTATTATACTCCTTCCTTTCTTCCTTTTATTTGAAAGTGTTTCAGGGGGAGTTTACGCCTTTTTTTCCACTCCTGTCACTATCTCACTTTCTATTCTGGACAGGGCTGAATTGAGCAGGTCCGCTGGGTATAGGTATCTGAGGGTGCGTTTCCTCCTACGCTACGCTCCC
>NC_045737.1:23830489-23841344 GCF_008692095.1 Etheostoma spectabile | reverse complement strand
CCAAATCTTCCCTCATGTACTATGTACTTTCTTAAGAAACACACTGGGTAAGAAATCTTTGGAAAGTAAAGATGGACTGCCCATACAGTTTCCTCTGCCTAACTTGTAGAAGTTTTACTTTTGGATAGCTCTCCATACTCAAACTATTCTGTGACTTTAGTGTGATAACTAATATGGCCATTATAATAAGTATCCAGTGTTTCTTCTCTGTACTTTTCAAATCAATGGGGTGTACCGTTCACCATTGTCTGCATTGACATTTTGGACTTTAAATACATTCAGAGTCCTAGTGATTTGCTTTGATTGCATAGTGGCTAATCAGAAGACCGGGACAGTGACCCTTAAGGACTTTGATTTTTGGTCAGAGCTCCCTCAGCCAAGTAAGTCTGCTTCATGCTGTGACCATTAGGGTACTTTTTGGAAATCAGGCCTAAAAAGAGGCTCTGACCTCTGAGGTGGATGCTTGTCGGAATTGGCCAGGCCTAATTGACTTGTAATGGGCTTCACATGCAATCCATTGTGATGACTTAGACTGTTCCAAATCGAATATATTTTGATTAAACAACCATTACTCTTTCTTCTAGTTTTAGTTTAGTTTTATTTTATTTCTGTGCCATGTCAAACATTTGGCCCATCCCATATAGGATAACAAGACATTACCACTTAACAGACATCTTCCAGTCTTGCATACATAAATCACGTGGAGAAATACATGAATAACAGAAAAAAACAACAAAGAAATATCTATAGATCATCTTGATATGTCTTTTTTTTTCTCTTCACCTGCGTTGCTTTGAGAATCCATACATGTTCATAAAACTCAATATCTGTTTTATCTTACTAAACAAAGCATCACAATGTTCACAATCAAAAGAAAAGTAGAAAACCAAAATTAACTCTTTTTCTGTATGATTTAAGCAACACCTTTGACAGAGACGCTTTTCTTCTTCTGTCATAACATATCGTCAAGTTTCAATAGTTGAACTAGTAGTGTTTAGTTAACAATACTAGTCAACTGTTTCAGTGTCTGCTCATTGATTCCTCCTCCTGTCCTTTACATTCACCTTAATTCTGTATTTACAGTAATGTGTTCTGTTTAAAAGATAAAACCTCCCAGGTTTAGGTCAGTAACAGTCAGGGCAGTGGTTACCATAGAGGTCATGTCTTTTTACTTTTTTTTTCAAGAAATCCTGGAATTAAAAACAACTTGAGTAGAAGTTTACAGTCTGTAATTACAGTCCAAATTCTTCAATTTCAGAGGTTTAAGACCAGAAACATGAATTAAAATAAAGGGAGCAATGGCAGCATTATATTCCTAGCATTGTGGGGAAGGCCTTAAAATATAAGACGAAAGAAAAAGAAAAACTCAAATTTGCTGTAAATATATATTTATTTGTTTACCATTTGTATTAATATACAAATATGTAGAAAAGGACATGTTCCTACTTTCTGTGTTTCTAAATGATACGGCCCTGGCAATAGTGAAGTCTAGATGATCAGCATTTGTTGTAGAAATAACAGCAGCAAAAGCAAGTTTGAAAGCTTTGAAAATACAGTACATGCACGTGCTGCACCACTTGTTGGTAAGATGTAATTCATCAGACCCATGCTCCATACATTACTGTAATAACAATGCAGCATGAGAATGCAGAGAGGAGCGCTTGAACTCAAAATCGGGGGAAATGGAGGAAGCTGTGATGATCGTTTTTCACTGTTTTCTGATGATTAGTTGTAGCCCTAAAATTAAATTAAATTTTTTTTTTTAAAGTTAAAGATATATTTGTTTATTAGTCTCTTAAAGAGAGGGACTGTCTACTTTTAGCAGCTGAGGGTTATGGCAGAGCTGTGATTTCTCATGGCTTGCTACCACTTTTGCATAAAACATGTTTAATGTACAAACTGTTTTACTGAAACAGAATTTGACACAGTGCAGCTATTACATGTAGTAGATGGTTGTGTACAGATGTGAACACGTGTAGCTGGCATTGTATTTCGTAGTCAAGACATTTGTTGCATAATGATGTTTGTATTAGATTCAGACAAACTTCACCTAGCATGAATGATTAGGTCCAAAATGTTTGCAGGCGCTCATTCTTGAATGGATGCTCTGGGGTACAGTGTATATTGTGTATGCACATACATGCATTCATAGCTAGTGTGTGTATGTGAGTGTGTGTGTGTGTGCGCGCGCACGCCTGCATGCGTGCGCTTCGTTGTGCTGACTGGTTTATTGCTGTTCCAGGTGACGGAGCATGAGAACAGCAAAGCTTCAAGGTACTGCTTTCAGGCACCACTGAAGCCACAAATTTGATTATTTTTTTCCCTCCACAAGTAGTTTAGAGTTGCATGGACCCCCGTCTCTCACACACACACACACACACACACACACACACACACACACACACACACACACACAGACACACAGCTGCCTCACACTACCATGGACCACATCTCTTGTTCCAGCAGCCTCCATTATGCAGCTTTGTCTGCCATTCTGTTTCCGTCAGAAGCGTTACGTGCTGCTCTGCTGAGGTCTTTTATGGCCCTTCGTGGTATGCATTCTACATCTCACTCTATGTTTCCTATACATAAAACAGACAAAAGTCTGGCCTGGGCTTTAAATGTTTTACCAGACGATATTCTTTTGTTCTAATGTTAGGAATACATCAAAAAAGACAGATGTCTGAAACACTTGATCTACAAGTTGAAAAATCAAGAAATTGGACCTAAAAATGTCACTTCATTTATCCTTCAAAGCCTCTCTATCTATCTGTCTCTTATTCTCTATTCCCAATTGGGTTAGGCATTGGGCATGCGGATCCTATCACATCAGGGGGAGATTAAACAAGAAGTGTCACAATGACACAGTGAGTTTGATAATGGGACAATAGAAGCTCTTTCAATAACAACTCTTTCTCTCTAGAAATCTGCTGGAAAGGAAATTCCTCCACTAACTTTGTCCTGTTTCTGTTTATTCATCTTGACATTTAAATCTTTCTTTAACCCTCTTGCTGCCCAAATTCAATAGCTCTCTAACATGCTCCACTGTGATGAGATGGAGCCGAATCACCTCTGCCAAAGAGCTTTTTAGCCTGTGTTCTTAGTGAAGACACAAGCTGAACAATACAAGTTTGGAGTGGTTGATGACAGGTTTGGAAACAGCATGCGGAAGAGAATAGGATTAAGTTAAATATGGCTGACTGTTCATGTAAACCTGAAAGGTTACCTGCTTAACACGTGGTTATTTATCCTTTATGTATTCACAAAGTAGATCTGAAACTTGTTGATTAATCATTTTAATTGATAGAACATTCATCTGTGGCTATTTGGATAAGTGATTAAACATTTTAGGTATTTTTGAAGCCATAATGTTAAACAATTACTATTCAAACTTCTCTGTTGTCAGGGTCTGATTTTGCTGTGTCATAAACTGAATATCTTAAAGGGGTTGAACTCAATATTCAGAACACTAATATGGCAATAAGTAAACAACTGCTATTTTAAGATATAGGGGAGTAATGGTGTCCTGGGCAGAGAATAAAGTCACTCTCTGAAGTTCTTTGTTTTGACAGCTGGTCCGGCCTTGTGTGCAAGTCCTTGGATGTGAGTGCTTTATGTGTCGGTATCAGATGAGGGCCGCGACAAAGTGCCTGTATTTGACGAGTTGGGATAACAGTCTGCGAGAGCGGTGTGGAGGCAATCCCATGAACATGGCGTACAGCTCCTTCAAGCTTTTAAACAGATTGTCATCCAAAACAAGCCATTTAAAAACATCACATCATCTTGGGCTTTAGGAATTTGGGATGGGCATTTTTTTTATTAAACAAAAAAAGTAATAGTTGGACATTTTAGGAAATATGCTTATTTGTTTTTTAGCCAAAATGATGAGAGGATTGATACCACACTCCTATATGTTGGGTAAATGTAGCACATTCTCTTTGTGACAGTAAGTAAACAGTGTCTTGGAAATTTCCAAACAATGGACGTGTGAGAGGCTACTGTCACCATTCGTCACAAGCATATCTAATATTTATGTCAACCATTGGCTTTACATTGTCACAATGATGTATAAACAGGCTACACAAAGCATCATAATTGGATACATTATGGTGCTAATTCACTCATGTTGTCACTGTGTGTCCTACTGATCTGCTGGTGTTGTTGTGATTAATGGGCATCCTGAATGTGCCTAAACCGCAACCTCGCACTCATCTCTCTGATATTCTTTCTCTCTGAGATTTCCCCCTCCAGTTGGCTCTCTGAAGCCAGAAGGCCAGCTGCTTCCAACTTTAGGGCCTGTTATCTACCGGGCTCTTCTCTATTGCCTCTGGCTGCCCTCTGGTCGTCTGTCTGGCCTCCGATTCAGTCGAACCACAGCTAGTTTACAGATAACCATTAGGCTGAGGCCAACTGTGTGGCACGCATCCACAGGCCCTTTGTTGCTAATTGGATTAGACCCCATGCTGGAAGTGACAGGGAAATGAACAGTTTCCGAGCCATGTGATCAGCAGACTCAGAGAGGGCAGGTCGGATAAGGATGGCACGCTGGTGTATGTGATCAATGTCTGTGACTCAACTGAGTCTGAGTCACATTCACGACACTGATGTTTCTGTCAGATTTCATTTTATGACGTATGTCAATGGGGGTCAAGTACAGCAGCCAGTCTAAAAGCCACTGCTTACATGAGGTAAAGAGGCTAAAATGTCTGTTTATTATTTCCTCTCTTTGCCATCTGCTTTATAACTTATTGGCTAGCGAGATATACAACCTGCAGCAGCTTTGGTTTTTAAGAGTCGTCATAAAAAATGCTATAAATAAACCCCTTTCCCCATGAACACTGTATTTATTATAGTTGTGGCTTTCACCATTTCTTACTAAATCACAAACATATTCTCCATAGACTGCGATAGTCTCCATTCATTTCTATGTCATCAAAATCAACGAACGGCCAAAGTGAAAGCAAAGTTTGCATGTCTCCTCACACCTCCTTGATCTCAAGTCCACTAGCCCAAAATACTATTACTTCTCTTTCCTTCACTCCTCCACATTTTTCTATTGCTGTCATCTTTTCAGGTCCTCTTCCAAAGTTGTCTATTTCTGTCACACTAATTTAACAGCATGTCTGCAAGTTAAAATGAAGCACAGAGACTATTTTTACAATAAAAATCCATATAACCTTAATATTTTGTTGGTATTTTTTATTGTAGGAAGAAGAAATATAAAAAACTCGTGAAATTTATAGGATTCGCAGCTGCTGTTAAACTCTGCCAACTGAATCATGAGGAGGCAAATAATTGACATCCCTGATGGGAGAGGGAGAAAAGCTAATAACAGTCAACTTTTCTGTCTTTTCTGGAGGCTTTTTAACTTTGTGAGGGTGTGACTTTAGCTGTACAGTATAAACAAACCTTTCTGCTGTGCAGGCACTTTCATTCTTTTGCTTCTCTGTCTGTGTATGATGTTTGCCAGAGCAAAATTCTGCCTGTGCTGTAGAAAGTAGGCCATTTGGGCTGATGGCTGATGGCTGACACAGGTCCTGTGTGACTCTCGCTATTTCTGGACGTTCAGCAGCACATCATCTGTTAATTTTGTTTGCCTGATAAACCTTGTGGCTTGACCGCTCTGAGATTAGCATCTGTTTTTTTTTGCCACAGCATTGTGGGACGGTTATGTAAGTCCATGATGTCGTACTACGCCTTCAGTCGCTCTGATTTGTATGCCGTTATGAAATGTGACACAAGTTATTTGGTTGTCACCTTAATTATTCATACACACCTCTGTTGGATGTGAAAATTGGGTTGTTGTGCTCAGCTGCGCAACAAATCTTTCATTCTCTCAGAATAAAACTGAATAATATGAGGAAATGTGGAAATAGTGTCAGACCTATGTGAATATGAGAGCAGTGGTTAAAAACATTTTCTATTATTTATTGTTTTACTGTTTTTAGTCCCCTATTCATAATTTACGATGTTAAACATTTGTTCTGTTGTCTTTCCAAGATGTACCTCACACTCTCTCTTTGCTTTACTGAATTTGGCTTTAAAAGTTCTCTTTTTTTCTGCATCATGCTTTACTGTACAGTATTTTGTGCGTTACTTTCACCTTCCTCTCCACACAAAGCACCATGTGGATATATTCTTCTCACCTCTCCCTCTCTCCCTCTCACCACATTTGAATTACAAGAAGCTGTTTTGTGCTGGTGTGTCACAGAGACTATGCATGAAATGTATTGGCCCAGAGTCCCACCATTTGACACGCAAGACGTGGCTAACATATCTTGTGCCATTTCCCGTCTCCTCCGGCTCCCGTGTAAAGCTGACCTTTCCTTCCTCGAGGCTATATTTAAACTCTGAGCACCAGAGACTTATGGCGCCACAGGAAATTTTATTATCAACGCTCTCCATTTATCTGACTTAATTCAGGCTTGCCATAGATCGTGCCAAAGTATGTCATGGTTTACGCTCCACTACATCCAACAAGGGCACTGGTGACAAACCTGACCATCAACACCTTAGCGGGGGTGACACCTGGGGAAGCATTCCTTTGAACTGCTCTGAGGACCAGCCATGAGATGATTCTATTTACGGTGAACATCACCTGTGGAATAATGTGAGAGGAATAAAGGAAAATGGGTCTGCGATAACATTCTGTGAAGCAGAGGGTTTACCAGAGACCCAAACACAAAACAACGTGACATTTTACGCAATCTCAGTTGTTAAGATGTCATAGATTTCAGCCACATTCATCAGCTACACACACTGTTACTCGTCATTAGAGCAGATAGTCGGTAAATGAGCTCACAAACACACACAAGCCAGTCATCTGCTTAATTATTTACTGACTCTTTTTTTCTTTGCTCTGGCAGGTCTGAGATGGGAGTTCAGAGGGTTCTCCAGGTGGATCTGAAAATGGAAAGCTTTCCGGAGCCGCTGGGTAGCCGCTGGATGGCCTGGCAGGTGGAATACCCGGCCAGTCGTGCCACCACACAAGAGGCTGAGACGGAGATCCAACTGGCACAGGAGGACCTAGCGGGCATCGTGCCACTGGCCATGGTGAGTTGTACCACTTCAAGCTCAGTGCCACACCAATATAGATGGATGATATCCTATCACTGACTGTGAAATGTTGAGCTTCATATTGTTTTTAAACTTTGAACAACATAACATTTCCATATGTTTTCTTTGAGCACATTAATGAAATACTTTGCATTGGAGATTGAAGAATTGGAGATTGGAGAATTTCATGACTGATGGCAGCCTGAAGGAGATTGCATTCATTAGCTGCTCACATGTTTTGTGCAAATTATTTGATTTTATTACTAAACGTTTAAATAGAAAGCCGGTATGCAAGGGTGTTTTCTTGCGAAGTAAATGTTTGACATTAAAATACTGCTAATACCAGTACATTTATTAGTATATGTTGTCAAGCCCACAAACAGTGGCACACATACAGTGTATCGGTTGCTGTTTAGCAGCGATGGAAAGTAATAAATCAACATGAACTTGTGAGTTAATATAAGAGAAATTGTACAAATGAGGTACTCCGACAATGCATTTCGGAGGGAAATTATGCACTTTGCCGCATTACATGAATCCAACAGCAATAGTTACTACTTTTTCAGATCAAGAGTTTTAAATACAAAACATCTGATGAGTTTATAAAAACAATAGACCCAAGTGCATGCTGGACCTGCCTGCCTACACAAACCGGAGGTGCCTATGGGGGCTATCCAATCTTTATCAAACACAACCAAATAAACAAAACACTCAAACAAAACTAATTAGAAATACCTCCTACACTACTCAATAATATATCAAATAATTACAATTAGTTCCACAGTGACCAGCTACCACATCACAATGCTAAATACACATTAACACATCAGTAATAATAATCATATCCTATAATGCAATGGTTCTCAAACTGTTTTTCAACAGTGTACCCCTTTTGAAATGTTTCTTCAGCCAAGTACCCCCTGAACAACATAAAACCTTTTTGGTAGAAAAAACAAATGAAGAGGAGGATATAAAGAGGAACAGCGCTGTGCCTGTTAAGGCTAAACAACAACCTTGTAACTGAAAAATACTAATTCTAGTCTACATTTTAAATGTTTGAAATCCATCACTAAATTAGATGAATTATAGTTTTAATTTAGGGATTATCTCACATTCCCTCTGCATTACTCCAAAGTATCCCTAGGGATACTAATACCCCCATTTGAGAAACACTGATATAACAGATACACAATACCACTCAGAGAGGACAAGCACTTTTCCTTCATTTAAGTATAGACAGGGGCGATTCCAGGATTTTTTATATGGGGTGGCACAGGCGGGGGACGAATAATCAGTCAGGGGGGGCCCAGGGGATTTTGTCAGAAACCAGCATAGAAAATGCGCTTAGAAATTTAGGAAATATTGGATAGAACACCACAATGTAATTATGCTAAATAAAACGCATTCATTCAAATTCATTAGTAATTTCACTTGTTGTCATTTTCAACAAACTGTTTATCCAAATAAAATTACTAATTTTCTATGGGCTTTCAAGGCAAAAGAAATCGGATAATCATAGTCAATTGGCCATGTTACAAGGGCTGGGAAGGGAACAGAACCATATAAAAATAAGGTGCAATATGTTTACAATACACTTTGCTGAAAACCTTGCTGTACACAGTTTACAGATAACAGGAAACAGAACATGAATAAAATTGCAATACACAATTTATTTCCTACAGCAACAAGTGCTCTGCAGTGAGTTCAGTGTGTTTCTACTTCCAAACTGGCCCTCAAAATTTCAACAAAGTATACAGCTTCCATAAAATGTGTGTTTAAAGTATATGTCCATTTACCAACTGGAAAGGCAGCAGTTGGCAGAACAGGCAGCAAAGTGACAGACTCTGATCCAATAGAAATGTCAAGGATGTGAGGACCCCAAAATGCAGGAGGTTGTTAGCAAAAGAGGTACAACTTAAGGTGTCCTGAGGAAGGCAGGCAAGTAGGCATAAGGATAAACCAAAATCCAAAAACTACTATAAAAACCCAGAAGACATGAAAGGGGGAAAGAAGCAAGACAGAGAATGACTGGGAGGGAAGACGATAAACCAACAAGAGAAAGATAAGACTAAATACAAGGTAACAAGGGTAGTAACAAGAGACAGGTTACATGAGTGCTGAACAACAGGTGGGCAACATTAGGTCAGGGCAGACAATCATAGTGGGAGGAAAACACAAAGGCAGGAAGTCAGGCAAGATACAAAACAGAGAGAAACAGACATTGCAAAGTAAAATAGGAAACTCAAGCAAGGAACAAACACATCGATGAAAAAGAGTAAAAAACACAGCAGAGAATACAGAAGACAGTAAAAAACAAGGAAAAAGGTAAACATTTAACAAAATATAGAAGGAAAAGCTACAACTGAAACCACAACCATGACAGGAAATCAAATTTGTCAGATTAACAGCAATCTGGGGGGGGGGATCCTACTTCAGGTGGGGGCTATCCTATTCTAGACCTGCCCCTGAGTGCATCGCATCATATTCTGAAAACCATGCCCACCAGAGGGGAGAAGAAGTTTTCCATTTAATCGCACTGCATGAAGGTTCCTTCTCGTCAATTTTGTCTGCTAGCAAACAACAGATTGCCTACAAGCTGTTGTGTGGTGATATTCACTACCAACATGTTGTTTTCTAGCATACAGAATTGACGAGGAGGCACCTTCACGCAGTAGAAGTCAATGGAGAGCGGAGAGTTCTTTTCCCCTCTGGTGGGGGCGGGCCTTAAATGCACTCTGTTTCTTTATTTTGCTGATAATATGTACATTGACTTGTAACAGAGTACTTTTGCATTGTATTAATACTACTTTGACTTAAGTAAAAGAACCGGAATAATTCCACCATACACTGCTGCTTAGCTAGAAAAGGCAGAGCTATGACGTTGGTGTGTCCGTGCAGTCTGTGTTTAGGAGTGGGGCCAGGGGAGAGCATCTGGAGCTCCCAGAAGGCCTCACATGGGGTCCAGAATCTGGCTGGGGCCTGAGGGCACGCCGTGAGCTGTGTGTCTCCCTCAGCGAGGCACAGGTACTCTGCTGTGTAGATTGAGCTTAGCTTCCCCTGTAGAACTTCAAATAGAGAGCTTTGTTCAGCGAACCAGAGTGCACTGCTTCTGATTCAGATCAAGAACATTCAGGTGAAACAATTGAGCGACATTGACTTGTGTTGACTAAAGAGAAACACGTGCTGTCACATCGGCGCTGATTACTAAAACAAAAAAATTGCATCCATTTCTATTTCCGTGTCTTCTGATCTGCATGATACAGACCTGACTGCTGTGTCACGGTGATTGTCTGAGTATTGCCCGTAGGTGCGTAGATAATAGATGCATGTGGGTGGCTGTTCCTGAATTCAGAGAAATGTGGCACATCCATACCCACTGATCCATTCCCTGGATAATGAA
The DNA here is from genome assembly GCF_008692095.1 of Etheostoma spectabile. Taxonomy (NCBI): domain Eukaryota; kingdom Metazoa; phylum Chordata; class Actinopteri; order Perciformes; family Percidae; genus Etheostoma; species Etheostoma spectabile. The sequence continues at coordinate 23,830,888 of NC_045737.1, read as the reverse complement.
AAACAATGTGTTCAATGCTGCAGTATTGTTCCAGTTTTTTCTCTCACATCCTTTTCATGTCACTGATGTGTCAACAGCCTGGTAGCCTTGCTCTAGGAATACATAGTTTGCTCCCACAAATGATTGCAAAGTTGATTTGCATGATTATCTCGCAAAGGCTCTAATCATAAAGAGAATTGAAAATCACTTTTTTAATTAAATCGGTATTTGATATTTTTCAAGTCAGAGGAGGAAATACTTCCTCATTTGTAAAAGTGAAAGCAGATTCAAAAACTAAAACGCACACTTCAATCAATCCTAAAACTGCCCGCCTTTACATAATCTGCTCATTTTCACATAAAAGAAGGGATTTTAATGGTTCACTGTCAGAGGTGTCAAAAGTATTCACATTCATTACTC
>NC_045737.1:23830085-23830479 GCF_008692095.1 Etheostoma spectabile | reverse complement strand
GAAGTATAGATACTAGGGTTTAAAAAGAATTCTGTAGAAGTTGAAGTATCAACTCAAGCTTTTTACTCAAGTAAAGTGGAAAAGTACTGGTTTTAAAACTACTTAAAGTTTGAAAGTAAAAGTAATAGTAATAAGGGGGTAAAAAAAAGATTTTTTAAATTAGACAGCAAGTTTTGGAACCAATTACCTTGTGGTACTTGGGTGCATAGAGCTTGCAGCGCATTCCAAAGGAGTGTTTTTTGCATCCAACAATTTAGAAAAATGATACCAGGTACGGCCAGGGATGTAGAAGGGTTGGCTGGGCTTCCTTGCTACCAATCTCCTTGCTGGTGATTGGTTGGGACATTTCACTCGAGTTTTCTTAAGTCTCTGCCACGGACATCTTCGTACTAGG
>NC_045737.1:23829141-23830075 GCF_008692095.1 Etheostoma spectabile | reverse complement strand
CGTCTGCTATTTCCTTGCTGGAGTGTAACGTGATTTGTGTCATGTGCAGGTGTGATGGATTGTGCACAATCTAATAGGGTGTCAGAATGTTATATGTTTATACTTCTAAAGGTAAATGGTGTGATTTACCTGGATAGGAGTAACGAGGCTAGGTTTAAATTGTAAGGAGTAGAAAGTACAGATAATTGCGTGAAAATATAAGAAGTAGAAGTAAAAAGTCTTCTGTAAAATAATTACTCCAGAAAAGTATAGATATCCAAAATGTTTACTTAAGTAAGGTAACAAAGTATTTGTACTTCATTACTTGTCACCTCTGCTCACTATAAATAATTTTTCGCAGTGGCAAAAATCCATCTCAATTAACCTGATATTATATTTATTTGCTATACTTGGCTAAATCAATTAGGGACAGGGTAATTTAGGCAGGAGCCTCTCAAGAGATAAAGATGATTAGTGTTTCATAGGTTGTAACACGGTGTGTGTGTGTGTGTGTGTGTGTGTGTGTGTGTGTGTGTGTGTGTTGTATTTCATTATTTTATTTGCATTCTATTTGCTCTTCTTCCAAGTGCATCTCCCACACACACAACCTCCCAAGGTGCACAGCATCTCCAGCCACCCCATTGTACTTAACCCACAACACAAATACTTATACATGCCGACACATTCAGAACCCATTACTCTCCCTCTTTCCCTTTTTCTCTCTCCCTCACACACCCACACGCACACACACACACACACACACTTTTAGGCTTTTTGCAATCTGCATGCACCAATATGGGAGAAGCACACAAGCGCGAAAGAGTTTGAATTAGATTACTTGGGATCACTGTGGCATGAAAGGCCCACAGATAAGTTCCTCTCCCTTCCCCCTGCTACACTCCTAGCTGATAGGAAAGAGGAAGCCAGGTGATGTAAGAGCTGTGCAGTCAACCCC
>NC_045737.1:23826885-23829131 GCF_008692095.1 Etheostoma spectabile | reverse complement strand
CCCCCCCCTTACACACACACATTCACACAGGCACATCAAGCCCCCCCACTAGCACCTTACAGAAACAGAAAACAGCTTTCTGCACACAGAACTGAAGTCACTAATAGAGTAGTGAAGATGGAGATGTAGCTGAGACCTGGGGCCTCATTACAGAGACTTTCTGAATCTGACATTCTTTTATCTGAAGTTAAGATAGAACAAGCAGGTAGAATTTTTTTCCGGTAACTAGGCCCCTGATATATAAAATGTGGGCGGGCAGTCACATGCCCAAAACGATCAGCTTCTCCAATGGTAGGATGTAGTGGTGTGTTGTGTGTTCATGAAACAAATGTTGGATTACTTTAAGCAGGAATATAGAATATCATAATGGAAAACCACACAGAGTTGTGGTCAGATCTATAACTCAAAGATGTCTGCCCACGGGGTACTGTAGCTCCAACATCATGTTTTTACTATTTCAGCTCCAGGCTATTGGCTGTAATCATTCTCTAGTCTTCTCCAGATGTACATCAGGGGGGGAAAAAAGAGTACAAGTTGATTGACCATAATGCATTTTTCCGCTTTTCAAGGAAATTGATCTGTATATGTTATACAGTACAAGTGTTTCAGGTTTTTAACTTACAAGGCAGCCTGTGGACATCTCTAAGTCTGTGGTTTTTCTGTGTTCAGCAACTGATCTGAAATATGATCGATTTATCCCTTTTTGGCATGCTTTGAACATTACTCACTCATCTAGCAGAAACAGAGCACTCTCACATCCCCCTTTTGGCACCATTGGTCGAATTCAGTCCAATGTTTACTTGTGTTTATGCCTCTTGTTTCAACCCCCAACTCCTGAGAAGAAAAGCTCTGAGAGCCAACGTAATGAGCAGAACATGGTGCTGCAGACTGTAGTGTTGATCAACAGTGTTAGCAATATTACATCACAGACAGTCAGCGTTAATGTCGAAAAATGTTGCTTAAAGGAGCTTTGAAAGAAATATGAATATCCTGCTGCCTTTGTAGTTTCAGTTCTCTAAGAAGCATGAAGATGAACTAAAAGCCACCCTCTTTGGTGTCCTTGTTGCAATTTTTTGTGTGTGTTTTTCCAATAGTGGATCATTGTTGTGATCAGTGATAGCTACAGTTAATAAAGCTGACAGATGAACAACACAACCCCATACTTAAACGACATTATAGGTCAATTTCCAAAATCAACCTATAATGTCGTAATATAATGCGACGGTAAATAGAACGTATGATATGTTCTATTTACCATCGCACAGTGGCAGTTTAGTCTAATTATTTCTAAATAAGGTAAGGGTTGGTTAGAAATCCAAAAATGGATGACCAAATATTGTAAAATCAAAATTGAGCAAAATACAGACAAGCTAAATCTACCCCATTGGATGGATGGTCCTTTTCTCCTAAAACAAAATCAATGTTTGAAGACAACAACGTGTGGCAGGACATATATGAAGCGTTGTAAACTTAATATGCATGCGTGTGTGTGTGTGTGTGTACGTGGGTGGGTGGGTTTGTGTGTGGGGAGGTGTATATGTTATGGTATGAGCATGCATGATAGTGGCTTGAGATCCTGTGGAGTAGAGGAATACTGTTACAAGTAGGAGCTTTACTCTGATTGGAGATTGAAATTACACAATATGATGGTATGTGTATTACTTCTAGATTGAAATAATACTAATAATTCTTTAAATAAATTCTAAACACATAATAAACGTTCTGAAACAGAACTTATTATGTTCAAGCAACAACAATACTTAGTTAGGCTTAGTAAAACATCAGGCATTGGCTTAAAATGTGTTACGTATAACAACTAAAAATCTAGTCTATATCCCCAATGTTCCACTTCCTGGATTGCTCCGTTGCTGCTGGAATTTTCGCCGGATTTCACATTTTTCGGCCAGATATCTGTTACTTATAACTGTTCCTCAGATATCTGCAGGGCAAGTCCAGACAGCTAGCTAGACTATCTGTCTACTCTGAGTTTTCTGTTCCACGACTAAAACAACCTTTGACAACATGTTCCACCAAAACAAGTTCCTTTCCAAGGCTATTTTGTAGCCGCACCGTGGCTCTGCCGGGTGCTTAGTGCTGCCCATAACGACTGTGATTGGTATAAAGAAATGGCAATAAACCAGAGCACGTTTTTCTCCCTTCCCAGAATACTTTGTGGACTTGTCAGACCCTGCTCCACAGCGCTGTGGAGGAAAGTCTGGCAAAGCAAAACTACTAAAAATGAGGAT
>NC_045737.1:23818431-23826875 GCF_008692095.1 Etheostoma spectabile | reverse complement strand
CGTCATTGACATCATTGTAATGTGGACTCCATAAAATTTGGCTACTTTTTTTAAATTTCAAAATGACAGTTGACTTGTAGTTTCACATGGGACAAGAACCCTGGCCTCCTGACTGAGAGTCTAGTTTGTGTTTATGTGACCCCCTACCTCCTCACACGGAATTTGACGCTTTTATACAGTACGTTGTCACCTCACTTCCTCGTTTGCTCTCGCAATAATTACTTCAACAACGAAACCTAATTCTGGGTTTGTAAGCTGCTTGCATAACCGACTGATACAGTCGTTTTCTGGGTGAGGGCAGACTTAGATTAAAGAAAGAAGAGCACAGGAGAAAGAGACTTAAAGGAAGAAGGGGGGTGTTTTCAAAGATAGCAGAGACAGAGAGAAACACAGGGTAAATTCTCCACTCTTTTTAATCTAGTTGAGAGGGGAGACTTCACAGAGCATGCTGAAGGCATCTGTTGACACAACAGCTCTGTGGTTTTGCTCTAGAAGGTCCTTTCATCAGTAATTAGCACTTATTAGTCTAATAAGCTAAACTGTATTTTGACATAATGAGAAATCTGCTGTAATTGTAATAATCTCATAAACCGAATGAGGATCCATAACTGACCATGTCTCTAAAGGTTGTAATGTAATAAAACTAATGCCTATTAGAAATGAGAAGCTTATTTTGGGTTTAATCACATTTATGGCCTATTACTTCAAGGGCTCCTCATACCCGTTCCGAGACAATTTATGTTGTGTTTTAAATTACTGTGCCCTCGCTGGAATTGATTATTGTAAAAAGGTGTTTTTATTGCCTTTTCCCAGCCAAGTGATGGGCTCTGCCATGGGTAACACCTCTGGGAAAGCAGTGGTATGATTTTGAAAGACAAAACTTATTTTTTTCCCCATTCCCTTTGAAGAGGGCTCCTCCTGTGTGTTGCCACGGACCTACCTGCATTGGGAGGGCTCAGAGCAACGCTCACCACTTTGTCACCAATTTCAAACCGTGAAGCAGAAGTTCTGCAAATGCAGCAATTATTTCAAAAGCAGAAAATGAAAAGAGTACTCAAAAGTTTTAGTCAGTTTAGAGTGAGCAAACGCCTGGGAACTCTTTCTATATACTGTAATACCTCTCGTCTGTCCTGGCTCATCTTCTCTTTACCTGTTTTTTTTTTCTTTAAGATCTTTTCCTTTTTTTTCTCCACCTCTTCTCTTTTCCTATATGTTTTCCAGACAAGCATACACAAATATATTAACAATGTACTGTAGATTAATTGCCTCCCTTGTCACCATCTGCCTCCTTGTGTCGCCATCCTGCGTTTCACTTAAAGTGTGAAAGAGCTGTGTTTTTTTGGGTCATCTTGAGATGGATCTTAAAGGCAGTAATTGGATGCCTGTGCAGATTCCCCTGCACAGTAGGAGACTGGTCCATTATCTTTTACCATTGTGAAGTAATATGCTGCCGTCCAGGCTGCCCTCATCATCATTACCCATGCTGTGGATGCCTGGTGATGGAGAGGGAGCAAGAGGACAGGGCATACATCATATCTGGACTCATCAGTCTTCCTGTTCCAGCCGAGACACCAAACTGTGCTCACTCACACGAGCATCTGCAGCCATAGAGATGAGGAGAAATGAAGGCAGCCGTTTGTATTCACGTATACCGCTCCAATGTATCGTTAAACAATACATCATCACACTGGCCTTCTCTGGCCACTTCGGCTCTCACATGATAAAGTCATCTATCAACATCCTCCGATGAATGTATTATTTTACCCCTTTCGATTCCATTCCTTCTGTTGCAATGCACATCTTCTCTGCCAGGCAAGTAAGATCACTAGAGCCATTTATCAAACACATAGTTAGACTGAGAGACATGAGCACTTACATGCCAGCTAATCCTGCACAAATGCCACATGGACTCCATGTAATATCATGCAAGTTGTTTATCAAAAGAGCACGTCCTGTACTCCTTGCTTGAAAGTACCTAATTTTAGTCATCTAATGACCTTGGCCACTCAGTTCCACTAGTGCTGAGTTGCTGGCGCATGACACTGTTGTTTTAGTGGAACATAATGAAACATAGCTTTTTTTTCTCCACATAGCATGAGTCATACTCCACAGTTTACAATAAAGGGCTGATGGATGGACCCCAAGCGAGCAATCCATTAGCATCTTCTACAGTTTAGAGGCTGATGATGAAGTGGTAGCACTAATTGAGGCTGCCGCAGTATGCGCATGTGTGGTACTACGTGTAATTCTAATAAGGACAACAGATCGGGACAAATGGTCACTCAATCCAGAAAACGATCAAAGTCCTTGGCGCTGAATGGCTTAACATTTTGCCATCGCAAGACGTAAAAGATATTCAGAAGGGTTGACTCAGGGCTGTCACTGTGACTGCGTGTATGGCAACAAGTAAAGTAAAGAGAGAAGGTCAACTGCTGTACCTTCTCATGACACTGGGAATTACTTTAAAAAAGAACAGAGTTTTAATAGCAAATTCTCCCAATGTCACTCAGGAAGATATACACTGAAATGCTTTTGTATTTGAAAGGCCTAAAGTGATTGAGGTGGCTTTGTTACCTTTTAAACACACACTTTGTAACACTCACACAACCTCCCTTGTGTGGTATGTGATTAGAGCTTTAATTTCTGCTGCTGCAGATCCAATTTCTGCAAGGCTTGCTCATTACAGAGGCATCAGAAAAGGATCAGCCACAATTAAGAAAGTAAACCTTCCCACATTATTTTGAAAAGCTCTTCCAGCAGTGAAGTCAAATGACTTGTTTACTGTGTTGTTCTAAGAAGATGACCAACAATGCATTCATGCATTTGTGTTAAAGTGTATCTTTGTTTTGCCCACAGAGAATGGTAAGGAGCTGTCCCCTTTGGAAGCTCTTATATTATAGTTTCTCTAATTAAATGCTGTGAACCTTCGTCCCTGTCACTGTAGCCCTCTTTGTTCTACTAACACCCTGTCAATTATGGTGAAAATAGTTTGTACAGGGAGGAATGAAGGGAAAGGCAGGATCCAGACTGACACGTCAATCTGAGAGTGACAGGCTCCGCACACATCCATATCCCGCATCTCCCCATTATTGTTGACATCCCACTCCACACTCTTTCCAAGTTCTATTCATTCTGACTTTAATCCTGGCCCACTGAGGTTTGGGAGGAATGTGTGTATTTGTTTTTAAGCGGTAATGGACTCTACAGTGGAGCTGACCTTTGTGCCTGCTGAGAGAGGTCTGTGTCAAGAGAGCAGCTAAGCCAAGCTAAGCCAAGCTAAGCTGCCGGTATGGATCTCGATCAGAGCCCGGTGAAGAAATCAGATCAGAGATCAGGAGGTCATCCCCGGCAGGCATGGTTGGCTGTCAAGGAAGAACTCTTCATTGATCGGCTGAGTGTGATAGATATTGGGCTGAAATTGAGCACACTGGCGCAGGCAGGGTTGTTTCATTGCCTTCTAGCCTCCGGGCCCCCCGCTCAATGGGCAAACAGCAGGGGCACCAGTGAGACATCACAGCACTGGAGCCAGCATCAGCCAAAGCCTCCTCCAGCTCCCTCCCCTGAGCCCCTGCAGCTCTCTCTCGCTCATCTCAGAGGGCTGGTTTGTTCCTGGTCAGGCTGTTCTCCTGAACAATAGGAACATATAGCTTCGAAACATTAAGCACTGTAATTTGTAAGCATTTCACGTTTTTTGCTGTACACACCACAATGTCTCACATTGCCAGATCTTCTTCCACAGCACTGCAAATGAGAGTCTGGCTAGTCCACACTAAGGCATGGATACCCGTTTGGACAGATATTTAGAAATTATGGTTGGGTCAAGTCACATCGGCACGATCAGGGATTTGTTGTAAAATGGTGCTGCAGCTCCTTTAAGAGAGCTCAGTGCGTGTGTGTCTCTGTGTGTGGAAAGTCCACAGACAAGAGAGAGAGAAAAAGTAAGCAGACGTGTTGTAGGCTAGATGCAACCGGAACTGTTGGTGGAATAAGTTTGAGTTTGGTACGCAGTGTGTGCAGTGTCCGAAATAAACCCCATTTTAACCCCAATATCATTCACTCCGTGATCAGAAACGAAGCAAGCAGGAAAGGTTAACACATTGAACATTTTAAATTAAACAGCTTATCAATGTGCAATTGTTGCTCTGTTGACATTTCCCAATGACTTTCTAAAGTTGCTAAATTTGCTACAGTTAATCGACACACAAATAAATATCTTAATGCCTGTCGGGCTCGGGCCGCGTTCGGTCAGGGTACGGATGCGGGGTGGGCTCTGACAGAAAAATTCGGCCCAATCTGGACTCTAGTACACACAGCATTCCGGAATGGGAGAAAAACGTGCTCTGGTGTATTGGTATTTCTTTAAACCAATCCTAATCGTCTTGGGCGGTGCTTTGCGAGCTACGGTGCCTCTGCGAGCTACGGTGCCTCTGCAAAATAGCCTCGGGAAGGAACTTGTTTTGGTGGAACTGTTTACGTTCAACAGTTGTTTTAGTTGTGCAACAGAAAACTCAGAGTGGACAGATAGTCTACAGCTGTCTGGATTTACCCTGCAGAGATCTGATAAGCAGTTAACCACAGCCCTCAGAGTTTAGAATGCCAACACAAAGAATGTGGAAGCTGGCCAATATGAGGGACATTGCACCTAAGCAATCACGTGAATAAAACGTTGTTGATGTATAGAGTAGTGGGTCATAAATAGGGTTGGGTACCAAACTCGGTGCATTTTTTGTAACCGAACAAATTACATCAGTACTACAGAGGACCAAATCCCTCTAAATCAAACTGTGCCGAATTCTGTTACCCGAGAGCACATTAGCGCAGGCATATCTGTCCTCCCTGCATGTTGACGAGAGCAAAGCTTTGACACACACACACACACACACACACACACACACAGAGCTGTTGTGCAGACGGAGAGTCACTGTAATGCCAGTAAAGCGGTTGCAAGTGTGGATACACTTCTCAAAATTCCACCCAGACAGTGTATATAACGAGGAGGTGAAAAAAGTTGCAGTATGGTTAACGTTATACTTCTTCTGTGACAGGCAGGCACCACTGTGTTGACTATGCCCTGTTGACTGACTGACATGCTGAGGATGTAGGGCAAGGCAACTTTAATTCTAGCACATTTTAGCAACATGGCAATTAAAAAAAAAGAATAAGATAAAAATACAAGAATAAAACAGTGCAGTGTAAGAAATTAATAATTATTTGATCATTTGTAGGGACGATTTAGAAGGGGAGAGGGAGGTGTTTTATTTTTGTGTAGAGTGTAAAATGTTGTAAATAAATAACAAAATGTTCTAAGTGAATAGGATAAATAGGTTTGGAATTATTTTTAAAACTGAAATGAATTAATTAAATGTGTTGTTACAGTGGGAAAGTACCGAAAAAAAAGGTACCATTGGGTACTGGAACCAAACCGTATCGGTACCATACCAAAAAAAAAAGTAAACGGTACCCAACCCTAGTCATAAAACACAGCGCTTTCAAGCCGCAGAGTAGAGCTAACTTCCTAGGGAGAACAAAGGAATTTCACCCAGGAAATGCATGTTCCTTGGGAAACTAGAATCTTTTTCCTCATTGTTTTAGTGTCTAAACTTAACTGTCGTTGCCACCTAGTTTTGTCAGCTATCATACATATTGATATGCATACCTTATTGTCATATATCATATAGACCCATTCATGAGAACATTTTGCCCTGGTGCCTGACCTTGATTCTTCCAGAGCTAAGCCTTAGCTGTTATTGAAATTCACCAGGGACACCCGCTCCTTCCTCCTGACCCATTGATCTAGATGTATTACAGGTATGGTATTCATGAGAATTGCGGGGGATTCGTCCTACAAATGTTAAATATTGTACTTCCAGCTACGTCCAGCCATGTTTTATTCACAAGCTCCTTTTCACAGCATGATGTGCAATTCACGGCCACTGGACCCCAGAGGGTGGATTCGTCCCTCCAGCACCAGTCCTCAATAATTCCTAACTTTATCTTTAAAGTACAGACACTAATAAGCCCTCTGACTGTTAATGTACGCATATTATTGGACAGGCGTGTTTATAAGAGATGCCCTCTAGGTGAATGGATGCAATACAGAGCACTGTAACTGCAGTTCATAAACCTCTACCACTTCCAGTCACACAAAAAATCTCTTCCTTTGCATTTTGTATGGCTCTACTGAAAATAAAACGTTTAAGATAAACCCTTAGATAGAATCTTTGCGTTGTGGAAAATGAGTTATACTGTCAATAACCTGTGTAGACTCCTTCAGAATCAAGGACAGTTCATTAGTAGACAGTTATTAATATTTGTGGGGAGATTTGTCCTGTCAGCAGCTTGTCACTGTGACAGTTCCCCGCTGTCAAAGTTTACCCGTAAATCATGTGCACTCATAAATAATTTACAGTTGAGAGCATTTCGATGTGACTAAAACATCAATGCGGTATAAGTGACTAAGCAGCTCAGATGAAGAGTTCTTGATCTGTCATTGGTTGCCCTTCTTCTGAAGTTTGTGAGGGCAACAATACAACATAAATCATTCCAGCACTGAGTCCACTATAAGCTCAGAGGTGTCTGTTCAAGTTTATGCAGCCCTTTTTTCCTTCAGGTGCTGTGAGAAGCGACAGGAAGCAACATTTTTTGTCTTTTGATGTTCTTTTTCTTACCTTGCTGCTTTCACAGTCACACTGGCCTGCTCATCAAAAGTCAAATTCAGGTGAGACATTCAGAAATATAACGCTTTATTCTTTTATTTCACGCAGTGACTCTTGCAGTAAGTTGATGAGTTGAATATTTAAAGCAAAAGGTTATGCATTTAGATTTTTGGAGGTGGCTCTGCTCTTTGAGAGACCTCAAAGAATCTGAACAGCAACCAGGATTCTGTGGAAGAATGTAGTGTCATCGAACTTGAGGTTGTCAGGCAACCAGCAGAAAATCTAGACTTCTTCCCTCCAAAAAACAATAATGTAAATTATCCCCGTAATACAACAACTTTTCCGTTTTTATACTTTGATTTAGAAATGGACAAACAAGATATAACTTTTCTATTAGCTAGGTTTTAAAGTTCTATGAGGTAATTTTTTTAAACTTTTGTACAGAGCCATAGCAGTTTCTACCTGTTGTCAGACTTTATTCTATGCTAAAATAAGATAATCGGCATCTGACTGTAGCAGTGGCCTTCTCATCTAATTCTGTATTATTCTGTAAGTGTATTCCACAAAATATTTTTATAACACACATACACAAACATTGTATGAACAATACCAAAAAGCTTAGCACATTAGCTGCAGCAGCGAATGCGTTGGCCTTAGCGTATCAACACAGTAATAGTGAGAAGTGTCAGGTTATCATGGCAGCATTGTACACTTGCTTGAGTTTTATTGTAAATTAAGCTCTTGCCCAAGCAGCTAATGAATGAACCAGTGATTGTGAAGCATGGGAGTATCTGTGAATGCCAATCAGCTAATTAAAGTGCAACTTCAGTACTTTTTCTGAACAAATCCTATGCTTCATGCTTGGTTACTAGGAAACTGTCCTAGGTAGAGCATATTCTTAACTAGGTATCTGTCATAAGGGAGTAAGTGTTTTTGCATATAGATTGCAAAAAACTTGTTTTCAGAATGCACCATAACTAGTTACACAAATGTTCCTTTCTATAATGTCTCTTAATTATTGAATGAGGTACCTTGTGATCCATGTGATCATCACCATGATCTCCCATTTCTTTTTCCGGACCACACACAGCCAACAGAAATAAGCAGATCAGATCTCTGACCAGCATGTACCTCCTACTCTTTTTGTGTCACCTATTGCTGCCACCTTCATCCAGTCTGCCAAAAAGAAGCAAGGAAAAAGGAGAAAAAGGGAAGACCAGAGAGGAACTGGCTCTTTGTTGAAGGAGCAAAGAGCAGGAAGAGTAGAAAAGTGAGCAAGAGAGAGACCCTCATTAAAAGGCAGTGTGTTGGCTTCATAACCATCCCACCACTTCAATACGCTGTCATGCAGTGATGTATCGCTCTGCATGGTGCTACCAAGGCCTTTATTCCCACTCTCCTCCATGTTTCACGCTTCCAGCCAATTAAACACCCACTGGAATAGAAGGGAGGAAGTGCCACATTGAGCATTGCACAACGTGGAGAGAGGAGCTGATGAAAGGACATGTCTCTTTTAGTCTGCTGAATAGCTTCAGGACACCGTCTGAGTGGCGTTTAATGTCTACAGCGTATAATTCACCATCCCTCGATTCCCGTTTCAGTTTCCGTACACGTACGCTTGCTTATTGCCAAGGGATAGAAATGTTTATTAGAAGTAGAGATCGACCAATATATATATTTTTTTCATTAGCCTTAGCTGATGACCAATACGGGTTGCCGATTTTCTTAACACTATGTGTTGTCTTCCCATCAACCTGACCTTTTTGTCACTTTTTCAATGTTGTGGTT
>NC_045737.1:23818326-23818421 GCF_008692095.1 Etheostoma spectabile | reverse complement strand
ATGTTTTTTCCAAAGTTATTTGATATTTTTAATGTTAACATTTTCGGCTTATTTCGAACCACCATTTTTTGTGATGAAAAAAACTGAAAATGGGT
>NC_045737.1:23818215-23818316 GCF_008692095.1 Etheostoma spectabile | reverse complement strand
TTTGACCCGAGGACAACATGAGGGTTAAGCCGATATTTGGAGCTGATACTGTTTTCGCTCCCTCAATTTACATCATAAAAATGTAAACTCTGCCACACTGG
>NC_045737.1:23818116-23818205 GCF_008692095.1 Etheostoma spectabile | reverse complement strand
GGAATCTGCTCTGCCATTTCTTTAAAAATAATAAACAAAAACACATCTTCTATTCATATCACCCAAATTATGTGTGCAATGTGCATCAT
>NC_045737.1:23818010-23818106 GCF_008692095.1 Etheostoma spectabile | reverse complement strand
GCACTGCATATGGTTAACTGTGTAAGGGTAAAAGGCTTTTATCAACATCTACAAAACAGCCTTGATGATGCGTTGCTTGCTGACATATTATAAGAC
>NC_045737.1:23781930-23818000 GCF_008692095.1 Etheostoma spectabile | reverse complement strand
AGGTCATCACAAAGTGTCCTTTGTCAACACATTTAAATAACAAATAATAAGAATAAGAAAACCATAAACCTAAAAAGTAGCAATTGAAATAAAGTGCTTGACTTGTGATTTAAGGCTGTCATGGTGCTAGTGGTGGAGGGAAAGTGCGTGGTCTGAACGTGAACTGCAGCGTCTCCAGCAACACAGAGCTGCCTGTGGACTCCTGTCTCTAAATAATGCGGGGAAAACTATCGGCGAACGCAGCAGACGCGTATCGGCCAATGCGATACACGTAAAAATGCAAATATTGGCCCGATATATCTGTCTATCACTGATCAGAAGTATGAATATTTCATTTAGAGTTGACTACTGGCATACTTAATAGCACCTTGTAATGCTTTTGCTTAAGAAATGACATGACAAATCCCAAAGAGGCTTGTGTCCAGTGACAAGTTATTAATTATGGTGGTAAAAGCACCAGATTAGGTTAATAGTTTTTTTCTACTACCTGACTTGTGCTTTTCAGTTTATCTGGTAAGCTTGTTGGCTTAAGGACAGCCAAAACAATGTGGGGCTGACAGGACACCCGAAGCATATACACTGTGTTTACCAGCCTCTCTTCTCTCTGCTGCACTATGAATAATGCAGGCCTTAAAATCCCTAACTCAACACTGTGCCTGACCTGTTCATTTGTTCCGTAGCCAGGATGGCGAGGTCGGAATGTGGATGTGTTAGTGCAGGGCAGAAGCAGAGGCTAATCGCAACAGCAGGACCGGCAGCAGCTTCGCTACTTCTCATGCTGCCCATGTCACTCATGCTGACACCATAAATCTCACTTATTTTCAGATCCAACCGAGACACAGGCAGAAATTACGGCCCAAAGCACATTACCACCCAGAGCAGTGTGCTGAATGCTAACAGAGAGATCCTTGATAAAGCAGACGGGAAGTTCTCCCACAGATTATTGAACAAAATCTGTAAGACTTGAGGGGGAAGATTGGCTTGTAAGAAAAGCATCAACGGTGTCAACAGTTGAGAATCAAGCATGCTGCATGCAAAAAACTTCATTAAATAAAAAATATTAATTCAAGCATGTGAGTAACTCCATTACTGCCATGTTCTTTCTATGTAAAGTGATATACAAGTATTAACTTTTTTACCTTGTACTGGAGAGTAGAGAGTGGCATAAAGAAAAGCTAAATCAGATTACTATCTAAAAAATGTATCTGAAAACCTCAATAACCCCGCTAAATTCTGGAAGCAAATTAATTCTCTGTCTGATTCCAATTCTTCGTCTGCAGGTCTCCCACAACATATTTTTGTAGATTCAGTTGAAATTAAAAACAAAATTGACATAATTGGACATTTTAACAATCACTTTGTATCAGCTGGCTTTATCTTAAATGAGTCCAAATCAAGTTATCAGTGCTCCGACTCCAGCTCTGAAACACCACCGGAAACCTTTGTTTTTAGACCCATTTTTAAAAAGGATGTGTGTATTGCTCTTAAAGCTATTGACCCAAAAAAATCAGCAGGACCAGACAACCTAGAACCTTTCTTATTAAAAGTTGCAGCTGAATTTATAGCTAAGCCTATAGCATACATTTTTAATTGTAGTCTGCAGACAAATTCAATTCCTAAAATATGGAAAGCAGCCTATGTGCTTCCTTTGTTAAAGGGTGGCGACCCTTCAGATCTTCACAATTATAGGCCAATTTCCAAACTCTCTATTCTTGCAAAAATTTTGGAAGCTCAAGTAAACTGTCAATTAAAAGACTACTTGGCAGAGCACAACATTCTAACTGATGTCCAGTCAGGTTTTAGAGCTGGACACAGCACTGTTACAGCAACTTTGCTACTATTAAATGACATCATAAATGCCTTGGACAGAAGCAACACTGCGCTGCATTATTGTGGATCTGTCCAAAGCATTTGACTCAGTTGACCAAGCTATTACAGATAGATTAATTAACATTGGATAGGAAACACAGCTTACTTGGTTCAAAAATCTCTTACAGAGCGAACGCAATGTGTTTCTATAGATGGTCTTAAATCAGACTTTTTAGAAATTCTATGGGTGTTCCAAGGTTCGATTTTAGCCCCCATTTTATTTCTAATTCATAAATAACATTGGAAAAGAGTGCAAACTGCTAAACTGCACCTTTATGCCGATGATACTGTGATAATTCAGTTGCCTCCACTGAATCAAGCATGCATGACCTTCAGTTGGCCTTTCAACAGCTTCAAGTTTCTCTACATGGCCTTAGTTAGTGCTAAATACTAAGAAAACAAATTTATGACGTTTTCAAGGGCTCGTTCCCAATCCCCAGTAAATAAAACTATTAACACATTAAGCGGGGACTAATTGAAAATGTTTCATCATATAAGTATTAGGTTTTTGGCTGGACAACAAACTTTCTTTTAAAGTTCATGTTGAAAACTTGTAAAAAAGCTGAAACTAAGGCTGGGGTTTATTTTAGAAAAAAAACTTGTTTTTAACATGTCAGCCAGAAAAAACACGTGTCAGGCTACTTTTTTAAGTGTTTTGGACTATGGTGAGTTGTCTACATGCATGCTGCCTCTAGTACTCTCTCACCTGTTAGACTCTGTGTACCATAGTGCTTTGCGCTTCTAACTACTCTTATGCACGTACTCATCATTGTACGCTGTATGAACTGGTAGGCTGGGCGTCACTAAGCTACGTAGACAACTATTTTTATTTTTCTATACAAGGCCATGTTGGGTAAACTGCCGGCATATTTTGTAATCCCTCAAGCTAAATTCCAGCCATTTCATCTCCGTTCCACCAGGTGGCGCTCTTACCAGGTTCCAAGGGTTTTACTGAGCTGGGGAAGAAAGCCTCTTACTCGCTCCTTGGTCTTGGAATAATTTGCAAAAATTGACATAATAATCTAGTCCCATTGAATGAGTTTAAGGCCATGTTAAAATGCATGTAATTCAAAAATGTAACTGCCCTATGTGACCTGTCCTTTTCATGTGAGATTTGTCTGTGCTGTATTTGTTTAAATTGTAACTGGTGTGCCGTCTTGGCCAGGTTCCCTCGAAAAGAGATTTCAATCTCAAGGGACTTCCTGGTTAAATAAAGGTTAAATAAAAAAAAAAATAAAAAAAAAAAATAAAGGAGCATATATGTCAATGGGGAGGCACAGAGAGGTGGACAAAAAGATGAGACAAGTACTTGATTGACATTTCTCTGTTCTAATCAATGCTCACTTTTACTGTACCTATATAGGTCTAATCTAAAATGATATATGCAATGGCCATAGAAAGTACTTCACTGTGATAAGATGTGTGTGCATTACTTTGAGATAAGGGCAAAGTTGCTTCCTCACCATTCTAAATAAATGCTGACAAGTGATAGGCTAATTGTTTCATGTGTTACTAGGCGATGGCTTCTTCTACTTCAACTTGGCCGGATTGCTAACCAGCCATAGCGAGCAACTGCCCAAGGGCCCCAAGATCATCAGGGGGTCCCAGAGGCTCAAGGATCATTATGTGGTGTATTTTGTGATTTGATTAATTGTGAATTAGTTCTGTAAAAGTACAATCTCAACTGGAATAACCGGAGCCTTAATATGACATCTGCATAATTACATCATCTGAGGACCCTAAAAGCATTTTTCATTTATCCCTGGTAAAGACAATGTGTACTGTGTAAGTGAGATAATCAATACATCATTGCACTTCCAAAAAAAGAATGCAAAGGGTGTTATTTTTCAATAATGTCATAGTGATAATAATTGTGAGCAAATAAGGTCTGTAAACAGCAAGTAAACACAAATAAAAGCTGCAGTTGGTAGAAAGCATCTCTCCCTCCCCATCTCTGTTGCAATGCTTGCGCAGAATAGCCAATAGGAGTGCTGTGTTTCTATGAAATTACCTGTGTGTGGCCAAAGTCTCCCATCACAGGCATTTTCTAAAACCTGAAAACAGAGCCAAGAGGATGTGCAGAAGTCTATTTTCTACAATATTATTGACTTTTTGCCTTAAAGCTCCCATAGCATGAAAATGTCACTTTATGAGTTTTTTTTAACATTAATATGTGTTCCCTCAGCCTGCCTATGGTCCCTCAGTGGATAGAAATGGTGATAGGTGTAACCCGAGCCCTGGGTATCCTGCTCTGCCTTTGAGAAAATGAAAGCTCAGATGGGCCGATCTGGAATCTTGCTCCTTATGAGGTGATTAGGGGCAAGGTTAACTCCCCTTTCTCTGCTTTGCCTCCCCAGAGAATTTGGCCCGCCCATGAGAAGGAGAGACATTGCTTTCAAACAAGCACAGTGGCGGTTGGTCAAGGCCAATCAATCAAACTACATTACATGTAATTTAGCAGAAGCTTTTATCCAAAGTTACTTACAATTTTTATATATGTTAGAGGTCGCACGCCTGTGGGGCAACTAGGGGTTAAGTGTCCTGCTCAGGTACACATTGGTTGATTTATGAGAGTGGGATTTGAACCCAGCTCTCCCACACCAAAGGTTTGGCCGGAACCGCTACCCAATCTGGCAAACTTGCATAGTGCGGTTACAGGTTAGAGCGCTGCAAAGCAAATGCAGAAGTGTCTTTAACCCTGTTACGAGTTGATGAACCACTGAAACGATTTTGTAAACATTATTTTAAGGTACAAAAATGTCTCTAGTGTTGCTAATGCCTACCACAGCTGTAAGAAAACAAACAACCACATTTGGCACTTTTTAATGTTCTAAAATTCAAGGGCCATAAAAAAAGGTAGGGTGAAGAAGGTACAAAACTAAGGTTAAAAGTTTAGTGAAATTCCCCTTTACAATACGTAGCTTCTCAAATACAAAACCCATTCATCTCCAACCATGTAAAATTGTCAGGTAATTTTTTTTCTTCAGTTTTACAGGCCCGAGTTTCATTACGTCTTCTCCCAGACTTCTACCAGTAAAATGACTGAGTAACACTGCTGATGTGCACCACTGGTCTCCATTTTGTGTTTAATTGCGCTGTCTATGTCTCCGTGTGTGGCCCATTGATGCATCACTGTGGGATCCCGCTTTGGCTTATTACTGCCAGTCCCTGCTCTCTGCTGCTCTCCACGTGCTGGGTCATCTCCAGCTGCTGTAATCTAACGTTAGCCTCCGCTTTCACCAGGTCCCAACCATTTACCCCATCATGTATTATAGATGACCTTCTGGAAATGGAGGAATCCCAGCAGACAGAATTCATTTAAAACAACCCTTGATTTTAAGGGGAATTGAATCAAAGTCAGAGGCACAGGGAGAGAGGGGTTTATATTGCTATATAACACTGTCACAGTCTATAAAATTGTAATGAAAAGCTATTTGAAGATTAAGTGGTTTTTTTTTTTAGATTCATTGGTATCTCTTGGCTCAACTAATAATCATTTCACTCCAAAGCTGACTGGTCTCAGTAATTGATGCTTACAAACGACCAGGCTCCTTTCAACCAAACTTAATCCTCTCTTTCTGTTTTTTTTTGAATGACTCAGATTCACAAGCTCACAAACACAGGGAGAAGTCTTTAGAAAGCGAGTTAACAGGACAGTGTACAAATGTTGTGTACTTCCCTGGGGACAATGGGATACACATGAATGTGGTGACGGGAAGTCAGGCACTGCAGATTGGTCTTGTCGGCGCTTGACAGGTTTAACAATATTACTCTAAACGAATGTGACATTTTATTCAACATGCATCACTCCAGAGTTCGGTTTCTCTGTTAATAAGAAAAATAATTGTAGCTACCTTAATAGAATAGCACTGAAATGTCTTTAGTGCTTGCAAAGCTTCAATACAGTGCCCAAAAAAGGTGTCTTGGGGTTCCTGCCCATTAAAATGAAAGAAATCCTAGCAGGGCTTTTGTGTGTGTGGATCATCCCTAGTGGCAGAATGAAACCAGCTTACAATGAGATGACTTTGTCACATTGTGCAATTACCTAAAGAAAGTTATTTCAGGTTCCCAATAGCAAGAAAGCCATGTTCGTCTTACAGTACAAGTATTGAGAGGCACACTTTGACCTCAATGGCTAAGCTGCCCAGGGTTCCACAGCAATCTGTGTAATTGAAGAGAGAGCAACTACTTCAATCCAATGTGCATGTGTGACAGAGAGAAAGTTACCTCAAACTTATCGTAATTGGCCCCAATTATTGTCTGTGACAAAAAAGTGTGCCTGTGTGTGTGTGTGTGTGTGATGAAAGGTTCAAATTTATGGTCGGAGTTATAAAGCTGTACCATTTAACTTAAAGTCGCTCACTAATACAGCCCAGTGGCATATGTGTACATAGAGCCTAGTTAAGTTTGATTGGCCAGTAGGCTTACATACTAATTTACACAGGACTCAGAGTTGTCTCACCATCAATTTTATTTCCTACATTGAATATTCTGTCAAATTACACTACACAAATACGAAATATAGTAACTACATATTACACGGTTTACCTCATTATTTTAATGTCTGTGCAAAGAGTGCTTTGGCTGTCTCTGCTTTTGACTCCAGTGAAAGTCATGGTTAACTAATTGTAAAATTGTAAATTAATGTATTTTATTGATTCAATATAAATATCAATAGAAGGCAGACAGCCACGCACCTTGCAAAACAGAGATATGTAATTCCTATGAACCATGGAGTGCTTAAAAAGGGCTTGAAAGTCTTTAATTTGACTTGGTGAAGCCTGCAGAAAACCCTGATATTTATGACCCTGAATCTACGATGTCCTCTTCAGCCCATCCAACCTCCTCGTGGTTGGATAGATCTCTGCTTTAGGGTATAGGGTTAGCTGGAACAGCAGAGGTTTCACATTGAGAAAAATAGGCCAAGCATACAGCTGAAGGTAGAAATGGCATTCACTATAAATTCCAAACAAGGCAGTTTGAGACGTAGGACTCTCACCAGGCAATTACACATGCACAAGAGGAGGGTAATCACAACCACCACAGAGACTGCAGAGAGTGCCTACAAATTGCTGTGGATCCAGCACTGTATGAATAAAAAAAGCTGGACCGACCCGGGGAGGCAACAGAAACACTTAGTGACTTCTTATTTGAGTGACGATGCGTCTGGGCAGAGAAGCAATGGAATGGAAAAATGCATAATGTAATAGGGCGTGAATCATTTCCACGCATGAAATGTAATTCTTTAAGCATTTAATTTGTCCCCTGTCGATGATCAAGTAAAAATCAAAATGTTATCTGCCGATCTGTAATTTTGCTGACTAGCCAACCACAATGTAATGCTAATTACTTTCATTAATTAGCTGGCTGAAGAGCGTGGCGGTAAGGAGGAGGTTCTGTATTTATCCCGAATAGTTCATGGTTAATATTATATTTAGCAACATAACATAGAATGGAATTGGAATTTTTGCCAAAACAATGCAAGTTTTAATGCACTCAGCCCAAACATACTGAGAAAACGTGATGTGACACTGGCAAAAGAAAAACATTTTGAGGAGTTTTCGAAGGTGCTACAAACTGGACTGATGAAAAAAAATGCTGCATGTTGCACTTTTAAAAGTAAAGAAAGTCTTTCCAGGAGACAGTGTACAGTGTCACAATTGAATTCAAATAAAACATGTTATTTTTGTTGCTGTAACACTGCCCCATACAATGTGCTTACCAGCTGCCATCAGTCAGTAGCTGTCCACACAGCAGTGTGTCTGATTTCACAGCGCTTTAGCCAATAATCACTAATTGAGCACTGATTGTGCAAAGCCTCTTTAGGCCATTTTCGATACTACTTGTTACTTGCACTTTTACTATTTTTTCTGAGCCAGATCATCTGTTATTGGCTGGATTAGAGACCTGCCAGGCCTTCGACCATTGCTGCGCTCATCTCTTTCTCTCTCTTTTTCTGTCTTTAGGACTCAGAGATTTTGAACACCGCTGTTCTGACTGGGAAGACAGTGGCTGTCCCAGTAAAGGTTGTGACAATTGGAATAGACGCCTCTGTCACTGATGTCTCTGAAGCAGTCAAGTGTCGCTCGACAGACGAAGATGTGGTCAAGGTCAGTAAGATTACATTTTTGAAAGAGAAACAAGCCTCTGTAAGTTTCCATACAACTGTTTGTTTGCACATATTCAACATAGAAAAACCTGAGTTGATATGCAGAAAATTGCGACAAGGTGCAATGGAAGCCGATTTAGAGGGTAAATCAATAAGCGTGCGACTTAAACGTCCGTTTAGGCTTCACTGAAGAGAAGAAACAAAAAAGCAGGTGAAAACATCAGATCTGTGTTGAGCGATGAGGAGACTGTACAGTAACTTTCCTCGAATGAATACATGAAACAAATACCATCATGTTTTGGATGAGGTTTCCGCCATATAAAGTTTGACTGTTGCTCGTCATCGTGTTGTGTCCACTTCTTCAGCAATGGTTTACTGGCAGCCAAAAAATGTTGTCACCAATGGGAATGCAGGTTAATTTGCTATTTCTTTTACAGATTTTTTGGGAAATTTTGTTCAATTACATTAATTTAACTGCCTAATATATTAGATTCATTCACATTTAATTCAATAAAAAAATATTTTTGACTTTTAAAATGTGTGTGGTCACTTTGCAGTTTGCAAGTCCATCCTGTTTATTAGAGCAATATTAATTGCAATACCTAGGCAATATCAAATTAAACTGAAAAACAAACCGATACGTGAATTTACTGACTGACACTACGCAGGTATTGTTTTACAGACACTGCATAAGAACCTATGTGAAAACAATACTGGGAGTAGTAAAAATGCGACAGGTGACAAGATTGTCTATGTTTAGCACGTCTATGTAAATCCTTCAGAAAGGATAAACAAACACCATCAAACAACATGAAAGTGCGTGTTTGATGTGCAGTGACTGCTGGCAGGTTGCTCAAGTATTTCTTTATTTTTAGAGCCCCTTTCAAACCTGGGGCACAAAGCATAAAAGAGTCAAAAGTCCTCTTACAGTGTTATAAAGTTGAGCCCTTTGCTCTACAACGCAATCCCTTATAATCTATAGAAAGATTCAATGAGAAACCCGAGAAAAAAATCACATCTTTCTTTGGGCTGATTCTAAGTGGCTGAGACGCTGCTCGGTGTACAGCACCCTGCTGTGCTGATGGCTCCTTCCAAGCCTGTTTCCAGTTTGAACCTGTCAACATCAGAAAGGAGAATGCAGCAAATCAACTGAAGTAATGCACACCAAAGAGCAATAGTGAAGCAAAATCAAACACTAAAATAGAGGAGGACATCTTGCCACATCAATCCACTACATCATGTCTGATGTGTGAACCAGGGATGGCTAAGTTCCGAAGTAAAATAAAACATTTTTTTTAAATAAAATAGCCACAGCTCTCCCGCTGAGATCTTGAGGTCAAAGAATTCATCCTGCATGCTCACTGCTGCTCACTCAGGGAAGTTTTTTTTTTTTTTAATCATAGCCTGCAATCGTGTATGTAAACATGACTAATTCATCTGGTTTTGACCCGGGGAATTAGCGAGAAGTAAACACAGAATGACATTAAACCTGAATAATGAATCACTGTGCACATTAAATGATAATTCTACTCACTGGTGTTCCTATAATTAAATGGAATTTGAAATAAATACCTAAGGTCACATGCTTTTTCTTTAAACCTCTTTGGGGATTTGTCTTGTTCAACCAAATTTTGTCTGACATTTATAAGCTGAAGTAAAGTTCTCCCTCCATTATTTTGCACGTGCATGTTGGTCAGTATAGGGCCAAGGTATAAAGCCAGGTTTACTGTATAGACTGTGTTGGCTGTGGCTGACAAAAGGACAGCAGGACCAAATGGCTCATCTGGTAACGTTTGCTTTATTTGTAGTCATTTCTCAAAAGCACCATAAGTCTTACAATAACATTCCAGGATATTAGTGTCCTTTCTCTGACAGAAAGAGTCTGTGGATCAGAATGCAATCGGTTTCACAACTGTGATTCTGTTCAGCTTTACAGATTCCACACAAGTAATTTTTATGCATTAAATGAATGTGATTTATGAATTAAATTTGCTTCAAATTAGTTTGTATCATTTTTGTTTTTGTATTGTTTGAGTCTGGAATAGAGGATTTTATATCCTGTACCAGAACATTTCTAAAAAAATTCAATATAGTTTAAGAACAATTCCAGATACATAACAAATTTTTCCCTGTGCATCTCAGATCACATTTTCACTCACTATGAACACTACTGCTGTCATTATTCAACGTTTTGCCAAAATACAAAACAATAACATTGCCGTCAGTGGGCTAGCTAACCATTTGCTAGCTAACCACTGCTAAACATCGCTAAGGAAAAATCCAGACCATAAACTGTACCTTAGGCTAACTTTATAAGAAACAGGTGACAGTAAGGACATTTTGAAAGACTTAAATCAGCTGTAATCAATATCTTTATATTAAGAATGGATCACATGGCTGTGTGTTTGTGTGTGTGTGTGTGAGTTTGTGTGTGTGTGTGTGTGTGTGTGTGTGTGTATGAAAGTGGTCGTTTGTAGAGATGAACCCATGGACAACTATCACCCAACTCTGTTGACATAAAGCAAATGCTTTAAAATGTACCTTTGACTCCCGGGACTTTTTGTTGTTGAAAAATGTGTTTCAATTGCTCACATACACACACAAACCGACAAACAAACAAACACACACACACACACAAACAAAGCACAAACACATTCCACAGTTACGTTATGAATTTCTAGAGCAAATCTTCCATCTCCTTAGTAGTTAAACTTGGTCCTGCCATGAGCAGTCTCTTCTAACCGTTGCTTCCACGGAGCAGGGCTGTTAGAATATGTACAGACCCTCCTCTTGCATATAAGTGAGGGCAGTAGCTTAAGCAAAGGAGTCGGCAGCTTAATTGCTTCTGTCAAGCCAACTCTGTGTAGAAGCCCAAGACAGGCTCACCTCACCTTCCTGCTCGCTACTCCCATCGCTCATATCTGCCGTGGATTGTATCTGTCTGGTGAGTTGTTAATTTCCTGGGCTAGATCCAGAGACAGCCTTAATGTCCTCTGTAAGTATTCTCCCGTTAGCTGCCTAATGCATCTGATTAATGTGGCAGGGGATCCTCCTGGACGTTTATGATACTTTGTGAACCAGAATGATGGAGAGTGTGTAATTCACAGAGACAGTCCCACTCTCAGTCTGCAGATACATACATCCTGCTGGGAGGGCGTGTGAGGGGTTAAAGGGACCACTAATTCATTTAGGGTGTCTATGTATGTTAAATATTGATTTGGAGCTATTTTGGACAATGATACAGCACAGCAGGAAGGTTTAATGTGTTGGGAAGGCTAGGTGTCAGCTGTCATGTTTGCCATAATTGTTTCTGCTTTGATTGTTTGGAAATGGATCAAAGAAATGCCAGCAGGCAGTTTATTTGCCTGTCATGGGACATACTTTAGCAGAAGTGTATGTTAATAAATCCTGAACGTATTAACGTGCTCTTTGCCTACTATAAATAACGTCAGACTGACTTATTACCGCTTTTTGTGAATGTGGCAAACTAAAGACTAGGCTAAACTTATTTGTTTGCAAAACATCCATTTTATTAATCATCCACTTACTAATAATAATAATTATAACTTTATTTGTATAACAATAGTTTACAAAGTGCTTTGACAGAAGAAACAAAAACACATACAAATTATGTATACACATCAAATCAATGCACATACCCATACAGTATGTACACAGAATTTGAATAGTGAAAAAGGGCAGATGGGGCAGCTTTAAAGGGCAGAAAAAATCAATAGTCAATAAACAAAATGAGATGAAAAGTTTTCAGGGCAAAAAGACAGACAGGACAGACAGAAAAGAGATGAGAAAGACAATAAGAAAGACAATAAGAAAGACGATAAAAAGACGGCATGCCATAAAAGCAAGTCTATGAAATGTGTTTTAAGTAGCGAGTTAAAAGAAAGAAGTATTACTGTTGGATATGGTCAATGAGCCATATGTGGAGCCCAATCAGGTATGTGACAAGCCTGCGAGCTAACCCTTGTGCGTACACGTTGCGGGGCCCCAACTTGTGAGAGAAGTCGGAGACAAAACGGGCTGTCAAAGTTACTTCACTATCAGCCGACTGTGTGCAGCGAGAAAGAAAGAGCCGAACAATTGAGGGCTGATAAGGAGCAAGGACTCCTCTGACATCTTTATCAGTTCAAACACACTCTCACACTGGGAGCCCTGACCGTGCCCAATCTGCTCCATGACTGACTGTAGCCAGGGGAACGCCAAATGTTTAAAAGCTTCATTAAGCAACTCCCTGTTACATTGCACTGTCATGCAGCATTAGTTCAAGAGCAACGTACTGTTATGTATGCTCTGTACTCTTTATGTGCTGAAATAAACACAGAGCAAATATCCATTGATCGCGCATAGGTCCAGTTGAGAATGCAGGGCTTGTGCAGTCCTTAACAGATGTTATCTGATGGTTGGCTGTAGCCTTGAAGGATGCCCTGCAGCTTGCTTTTCAGTTTTCTCACAGGGGTTTCCAGAGATTCTTGTCTGGTGCTCAGACAGGCATACATACATAAAGTTTGCTGCTTTTGCAAGCTTGTATTTGGTCAGAAATCTTTTTTGTACTATTTCAAAATGGTGCAAATAGGTAAAGTTGAACTAAATTGCATTTGAAATAAGTATAAATATCCTTGGAGTTTTATTTATCTATAGTTTTATTTATAGTGTGTGGAATTGAATTAAGTGAAAATGTCCTTTTACTAATAACTTGATTGTTGTAATAGCTTTGGGGAAAATAATTACAACAGCTTCACAGCCAGTTAACAAGCTGGTCGGCAGAAGTTGTTAGCCATTAGGTCCCATCTTTGATTTCAGAACTAACTACACTTCTTTCTGACTCCGTATGTAACTCCTTGACAGCAGAATTAACATTAGGGCCCTATTTGGCACCCAGTGAAGCTCGGGCCTAAGACCGACACAAGTGCCTTTGCTATTTTAAGACTAACGCAGTTGTCAGTTTCCCGTCCTGCACCCACGTTGTTTAAATACTAAATACACCTGCGCCCATCGTTGTGCCCATGGGTGTGCTGGTCTTACAGGGAGGTGTATTCAGGTGGCATATTGCTCTCTTGCGGCAGCAGAAAGTGATCGTGCCATTGACCAACCAAAACCTGGTCTAAAGTTGATAGACCAGCATTTCATTGTTTTTTTAACAGTGCATTAGTAAAATGTGCCTAAGCTCGTGCACAGCACGCGCACACTATGCTTGTGACACACACTCAGGGAAGCGCAGCAGCACTCACACATGCAAAAGATTATGAATAAAAATATTACGGTGCAAATCCACCATCATATTAGCAATGTGTCAAGGTGCAAACACGCCTGGCTGTTAAATGGAATGGGAGATGACACTTTGATTGGTTTATTGCATGTTACGCCCAAAACACACCTATGAATTGATGAAGACACTAAGTACACGCACCTGCAACATGAACTTCATGCAGTGTGCTTAAATCATTAAAATAGGGCCTTAGAAGTGTTAAGATTAAGAGTTTTAAATGCCTGGTGATTTCCTATTACCACAACTGGACCCATGACAGAAAAGCAGCAAACCTTTTATTTTAAATGTGAGACAAACACAGCCCTGAGTGAGCGGGAGCTGACGGTGACTCAGCCTATCTAGTGAAAAAAAGGAGTTTACATTAGCAGACGGGGCTAACTAGCTTTTATTTTTAGAATGAAGTAATTTAACCTAATAAATTCCTCAATAACTAACAGGACATACAGTAACCAAAACTGTGTAGTCTTGTTAAAAAAGAGGGGGAAAAAACTTCTTTTTTAACATACTGGCCCTCAGATCTCAGTCAACCACTGGAAAAACAAAAGCAAAGAAAAATATTCACCAAAGGGAAACTCAAGGTGTTTCTTCTGACTTTAAATTTGAGATAAAATTGGATTAGACATCTCAATTTATTGAGGAACTGTGGAAGTACTCTTTAATATTACGCATGTATTGAGGGAATGAAAGCAAACCTTCAGTTTAATAAAAGTGTCCATACTTGCATCATAGACAGTTTGCACATGATGCCTTGGATGCGATACCACACACTGGTTCTCTTGGAATGCCAATAGTTCTAGTACATAGTCAACATGAGTCAACAGAGTGTAAAATCAATGCAGCGGATCTCTAAATATTTGCTTTTGTCTTCATAAAAAACAGCCAATTTTAGTTCCCACACAAAGTCTCCTCTGCTGGCTTCACACTAGAGTGAATGTGTAGAGGAGGGACTGCGGGAGCTCACACAAAGCTATAGAATCTGTCACACATAAAGTTTTCTTCCTGGTCACAGAGGATATCCTGCCACGGCATGATGATTAATGGATGTTTATGGTTTTATCTCGCTGTTGAGAAATAACTTGGAAGTAGAAAAGAAAGACATTTCCCCAGACCATTTAATTCCATCTGGTTCCAGCCATAGTAGTCTGCTATATGATGGGATCAATGTGATTGAGAAAGAGCCCAGGAAAAAACAGGTTATCTCTTTTTAAGACATACTGATTAATAACCTGATGTGTGTGTGTGTGTGTGTGTGTGTGTGTGTTTGTTTTGCTTGCATGGCCATATCATAAGGCTTTTATAGAGACGGAGAGAGAGGATTCTGGGCCTTAATCAAACGCTGGTACGAGTAAAGAAAGAAGTTTGGGTTGTTGGGCAGCTTCAAAGAAAGTGAGCCAAAGCAACAAAAAGTTGTATCTTACGATCACAAAAATTTGGCCCACTCAGTCCTTTTGTAACGCAATTTACGAAACAGATGGCATTGAGTTTGGTTTGATCAAGACTGCTCTCCTTTTACTAGTTTCCATCTGTTGGTTCCTCTCTTAGCTGTAGGCAGAACTATAATAGTACAGCAGACCACAACCTGTTTTCCCTTAGGTTCAAAGATGTCCACGCTTACTCCCTCCCTCTTTTCCCAAGTGTGGAGCAGATACAGGACCTTTCATCTTGTTCAAAGTAGTTAAAGGAATACTGCATCAGTGGGGAGCTCAGGAGTGTAAACCTTATAATCAACTTGGAGAGCCTAGGCTACAATGTATGCTGTACAGTATATTGCACTGTGTAATTCACTGTGTAGTCATCTAGTGCACACCGTCAGAAGAGCTCAACTTAAATTCCAACACTTTTAATCCTCTCCTCTCACGCAGGTGTCAGAGAGGTGTGACTATGTTTTTGTGAATGGCAAGGAGATGAAGGGCAAGGTGAAGATGATGGTGAACTTCACCTACGGGTACCTGGGAGCACAGCTGGAGCTCAACGTTTGGATCCCCCGACTCCCCCTCCAGATTGAGGTGTCAGACACGGAGCTGAGCCAGATCAAAGGGTGGAGGGTACCCATCATGGCCACCAGTCAAAGGTACAGCACTGCATGCGTCTGTGTGTTGCGCTCTCTCATTTAACACACATTTATAAGCTACAGTATAAGTCTTCCTCATTAACAGACACATTGATGATTTATATAATAATTGTATAGCACATGCACCATTTCTCTAAATTAGATTAATCCAGAGAAGTAGAAATAATAGGAAGGTATTTGTTTTGAGTAATTGGAAGGACTATAAGTTGGCTCATCTTCTACTTTACATTTATTTGGTTTTTCTTTTTGCATAACATTCTGCTCATTTTATCACTTCAATTGTTGCGTGTCATCAGCTGTGCAAAGTGTAATTCAAGCACATTTTCCAATTATCCAATGAAACAGCATCAGGGTCATGCTGTAAATTTTAATTTGAGTGGATCCGACTTAGATTTAAGAGAGTTTTTTCATTCTCCAACAATAATAATGTGCATGTTGGCATCGCACCATGCACATTACACAACACAACAACAACAAACTTATAATAAACCTTTAACATGCTAAACTTCAATGTGACATAGGGCTCTGGCTATTATTTGTATTGCTTTGTTTGATTGTTTTATGCCACGTGGAGTCCAGGGCCACGGTTTGCCACTGCATCCCATAAATGCTCACGATCAGAGCCCTTTGTCCACTTTTGCAGCAACGCTAGCCTCATTTAAAAGGCCTTTATTCCAGGTGATGTATTCAATCTCAATCATGGCAGCCTGAGATAACATAATGATGAGACGTGTGACTGAACACCCCTCCACCTGTCTCCTGCTGACAGTTCTTTGGCCGATAACAAAATGGCTGACCTGTGCAGCTTGTCATTACGACCGCCTTAAGGTGGCCTGCCATTTTGCCTCTTAGTCATCAGTAGAACAGCACATTATTAGAGCTGCATGGAGGTCAGACCTCTCCCCTGGGGCCTCTGCAACTGTTGAAATCCATCAATTGATGGAGCAGCTATCAGCCTACCTGCAGTAATTACTTCTGGAAATGTGATGAGGTTGGACTTGGACTTGGAGTCTTCCCACACACCAGTGTGGCTACTCTAATTATCCCTGCTCCCCTCTTATTCTGAGTGACAGAGGTACAGCATTCGACTAAAGACACAGCTTGTCCAGGACGTTGCTTCTCTAGCTATGCGCTCGTACGCCATTATCAGTGGGGACAACAGAGTTGTGTTGTCACTGTTGACGCCAGCACCGCTGCTGATGGGCAGCAGAGAGCTTTGTTCCTACCTGTCTTACACCCACCTATGTTTATCAGCGGATAACAGGCTGTGAAACTATGCCCGGTAAGAATGGGCATCCGTCCACTGCCCATAAACTTGAAAAAACTGAGCCACTGGGCGACAATAGTAAGTGGCGGGACCTTCCTCTATCAACCAGGCTGGTAAGTTTTGGCCACACTTCCTGAGGAGGATTGGGGGAGGGGCAAGAGAGAAATGAGAAATAAAGTGGTATCAGGCCTGCAGGGTGGGTAGTTGCAAAATCCTCCTCACGCAGTTTTTGACTGGCACTTCTTGTATTGCTCACCTCTTTCCTCCCTAAGCCCTGTCAAAACAGGGACAAGAAAAAACTTTGCAGACAGCAATCCTAAATGTAGGCGTAGCACTCAGGCATATACCACTCCTTTAATGTGCTTTTCAAGATATGTATATTAGAGATTCCTTTTTTCTTCCTGTATCATAGCGGTTTTCAAAAATCTCTTGCAGTTACCTTTTAATACTCAATTTTGAATGTTGTTTTTCACAGAGTTGGCTGAAACTGTGTGTACCGAATGTTCTCTTTCTACAGTAAAACAAACTTGAATTCCCAACAAAATTGACAAAAAACTCTAGAGCGTTGTCACATAGCGCTGTATCTGTATATATAGAAGCAGCACTGCCTATTTCCGTCCAAATGACCTTAATCATGTTACTGTAGCCGAAAATAAAATGAGGCAAAATGCGAAAACAAATTCAGCACTAGATCCACGATGCACAACAAAAATAAGCATGGCACACACACATTAATATGCAGCATCTCCTGTGAAGTCAGAAGTGAACTTGAAAGTGAATAAGGCAGAAATAAAAATTGCTTTGTCAAGCAGGTTGTTCTCTGCGCTGAGTGTGATTTGTTTATTAGATTAACCTTAGATTAGATTTTGAGATGGCTGCACAAGCACTGACATATTAGATTTATACCGGAGCTAAAATGCTTGGACTTCACCATCAGCTTGTTTACTGCTGAATCCTTTACATCCAAATAATACCTGCACGTATGAAAGTCCTTATGGATATACAGTTAAAACGCTGATTCATTCATATGTCAGTACAAACTCACGTAACATCAATGCCATGTGTCAACTCATTGGCCATGAATGTCAAATAACAAATAATGTTCACGCTCAAAAACGCTCACAATATGATTCAAAAGGATTTAACCAAAGCAGTCAGCAGTGAGAAACTTTCAATTACTGCTGTTGGAATAATTGGAAGATGGTGATTGGAATCATTGGCAGATGGTTTCCTCCCCTGCTTTTAATATGTAAATGAGTGGGGAGAGAGTGAAGAGACAGGGATGTATGAAAGGAGAAGAGTAATGTTAAAGAAAAAATGTAATATACAATGGATTTTTAAACACAAATGCATGAGTCACCAACCTTGTTAGTCAAGTGGAATGAAGAATGTAGCTGAGGAAGTGCTACATTTTATGCAGAAGGTTGTTCTTTTGTTTGCATTTGAATTCAAAGGCTGGCCTTTAATTAGCCATTGTGGACTGAGGTAACCCAAGGAGCAAGCTCCATGCATTTCATAAAACATTATTGACCAGAAGGACTCAAATAACCTCATCCTCGCCGGGGAGATCAGTGCAGTGATCCATTTCTTTGTGGAAAATGACATACAAATTGCAAGTGGAGGCAATAGCATTCATGAATATGCATAAAATGTGTCATCTAGAGTTTGCTAAGGCACAACTGATCTGCTATTTTAATCTAGTGTTTTCTAAACTAGTGAAATGAAACATTTAAAATCCAATTCAAAATACAAAACAGACATTCATCCAAGTCTGGTATAGTTTTCCTGTAGTCTGCTCTTAAAACTACAACAAATCTGACCGTGTTTTTACTGTAATCATGAAGTTGAATTTCTTTCCGTTCTTATCCAGACCACGTTGATCTGGTGCCGAATCTGATCTTCCAGCATCCCTGACCCTAGAGCAGCTCGCCCATGCTAGCATTTGTAATAAAGAAAATATAAAGATTTTTTCAATCAACTTTTTAATATTAGTAATGGGATCCTACATGGTCACACTATTTTCTGCTTATTTCATTCACATTTAAGAATCTTAGTTTCCTTTTCTCACTGGTTTGAAGTGGGTAGGATTTAGCATTTCCTATTTAAATCAAAATCTGATGAATGGGTTGTTTGGTCACTGTTTCTGATCAAACCACACATATTAAATGTTATGAAGTTGATACGATATAAAGTTGTCAGGGGCTTACACGACACAATAATAGTGTATAGTAGTAGTAGTAGTAGCAGTAAAGTGTGTCCAAAACACATTTACGGTTTAATTGGAGATGTTGTCTCATGGCTAAATAACTTGTTGAATCTCAAAGGTTTTCTTACCTACAATATCTACAGTGAAATCCTTTTTTCTGTCATTCAGTTGCATGTAAAATCTGTCCTGCCAGCGGTTGTAAGCCCTTAACTCCAAATCTCACTTTACTCTCGGCTTTTCTCTGTTGCATGCAGCTAACATCTTTATTCCCGTGGCTTTGCATGCAGCCGGATTTCTCAGGGGATTCAAACAGAAAAGAGACCAGAGAAAAACAGTTTAAGAGATTAATTTATTTTATTTTCCCCTTCATCATGATCACAACACTTGCTTGTGTGGGTATGTGTGAGAGATAAAGAGAGAGACAAGTCTACAGTGAAGTGTATGACTAGTAGTTGTGTTGACAAGGCACTTTTTCTGTTTGAAAGTGTCCCAACTGTGCCCCAATGTAAGGCTGAAGAGCTTTACCAGCATTTATATTCTCTCCGATCAACTGTTCAAACATTTCATTCTCAACATCTAATCATGCTTCATCTGTTGTTTGTTGAACCAAAAGGAAAAAAACAGTTATGGGCAAAATCGAATGATATTGAAGCTGTACTGTTACCATTTACACCCAGGCAATTTTCCTGGTATGAAAGAGCTGATTTGTTGCATAAAGTAATCAAATTAGATTTGCTAGCAACAGAGCAATAAGGGAAGCTAGTACACTAAGTAACACACTAAGGAGGTGTATGCACATTCACAACTCTTGACCAGGTGCTCAGCAATGGTGAAAGGGAGACAGTGAGGAAAAAAGAAAAAATAATAGCCATACTCTGGACTGATTCTCCCTTAGGGGTGTAATCCATAACATTGCATTGTTACTTAATGTCCGTCGGCTAAACATCGGTGTGTGTGTGTGTGTGTGTGTGTGTGTGTGTGTGTGTGTGTTTGACGGAGATCTGTTTAAGTTAAATTCTGCGTAAAATACCACAAACCACACATCAATGCTGAGTGCAGAACTGACGCTTTCTCTCCTATTAAAGTGCTCATATTCTGCTTTTTGGCTTTTTCCTTTCCTTTATTGTGTTGTATATCTTTTTGTGCATGTTATAGGTTTACAAAGTGAAAAAAAAAGAGTCCACCCCAAAAGGGACTTACCATCTCTAACATAAAACACTGTTCACAAACTGCTCCAAACAGCTCTAATGTAGTCCAGCCTTTACTTCCGTGACAAACGAGCGTCACTTTATAACTCACGTTATAATGCTCGCCTAGCTGCTAGCATGGCATACTCTCATACTCTGCAACTGACTAGCTTGCAGTGCTTACCTAGGTACTGTGCATGTGCGACTCCCAACAAAGATGGAATAAAAGTGAGATGATTCACTCGGAAGCTAAAACAGAGAGCTCAACACACAGGATGAAAAACAAAAATATGGTGTTTTTTGAAAATAAACCACATAAACCTGTTCTGGTACAACCTCTAAATATAATTATGAACCTGAAAATGAGCATAATTTTAACACTTTAAAGGTGCAATATGTAATACTGACAGCTAGTGTTTAAAATAGTTACTGCAGTACAATCCAAAATACTGGAGATAGTTGTCTCCCCCCCACCCCCTCCTCCCCAGACTCAAAGTTCACGGAGGTTGCCAGGCTGAGACCGGAGCATCCAACAATGTTGCCAGATTGTTGTCAAAGCCATCTCTAGAGCCACAAATGTTAAAAAGAATATTCAAGTTGAATATTCAAGTTTGCACATCTGATTTAATTTTTCATTTCCAGGTCTACATGGGACAGCGAGGACGAGGATGATGAAGACAGGCGAGGACGAAGCTGCACCCTGCAGTACCAGCATGCCATTGTCAGAGTCCTGACCCATTTTGTAGCTGAGTCAGCTGATCCTCGGGGCCAGACCAGCTTCATGCTGGGCACTGATTGGCAGGTGGACATCACAGAGCTGGTGTGGGATTTCCTGAAGGTAGAGGACCCCCAGATTGCACGGCTCCTGGACAGGAGGATACTGGTGGGACTTGACATGGGGATGACCACTATCCAGGTAGGCCATGAGTTAGCTTTAAAGGGGAACTGCATACCAGTTTCATGTGTAGAATTCAGAAATGTCACAGGTACAGTTAGGATCTTTTTTTCATAGCGTTAGACTAGGTCTGGGCAATATATGGATATCATCTATAGATTAGGCTAGATATCATCTTGAATTTTGGATATAGTAACATTGTAATATGACATAAGTGTTGTCTTTTCCTGGTTTTAAAGACTACATCACTGTACAAAAATGTAATTTTCTGAACTTGCCAGACTGTCCTAGCTGTTCTATTATTTGCCTTCAACCACAGTCATTATATTCAAATTATTAATGATTATTTATCAAAAATCTCATATAAAATCTCATATAAAACATCTCTCATATTTTGTGAAAGCCCCATTAGTCAACCCTACAATATTGTTGTAGTATCAATTTCAAGGTCTTTGGTCAAAAATATTGTGATTTTTGACATTACATTGGACATTATTTAGTATTACTATTAATAATGAAAACGGTGTGTTCACCATATTACCCCCAACCGGCACTTTCAGAGAACCACCCACCAAGAGCCTGAGTCTGTCCAAGGTTTCTGCCTAAAAGGAAGTTTTTCTCATTACTGAGCCTTCCTTAAGGAAGTTTTTCCTTGCCACTGTCGCCCTAAATGCTTGCTCTTGGAGAATTATTGGAATTGTTGGGTCTTTGCTAATTATAGAGCATGGTCTAGACCTACTCTATCTGTAAAGTGTCTTGAGATAACTCTTTTTATGATGTGATACTATAAATAAAAATTGAATTGAATTGATAGTTGCTGACATCTGGGAATGCGGCAACATTGCTAAAAATGACATTGAATATGACGTTCAGTCAGTCAGAGAGGTTGGAAACAAACCCTCAGGTTAGCCAAATTGTATTATGATTACATAAATTCTACATGCAAACATGTAGTGTACAGACAGACCGACTACCTGGTTCCACCTTTTACCCTTTTTTTATGGGCACTTTGGTGAGTAAAATGTTGTATTGAAAGCAATGATAGCTGAAAATTTTAGATAGAACATTTTAGAAACTGGAAACGATTAAAACGGTTCTGTCAACTGTTTAACCGGCTAATCATTTCAGCTGGACTTGTAGGCCTGTATATTGTTGGATTGTTTAAATTTATTATAAAACATTGTATTTGTATGTGTTTTGTGTGCACAAATCTTAACTTGTAAGGTAACTAGGACCTATAACTGTCAAATTAATGTAGTGGAGTAAAAATTACAAAATTTCCCACTGAAATGTAGCAGAGTAGAAGTAGAAAGTAGCATGACAAAGAAAGTTTCAAGTAAAGTACAAATACCTCAACTGTATACTTAAGTACAGTATTTGAATAAATGTACTTAGTTACAGCCCACCCCTGAGTGCTAGTCCTTTTAATATTCCACTTGTGTGTGTACTTCCCAAAATAAGACCATGATTCCCATGGACCCTGTTGCTTCCTGTCTCAAAGAACTCCTTCTCCCAATCAATGCTTTGTGAAAAGAAGGAGGAGGATCTGGAAACAGCTCCTGCTAACAGTGAATATGCACTCAGTCATTCTACCATCTGCCATCGTGTGAATCTCTTGAAGCTTCAGTCACATTTGTGCTGGAATATCGATGGCTGGTTCTTCCTACTCTAGAAATTTCTCCCAAAGTCTGATTATGTGAAATGCAGTGCAGAGGGCACTTGAGGCTGCCAATGTTCTTGGCAAAGGTCTGTTTTAGTAATTACAGAATATGAAATGGCAAATATTTAAATGTCTCAAAAGTAATGCGCCGGTAATGATTTCATTACTGTTAAAGTTTCTTTAAATTGGGTCATTTTAATTATTTGAAATATGATATTAAACAAACTTTGTATTTTAACGCGTGCTGTCAACACAGACACATGCTAATATATAATATACTGTAGGAACAGGAACATGTGGTTTATTCCAGGGACAATAACAGATGTCATTGTCTCTGCTGCCGTTTGACTAGTACCTCCTTTTGTCTGGTGCTTACCAGTGTGTACTGCAGGCTCTCAGCAGTGAGTGGGTCATCCCCCTCAGCCCTTTGGTTTGTCTTGCTTTTCTGTCTAACTGGATAATTATGATACTCCTACTGGCATCTGTGTGATTGGAATCTGCTCCCTGGTATCGAGGACTCATCTGTGTGCCTGTGTGCAGATGTGTATTCACCTTTGCGGAAAACATCCACGCTCTCACACGCACAAGCACTAACGGGAAAACATGACAAGCCCAAAGGTCTGACAGCTGTTGACTACCTGTGCCACGCGCCACACAGACTAATGTACGAGGAGACATTTATAGAGATATGCATGCAGAGAAAGTCACACATGCCACACATGGCATTCATCATCAATTCAGATAGACTTCCTGTTTCTGAACTGGGGTTAAAGTCTTCCTTGCCTCTGGATCAATCAAAAGGAATGGATTATTATCTGAAGGAGGTATTGGGCTTGGATGGCAGCCAAGTCCAGTTGTTTTTTGATCTACATAGCCTTAGTAAGGATATAAAAATAAAAAAGTAGGTTTTGCATATTGCGCAGGGGCTTGTGAGCTTTTTATGTTAGATGAAACACTCGGGAAGACATTTTCTTAAATCACCTATATCTCGTGGTAATCCGCTTTTTTCATGTCTGTGACATCTTCACTACTAAGTGCTCATTGATGTGATGTTTTTGCATTCCACCTGCCAGGAATCCCTTGTCAATCAAGCGCCGTGACCAGTGTTTACCTTTTTCTGCTTGTTTCTCATCAGTTTTCTGTTAAAGTTTTTGTAGGGACTAGTGCTCCTTTTCTCAGTTCAGCTTCGGTTGCTGTCGTTGCTGATTTCTCCTGGGAAAGACCTCCCCAACCCTGGGTGTTTAGAGCAGATATAAATATAAAACAAAACTTTCATGAACAGGCTATACAATAGGTTGAGTCACTATTGCAGAGTAACACATCTGTAATTAATCGTACCAGAATGTAAGAAAGTTATAGCTTGACTATTTTAGATGGAATGTTGTGGGAATGTGTTCTTCATCTTTTCCTTTTAAACTTCCTCTAATGCCACAGTCTGTAATCTTTTCCTTCTATTTTCTTTCTTCATTGTCTCTGGCACCTCCTAGGTGTTGTCTCCTTTGTCAGATTCAATCCTGGCAGAGAAGACTATCACAGTGGTGGATGACAAAGTGACCATCACAGAGTTGGGGGTCCAGCTGGTGACGGGCCTCTCTATGAGCCTGCAGCTCAGTCCCGGAAGCAACAGAGCCATCCTGGCTACCACCACCACGCAGGAGATTCTGCAGAGCCCCAAACAGGTCAAGTTGTTTCAACGATTAGCTGATTAATTGAGTCATCCATCGACAGAAATCTAATCAACACTTGCTAGCTCCAGCTTCTAATTGTGATGATTTGCGACTGATAATCAGCAGGTTAATGGATAGTGAATATAATTGCTGCAGCCCTGTATATAAGAGACCTGAGTCAAAGTTTGATGTTAACATGAGTGTCTGTTAGCCACCACGGTTGAATACAAAGCCTCTATTCTAATATATGAAAAAAACAAGGCCAGTGGTTATTTGCAAACACTACATGTCAGAAACTCTCCGGTTCTAAACCCAAACGCAGACCAGGACAAGGTAGGTGGTGACAAATGTGAGTGTTTATTGAAGACAATACAAAAATATACTTGAAAAGGTGATGCCAGGCGTGTGGACAGGTGAGTCTGGGTGATAGAATGCTGATGGTGGTGACAAACTTGTCAAAAGGTGAGTACTGGTGAACAGGAGTCTTGAAGGAATGACGAAGTTGATGGCTTTGGTTGTCAGACCAGGATGAAGGAAGTTCCAGGCTGGAGATACTGAAGACAGAGAAACAGTTTAGCAAACAGAAATTGACTAGCAACCATTTGTCTGGAATGCAAGCACACATGCTAGCATGGCTAATGATCCGGCAGGTCACAGCTTAAGTAGTGTAATGATGATGATCAGGAACAGGTGTGTAGATTGCTAATGAGAAACAAGTGAAAACAGATTCAGGTGATCTTGGAATTCCCGCCATTGCACTTGTTTCCCAGCAACCAGAACAAGGTACGTTTAGGAATGTCACCCAAAACACAAAAACAAACCAGACAGACAGGGAAAACCTGCTCAAGGGGATGGGTTCATGACAATTTAGCCAGGTCTGATTAAGATAGATACTGATGATAATGAATTTTACTCCAGTAATTATTATGTCCTAGCATGTTTAATTATTCCTCAATGGTTTGATGGCCATTGAATGAAAGACATTTATATTATCTACTGAAGCCTATGAAAGATTCTGCAGCTTTTCAAAACAAAAGACTTCCTTCCCAATGTCATTTCACACCCTTAAGGTCCTTGAATGAGCAATGTTCCAATCAAAGAAAGCCATGAGTGTGCATGTGCTTGTGTACAATTGTCTATTTGTTTGTTCCACACCGTCCCTAACCCTATTAACTCCCAAGGCCTGAAAGCAAGAGTGTGACAGAATGTGTTTCCTTGGGCAGCTAATGAAAACGGGAGCTTAATCTCAGAGCATGCAAAAGCAACACCACGGCTTCCCCTCTAAAATATGACTTACAGCCCAAACTTTCATATTTTGCTTCCCTTACTCATGTGCCCTGCATTCTCATTGTGGCTCCTTTGATCTGTCCATCAAGCTCCCTCACAAGTTCTCTGGAATGCTCCTTTAGATTCCTCACCTCCCCCACCCCCCACCCCCTCTTTCTCCAAGTAAGGAAGGATGGGAAGGCCATTTTCTAACCTATCTCCCCACGCAAACTGTGAAGATAAGCAAGCAGCGCTGCACTGTAAGTCGTCTGGTGTCAGTAATTAGGGAGCGTTGACGAACCGCTGCAGGGATCTGCTTGTGCGCCTTTGAGGATTTGTCCTTAGGCAACATTAGAAGGCAAATTTGGAAATTAAAGTAGGAGAAGGCATAAGATGCCTATGTTTGGCAAATCCTCACTCGCCTGAACAATGTTTTATATCACTATTTGGTCTTTTCCACCTATCTTTTAATCTATATCCCCTCTTAGTTTAGAGAGTAGCCGCTGAGATAGTGGAACCACAAGACTTACTAAGCTTGTACTGGACTTACAATGTTTTACACAATTAGAAAGCTCTATAAATATTGTTAGTGGATGTGGTGCATTGACAAAAGGAAACTTAAATGCAAATAATCATTATGTGTCTCATGTTTACCAATGCACTGCACTCCTTAGAGTAAAAGCCTGTGGCAACAAGCAGTGGTATATTACAGAGTACCTGAACAACATCTGGTTAAAGGTCTAACTTCCCAACAAAGACGCCTTGCAATTTCATAATAATTTCCTGCTAATACAATGAAAGCAATTTGATCTGTTCCAGTTTGTTTCCATGAAATGAGGCTAGATGCAGTATTTTTCCACTATTATTTCCATTTCTCTGTTAATACAAAACCACAGCATGTTGTCTATGTGTCACTGCCTACTTATTCTCGCCTATTGTTGTTTGTGTGTTTTCTCACAGGAGGCCTTGATCAGTGCATGGCTTCAGTTCAGCGACGGCTCTGTGGCTCCTCTAGACCTGTATAATCCCGACTTTTTTGTCCTGACGGCCACCTCCCTAGATGAGGAAATAGTCACAGTGCAGCAGAACCCCTCATGGAAATGGCCTGTCATTGTGACGGAGGCGGAGGGCCAAGGCCTGCTGGTCAGGGTGGAAATGACTGTTTGTGAGGTGTGCCAGAAGTTCAAGCGCCGCAGCGTCTTGGCGGCGGGGAACTGTAACGTCAGGGTGAAGTTTGGTCACGGTGACAGCTCAAGGGGAGGGATCAGCGACTATGGTCAAGATGGAGACGATATGGAGAACAAAGGCAGGCTCTCACCCTCCCAGGACAAGACCGGCCCTGACACCCACTACTATGGCAGCTCCATCTCTGACATGGAGGACGGCGTGTTAAGGAGAGCCACCCCCACTAGAAGCGCAATAATACGCAGACCCAATGGGGATAAACTCTCTGGTGATGGTAATCAGAATATGCCGGTTGACTTTGCTGACTTTCCTGCACAAGTGGACCTTCCCCGTGGCCGCAATATGGACGACGACCTCATTCAGACAGCTCGCGGGCTCACTGACCTGGAGATCGGCATGTACGCCCTGCTGGGGGTCTTTTGTCTTGCCATCCTCGTCTTTCTAATCAACTGCATCTCCTATACCCTGAAATATCGCCACAAGGAGCTCTCGATCGAGGGCCAGGAAAATCTGAACCACGCCCACGATTGGGTGTGGCTGGGGAACGAGGCAGAGCTGCTGGAGAGCCAAATCAGCCTGTCGCCACAGCAGGAGGAACAGACCTCCATGATGGACTCGAGCAGCGGGCTCGAGGAAGGCAGCCACTTGCTGAACGGAGGCTCGGCCCAAAAAAACGTGCAGGGCCAAGTGCACCGGGCGGCAGACACAGGGTGCATAGCCAAGGACAGCAAAGGTGACTCCCCCACCACCAAGAGGAAGCGGGTTAAGTTTACCACGTTCACCACCATCCCCTCGGACAGTAGCTACCCCACTGTTAACACACTGACAGGAAGCCACAGCCAGGACATTAAGTGGGTGTGCCAAGACGTGGAGCTGGGAGACTCCAAGGAGCTGCGCAATTACATGGAAAGGTTAAATGACAGTGCTTTAAAAGAGGTGGCATAATTTACCGTGTGCCCTTGTAACAAACTCACCCTTATGCCTTTCAGAGCAAAGTGGGTCTGGACAGAAAACCGGACCTGGAAATTGACTTTAGAATCACCCCAAACTGCCAAAGGGTCATTAAATGAAAGAGGATTGTCATGATTCCACAAGTGATTGATGATGAATCCCTCATGAAAGAAATGTCAATGACTGAGGACGTCAGGTGGTTCTTTTTTCATTTGTTAGTCAGATGATTACCTTTTTATCATCATTTTATGACTGCAGGGGTTAGATAGAATGATCTGCAGCGACTATGTGTATTTTAAAACGAACAGTAACATGACTAGATAGATGTTCTGAATATGAGTGTACATTAAATGGTTTTGGGAAGTTTTGTAATATTTTGGATATTAATTTCTTACGCCAGATACTTATTCTGTGGAAGAGTTCTGGAAAGGCCAAAGTAGCAATGGGAAATGTTTGCATGTCGATTAAGAAAAAAAAAAGAAAAGAAAAAAAGGCACAACTCTCCGGTTCATTCTCATCCTCCTTAACACGGCAGAAGACCTGTTAAGTATACACCAAACAGTCTCCAAAGCATTGTATTGTTGCTCTGTACATTGTATTTTCATAACATTTAAGAAATACACAACAATGTTAAGAGTGTGTATCAGCTTTTATTGACCGCAGCATCATAAGATCATTCATTTCTCACGTCCTAAGGCCAGCTGAGGAATGTGTTTGAGGGAAGGGGAACCAATTACACGTTCATCCTTGTATCAAGAGTATTCCATGAGATGTAATATACCCACAAGCCACAACACAATCTGCTCTTCTTTAATGCTGGTGTCCAGTACCCTAACATGACAGCCGGTGTATCCATGTAAGGGGCTTTTAAACTAAATGGCTGGACAGCATGGTAATGTGACATTTCCTACTGCCAGGCCCAAGTTTTGTCAGCTTTAAAGAAAATGCCAATTAAGGTCTCGTTAACCTCTGTCCCATTGCCTCTGGGAAAAGCATACTGATGAACAAACCAGGGATGAAATGTGCTCTCCATCTCTCAGGTGGAATGTGGATACAAAGAGGGATAATTACAGGCAAGTTGGGAAGTGTCTACTTTTTGGAAATGGATCTTTTATTATTCAGATAATTGGACAAATAATAATCACTCTGGAAACGTCCTAAACAAAGGTAGTCGGCTGAAAAATTGAATGTTATTACCATCACAGTGGTGTTGGCTGATTGCGGGTTTTTTGTATTATTTTCCATCAAGCAGAGAAATGTTCACATTATGTTAACTGTTCCTGCAGTGTGGATCAGATTGTTAATCAGCAACGCTCACAGTATAGCTTGGAAGAAAGGAGGTGAGACACTCTGGCAAACGGTATTACTACCTTGAGTGTAATTAGGGGATGCCATTTAGTTTGGCTCAGTTATGTCAACAGTCAGCAGCACTGACTGAAGCCTCTCCAGACACCTGTATAAAAGTTTAGTGGCCTTTCTACTTTTATTTAATAAGTTCACGTAGCTTGGAACTGATCCTCTTTTCTACTTCCGTGGTGCTGCTGTTGGTCCACTGCATGCTGATCCAGGACACCGACTTAACTTAACAAAAACTGTATATATGAAGCTACAACCAGCAGATGATTAGCTCAGCATAAAGACTGGAAACAAGGAGAAATAGCTAGCCTGACTTTGTCCAAGAAAGAAAAAAAATCAAAGTGTCTGTTACAGACACTGATCTCTAAAAATGTACCAATTAATACTTCATGTTTTGTTTATCTGAACTGTACAAAAGTTAAAGCGTAAAAAGGTTTTACAGGGAATTACAAACAGCAGCTGAGAACTACCTCATGTAATGGATCACATTATTGTGACATGGAAATGCACCCAGACACACACACACACACACACACACACACATACATACACACAGTGGCTAAGACCTGCAAAAGATCACACAATTGTGCTTTCCAGCACATAAACATGCACACACACACACAAACACACATATGCACAGGAAAAACTCTTCCTCCTCACTCTTTGGTCTCTGTTTCTTTTCTACCCTGATTTGTTGTTGTCTTTGTTTCTTTGTCTGCGGTGCGATCTGCTGTCTACTGTGTGATTTCCCTGTCTCCATGGCTCCATCGGTGGCTGCAGGGGATTGAAACAACATGTGCTGTGTGCTGGGAGCATGGCTGCTGTGTTCAGCCTGTGGACTGTGAAGGGCGTGAAGAGCCAGTGCTGGTCTGGGATGGATTTAACTGTTAGCAACAAGGGGTATGATTGATGGAGGGCGCTGTGTAATTAAAACACCACTGTGACTCTCTTCCCGTGACTGTCGTTGGTGGCTTAAGCCTTTTCAGGTGAGAGCAGAACAGCCCAGCAAATTAAAGCCCCACCATCTCTACCCCCTTGGGCTCTGGTTTCAGACAAGTGTTCACACCAGCTAGGATGTGGCACAGGAGATTTAATGATTGTATTCACTTCCATTCTTAGACCACGGTAACTCAAGACTCCTTTCTGTTGGCTATAAGGTCTCGACTTCCCTTAAAGAAAAGGGGAAAAGCCTTCCCCAGGTCTCCATCTTAAATGGATTTTTAATTAAATTGATGATGTGAGACCAACACACCCACACTAATGGTTGGCTGTGCTCCCTGTGGTCCTAATGTGTGGGGCCTGTGTTTGCAATTTCTAAATGATTATTTGCTGCTTGATTTATGTTGCTTCCTTTGAATTTGTTTGGAAATCAGTTTGCAGTAGTTTTACAGTAAGTAAACGTGCACAAACATGCTGTCGCAGAGGAACGAAGGAGCAGCTGACAAGGTCAGTTTGACATTCCAGTCTGACCGATTTTTACAGATGGAGCCACAGGGAACCAAATACAACAGCGCTCATAAACAACACCCTGGTGCCAGATTTGTGTCTTGTAAGCACAATCTCCCACCTGACCAGTGCACCACAGTGGGAAGAAAAATACCAGAGAACATACACACACATACACATACACACACACACACACACACACACACACACACACACTGAGTCTGTCACTAGCCTTGTAAGAGCTCTTTATTGACAACATTGAGCCTACAGCCCCCTACCAAAGCCTGGACCTGGACATAATTCTAAGACTAGGATGGTATTGATCTATAGTTTTCTTATTGTCAACAAATCCCACAAAACACAAAAACCTAGATGTCCATTGCTCAGTAGCTACTTCATGACTTCCCTAGTGTCTACAGTAGCAGCAGAAGATGTTAATTAACTAAATCTATTAAAATCTAAGAAAATTCAAGTAATGGCTTAAAACAGCTGGTCACCTTTTTTTTAAGCAA
Source organism: Etheostoma spectabile (assembly GCF_008692095.1). Taxonomy (NCBI): domain Eukaryota; kingdom Metazoa; phylum Chordata; class Actinopteri; order Perciformes; family Percidae; genus Etheostoma; species Etheostoma spectabile. The sequence continues at coordinate 23,787,069 of NC_045737.1, read as the reverse complement.
AAAAAGAGTATTTATTCAAGATAATATTTGATGTGAATTAATACAGACCCTATGGCAGAGAGGAATAAGCCATATCAGACTTTAGCCCTATTCACACTGTACTAGTATTATTTGGGGACCACTTTTAATTTGTAATACTGTAAATGCGGAGGTTGCCTGCGATCTTAATCCCATGCTAACCTGTTATGTCTGTAATTTGTAAAAAAAAAAAAAAAAAAAGCCAACACTGGTTGTGTCATAATATTAATCGGCATCTCTGTGATATGGGGTCACTTTGGCTGCGTTGCCAATTATGAACACTTTTTTTGGCATCCTGGACCTTTATTTGATAGGACAGATAAAGGGGAGAGAGGGGAATGACATGCAGTAATGGGCTGCTGATCAGAATTGAACCTGCTGCTACTGCCGCGTGGACTGAGCCTCTGTACACGCTTTATCAGGTGAGCTACCCAGGCAGCCCGTGAACAAATGTGCTGACATCACTAATGCCGTGTGGGTTAATTTCTAAATCAAGTCAATACATCAATTCATTGTTGGTTTTCTTGGTTTTTCAATTTGTTAACTGTAAGACACATTTTGACATTTTGACTTGTCATAGTAGGAAAAGCACAGCTGAAATTGATAACCTTAACAATGTCTCAATTCCATCAAGAGTCCCATTAAGCTATTTCACTGAGTCAGCATGCACAATACCGGGACTCTCCTAAGTGGAATGCTGCCATCATTAATGGTTTTGAATACACCTGTACTTTTTTTGTCAAAATGTCTGCCATAAAAAAGGTCCATAGTGCATACTTTCTGTCGCCACCATGAGGATTTCTAAGTAATGACAACAATTCTGCCTGTGCATTCACATGATACAAGACTTCTGTGATAGCGAGTCACCCCCACCCCTCCTTCACACAGTTAATTATTAATTTAAAAAACAAGACAGACTCTTCAGAAGAGGTCATTATCTTTTGAGTTTCTGCGTGAAAAAGTCGCCGGACGACACCAATTCCTGAACACAGTCCCCACATGCTTAGAATACAGAGAGTTGTGTAGAGCTGAGCTTGAATCAACTCAGTTGGCAATGGCTTGAATGTAACAAGACGTTCATTATTATAAAAAAGTGAACCCTAAATCCAAGTCCCTCAAATAAACTGTTTGTGAAGTGTAGTCTGTTGGTCCCCAGAATGGAGGTGCGTCCCAACAAAATCAGTAGAAAAATCATGTTCTGATTCACACAATGTGATATAAATACAATCTCACACATAACAGTATAAACGTATGCACTACAAGAATAACTCAAAAACCTAAAGGCAATAAACAACTACAGTAGCAGGCGAAGCCCTTCAGTGGCCTGATGTGAGTACCCAACCATGTCATTTAGATATATCGGCCCAGGAGGACCAGCCGAGCCCCATGCACAGGGAGCGACTTATCAGCCTGCTCCTTGAGACAGGCCGGTGCATTCTTCTGCCTAAAGGGAAACAATAAAGGTCAGAGGGATACCAAGATACGCCTAGCTCGGATGGTTTTTCTCAGTGAGATTGTGGCTGAGAAAAATTTATCTTGATACCTGTACTGTTATATGGGAGTCAAGCCACATTCTGTGCAACTAAGACGCTCTAAACCACAGGGCCTGCACATAATAACCAAGGTTGATGCCGTAAATCCAGATGGATGTACGCTGTTAAACACATTTTACGGTTGCTTATTTCACATATCATCCGTCTGAATGAACATCCTTAACCGCTGTGCTCAGTCCCACAGAAAACTCAAATGACAAGACTGGCACACATTCTGGAAAAGTAGATTGTGAGCGGCTTCTTTTCCATTGCTTATATTTTCAGCATGAATTTATGTAGTGACATTGACCGTGAGTTAAACAACTTGCCTCACGTCCAACACAGTCCCGTTTGGAATATCGCGCAGAAAGGGTTCCAGGATGCCGACCAGAAAAAGACAGCTCGGGAAAGATGATTAAGTCTGCGTTAATGCAGATGATTAGTACTTTAGAGATAGGCAATTTGTCTGCTTGGCCGTTTTCTTAAACATTGTGTCTGAATTAGCTTATCTTAATTAACATGTGATGATACCTCCTAATCCTCCAACTACTGAAGGAACATCATCTGAAGCATCAGCCGGTCGCTCATTACATGGGTGAGAGTCAGTAATACAATTAAAAGCAGCTCAGCATTTAGTAGATTGTGTTAGACTGACACATTCCCCCAAAGAGTAATTTAGAGTAGGTGACATCTAATATTAAGCAATACACATGATGGACATGGAGATACACACACCAACACTTCTGATAGACTTCTACCTAGAACTAAAGATATCTGTTGAAAGTGAATGCCACTGACTAAAATCTGTAACCATTACTTTATTCATCTTAATTTATTGTAACATTATGTTGGTGGCCTTTCAGATTGTAGACATATCTATTTTTTAATCTTAGAGCAGTGGGAGGCATATAATTGGTAGGGATTAACAAATAAGGTGAAGAGTCATAGGCCTTAAACCCTAACCCATGCCACTAAGATGGTTTCAAAATATATAGTATCAAATTTAGAACTCTATAAACTTAACAGGCAATGCATTACATTGGCTTTTTGAACACGCACAAAGATACAAAAATAGGTAAAGCAAGTAGAAATGTGCTGGAGGTGCACATTCCACAGTTCACTGTTTGCTTAAATCCTGGCCAATGAATCAACTTAAAATATTGGGAGGTCTGTACCAAAACTATCTGTCTCAGCATTATTGCCTTGCAATTCTGCCTCCATAACCACCTCTATGTGTCAGAAATTCCTTTCAATGAGAAACAAGCCACCACACAAGAATATGACCCGGAGGCATTGCGTTGGTTTCGATCATCAAGTTGTCTGCTCAGTCCCGGCTATGTGGGCTCTCTGACCAAATCAAAAAGGAAATGGCCCTTTCCGAGCCTCGTGACTGTGAGGGCTTAGCATTGCAAAATCTGATCTGTGATGACAAGTTGATTTCAATATACGTCTGACGAAACTACAAAGAAATATACTGCCTTCCCCGATGGGAACGTAAAATTAAGCTGTGTTTTCAACCTTTTTCCAAACAGCCTGCCACAGGGTGTGCTTTTTCTGATATAAATCATTTACACAGTCTACTTTGGGTTTCCCTTTGGAGCAACAAACCATAGCTCTAATCATGAAAGCATTATGGCAGGCTTTAAAGGCACAATCCGTAATTTACACTTAAACAACAGGGTCATACTGACGCCTGAATTTAAAATGTGGTCATTATAAACTATTGTTTTCTGATGCTTCAAATATTTGTCTTGTCTGTATATTAGTAATATTTGTGAACACAGGAGCAAATGTACAGATATTTGTTTTTGTTTAGAATATTTTCATATAACACCTGACTGCACAACCTGTAACTAAAAAAGCAGTGTTCGCTTGCAAGAAAAAGCCTAATGGAAGAGTTGGTAAAGGGATGTGACAGACATCTTAACTATGAAAAATGACAGCCAATTCTCAATTTAATATACTTTAATGGCAACAAATATGAACACAAAACAATATTCCAGTTCTGTAGCATTATGAAAACATAAGATAATTCAAAAATAAACATAATAAATCTGAAGATGACTAATATGCAACAACTCACGGCTATTCGTGAAATGCTCACGTTATTTAATCTAATGATTTGTGTACACGGACACGTTTATCTCCTCTTTTTCGTGGTGGCAAGCACGTTTTTAAAACTAATGTATTTCAAAGGGAAGCACCTTCGATCACAGCACACTACGGTAGCAAGTAGTATTACACGTTGAAAATGAAGTGTATGGAGGTTGGTTGGGGTGGTGGATGGGTCAAACAAAACAGGACTTTCACCCCGGAGACCGGGGATCGTCTCATGCGTGTGACGTTTCCTTTCACCGTTGGTCTTTTCCTCAACCCAAAAGATACAGTATAGATGCTTCCCATTACATGCTGACCACCACAACAAAAACCAAGATAAACATGTCCGTGTACACGATTCAACAGATTAAAAATGACGTGGACCCTGTTGCAACATGATAAAGCAAGTAAACATAAAATATGCAATAAAACAAGGAACAGCATTTATCTGACCAATTAAACACAGGAGTCACGTACTTTTTATGTGCTGTTACAAATGTAACTTTAATTACACCACAGGGTAAATACTGTTCTGAGCTCCCAAAGGCAGTTTTACATTCCCTGGAGAGTCGACAATATTCCTTGAGTCCTGAGAGTACCTCGTGCTTTACCTATTCTTAGAATTGAAGGAACACGCACGCAAGAATTTTTCCTATCGGTGTAAAGCAAAAATAAATGCGTCACAGTCTAATAAATACAGCAACAAAACAGAAGCTTCTTTTTCAAGATGTCCTGCCAAAGCTGCAAAGCCATGATAACACGACAACTTGTGCTCTACTTTGCCATGGAAGTTTAAATCTAAAGATGCCAATGTGAAGTCCACACCTCTTTTTATCACAATCCCTGCATTAGTTATGCAGATATTATTTTAAGAGCTACAGCCAAGGTTGACTCTTAAGCTAAATGTTAGTTTATAATTAGTTATTTGTCATGCGGTCATGTGGTTTTGCAGTTGACCAGAAATGAAAAACTGCTGTGTAGCTTCATAGGAGTCCTGGAGTATTTTTGAACACAAGGAGTTATCATTAGTCATGCATGGTTCCGTTTAAAGGTGCCCTGCCACACAAAACACAACAGCATTTTTCATAGGATGGATTTATAGTATGTGATCCCAGGCAGCATAAACAAATGTTGGGGATGATTTTCTCTTTAATATTAGATTTGAATAAATTAGTGAAAGTGTGTTATTTGGAATTTCCTATTCTGTCATTAGTAGCAATTATTTATGGAAATCCGCAACATAAAATGACCTTCTCAGTTAAAACTAATTCCCCATTCAATGTGATAACCATTGTTACTGCATAGGCGTTTCAAGCTCTCCAAAAGCCCAGCAGTGTTAAATGTAATCAAAAATAATGCTACATTGAAGGCACAAATGTCAGACTGTGGATGTTAGTCCAGATCATTTAAATACTGATGTATCACACCAGTGTCAGTAAAATGGTTAGCACAAGACTAAATCCAAAAATAAACCATAACAGTAAAAATTTTA
>NC_045737.1:23769036-23781920 GCF_008692095.1 Etheostoma spectabile | reverse complement strand
ACAAACTGAGCATTCTTTATGACAAGAAATTAGAAAACCTGGATTTCATTGTTTTTGTATTTTATGTCACCGATCCTCAAGTCAAGTGCAAATGATCAAAGAAAGGAAACAAGAGTAGAAATACATTAATCTCTATATTTTCAGTGGTATCTGTGCATTCATCCAGTGACCTCAAACCATTGTTGTACAAAAAAAAGATAGTCAGATGTTTAGCTAAAAAGCTAAAATAAACATAAATACAAAATATATAGTCAAGATCATTTGTGACTAAAAGAGGTAAACCAAACTTCTGTAGGATTTGATTAAGAAGCTATTCGACAGGGTCTTTGGGCACTGAGCGATATGACTGGAGAAGGCGGGTATGGTGAGGAGGGGTATGGGAACACTTATAGGTCAAGAGGATGTATGTCTCTGCCGTTGGCTTCCTGTTCTGCCCCTCTGCCTTTCATACTTGAAAGAGACAATAAGGAACACCAGCAATGTGATGCCCTGGATCCCTGCCAGGAGGAAAAAGTAGTAGTGCAGAGAGCAGTCATTGATATTACCTGGAAAGAGAGAAAACAGGGACATTATTATAATGGAACATGTACCACCTCAGCTGAGACTTCACACAGCCCAGACAAGACTCAAAACTGTGAGCCGCATGGTAAAAATGACAAATATGGTAATTTGGAGAACAAAAAAGTCAGTCACGGCATATTCAAAGGGCGACAGCAGGAGGTTTTCTTTTTTTTATCACAAAGTACTGCGACGTGTTAAAAGAATACCAAAGGCAAAGGTAAGCGGCCACAAGCTCGCAAGTGCGGCAGGTTGCATTTTTGCTAGACATAAAAAGAAGGCTTGAAGTGAGCATGGCAGGGAAACGCGATGCTGTCGAGAAATTAGGATTCAGTGGATGGGGCTTGTTACTTCTCATCTCACCACAGTGAAACCTTCTGAAAGTGGAGATGGTTGACCCCTTCTGTACTGATACAGAGAGGCAGTATTGATGATGTGAGACTGAAGCACCAGAAATAACAGAGCAATATGGGCCCTCAGCTGTGATTCGAGCCAGGGAGTCTTTCATCGGTATTAAAGGACGGTTTGTTTCCTCATGGGAATGGGATGTAATAAAAGGGAGGAAAAAATAAACTGACGCCTCCGCTGAGATTTGCTGTATGATGAGGGAGAGGAAGACAAACAGACTGAAAGAACTGAGGACACACAATAAGTTTCAAGCTACCCATTTCTTTTCCTACTAGGTCTAGAGACTTCAGCCAGCAGCTTTTAAACTCGGACTCTTGCCGTACTCGTGATTGAAGTGGCCGTCCTCATTCAGCAACAAAGCTCAAGAGGAAAAGCTCTAAACAAATCCTGTTTTCGCCTTGCTAGGGTTTCACATGAAGGGCAAAACAACAATTGTCTCCACTGTTCAAGTATGGAGACAATTGGATTGGCTTTAGAGCAGCTTTTGTCCTCTTGACCATGTCAGGCCAGACCAATTGACTTTGTAGCCAACAGCGTGAGATGAGTCTGTTTACTACTTTGCTGGACAAGGAGACATTTTGGGGTGTTAAAGGTTGCCTTATACTGGGCAAATGAGGAATTCTGGTTTCCCCCCTGCTCCAGCACATTCAAGAAAATGTTTTTTTTCATTAACAGGCTCCATTTAAGGCACAGTTTCACCAGTGGACAGATACCTATGGCTTACACCGTACATTATCGTCAAATGAGTAAATGTGAAGCCCTAAAGCAATCTGCCATCTGTCTCAGAAAGCTCCCATTAGCTTCTTCAAGTGGAGCTGTCACACCCAATAAAGAGCCAGGGAAAGAGAAGTAGGCTTGATTTTAATTATACATGGGGGCAATTCTCAATTTAAGTTCTGCCTATTCACATACACTGTTTGTGTGTGTGCGTGTGTGTGTGTGTGTGTGTTAATTATATCTGTCATTCTGTCATTTTAAAGTTAACAGCCCCTTGGGTCAAAATGGTGCTTATAGACTAGCAGGCTTTCTATAGAGATCTTTCATTTATTTCACATATTACATTTTTGGCTATTTCATTGAACAATTTTGGAATGTGTTCAATGGTATGCTGGTATACGAGCACAGCAGAAATTAGATAGTTTCCAAACCTTTTTTTGCAGTCTCTTTACTTCTAGAGAAAGTGAAAAAGTTCAAATTTACAGTACACTTGAGGTCACTACCCTTTACACTAACAAAACCAGGCTTTGAGCAGCTGAATTATGTTGTAAACAAACCAAAAGAAGTGCAAAGCGGTAAGTCTTGGGGGGGCATGAACTGTGTGGGCATCTCAGAGCATACCTGCCTACCATACCTGTGCTACTGCGCATACTTGAACTAAAATGTTCAAGTATGCGCAGTAGCACAAAGTGCAAAAAGCTGGCGGAAGTTAAATATAGTTTAGAGGGTGCGAAGATTAATAAAAACACTCTCAGTCAGTCACATCACTGGTCTTATCGCTCTGACACAGCTGTTCCAATCACAGCAAAGTATGACATCAATAGCTCAAGAAATGGAAAGACACATTTTGAGGAAATCATGTTGTTGTCGGTATGGTGCAGAGCAGCGCGACGGGAACACACAGGCCCAAAAATCTGCAGTTTTTGAACAGTGAAATTAGTATAACAATGATAGAAATTAATAATTAAAAAGATCATATCAATTTATCATATAAGATGGTGAAGCAACTTAGATGATTACATCGCATTTCCTTCTTAATGCATATCAAGAATAAAACATGGCATGCAGATTTTTATTTTTTATTTTATAAACAAATAGGAAAGTAGTCTATCCCATCTTTTTTTTGTTGCATTGAACACATTTCTTGGCACCTATTGAAACACACCTACTGGCTGGGGAGTGTTTCAATTATTTTTTTATTTAGATTTTAATCATTATTCAGTTATAGCTTGTGCATTTGCTCCAAGTATTTTATCTTCTGTTGTTGATAAAATCATCAGATTACAGCCATAAACAAACATAGTTCTGAGACATTCTCAGCGTAATGTCTAAGACCCATTTTACATCATACCAACAACCTGCTAGTGTTAATTTTGTCACCAATTTTTAATTTAGTCTTGTGCCAAATGTACTTGTTAGTTTTAGCCATATATTTAGTAATTCAAATATCGTTTCTCTTCATTTTAGTCTAGTTTTAGTCAAAAGAAAACTTTTAGTTAAAAAAAAGTTTTAGTGTGTTTTTGTTGGGTCTCCCCCCTCCCCGTCTTTCCTCTGTTTTTTTGGGGGTCCTGGAACGCATTTCTATGTCCCAGTGTACGGTTTGTTAATGATAACAATTTCATCACAAAAAGTTGTATTATAAACATTTTGGTCTTTTTTTAAATAACAAATTATTTCTGAGATGTTCTCTGACAACCATTTCAGTCAAATAGTTATGACACATTCATTTTTTTGTCAATATCATTGTACGTAAAATGCGACCAAATATCGAGCCTCTTTCTTATTTCACCAATAAATTCCTGTTTCACAACAAAAACAACCACTGGATGGGAAAAAGGTATTTTCCAATAACTATGAATGTAGCACAAGGCTGGCGAGGCGAGTTTCAAGTGAACGCAACATCTGTTTTGTTTTTCAGACAACAGCAGAGGAATCCTCTACAGTGAAATACAGACAAGCCTTTAAACAGTTTTAGCCGTCAGCATTTTAACCGTGTTTAATCCAACTGCTACCTAACGGCAGGCTAACGTTACCTGCTACCAAGTGTAATGTTAACTAGTGTTAACATGAGGCAATGTTTCGGTTGCCTCTAACGTCCTTTTCGGAGCATCAGGGCGAAGCAGAGACATTTAAGTGGCACAGAAATTAAGTCATTAAGGCACCGGGTCTCGGTACCCAACCCTAGTAACAGCTGAATATTCTATCACATGATGAAAAAGTAGAGACGATTGTAGACGAAAATGAAGAGAGACTTAATCTTAGTTTTTATTTTATGCAAAACATTTTAGTCTCGTCTTTTTTCGTCAACAATAATGCATGTTAATTTAGTTTTAGTCAGCGTTTTTGGACAATGGGGCAGTCTCGTCTTAGCCATGGGGAAAAAAAAGTTTGTTGACAAACATATTTAGTCTCGTCTGACGAAATTAACACTACAACTTGCTTTCCACTGCCTAATCGGTATAAACCTCCCACCTGTCCACTAGCTACTAAAATACCACTAAGAGGAGCAAAGTGAAATTTTAAAATCAAAGTGCTGCTTGTGCTGGTTATTGCGTCGGCACAAAAATAAGGCCCTAACAGTCTACAGTCATGCTGACGGTACATGCTGATGTTTAGCAGATATAATGTTTTCTATGTTTGCCATCTTGGTTCAGTGTGTTAACATGCTAACATTTATGTTGATTTCCCTGGTTTCCTGGAAAGAATTAGGAAGAGAAACCTTTTTTAATCCAAATGAATACTGACTATTATTTATCTCATATCGAAAGCTTAATTCTTCATATATTATGTTGAATTGTATGCTTGCATGTTTAGCTCACTGCTGTGCATTGACTAAAACACTGTCTTGGTTACAATAGCAATTAACAGTAGTATTTATCCTCTCTGGACTATGAACATCTGTGCAAAACGTCATGTCATCACTTCAATAGTTGTTGGGATACTTCAGTCTTGACCAGTGTTGGCCCAACTGACTGGCCAATATTGTCATCCCACGGTTTTACATTACTGACCTTGATACTTACTGAAAATGTAAAAGTCTACAACTCAAATAATAGAACAGAGAGGAAAAAAAAGGGTCCTTCAAGAATAGTGTAAAGTGAGATGATGTGTAAATGTGCCCATATGTCAAACATTATCTATAACCTTTACTAAACTAGACATTGTAATGTCAACAGCTGTGATTAAAACAATGCCAGTGTTTCACACCAAAGGCCTGTAACATCTACCTCACTGCATTAGAAGCAGTTACAGTAACATAGAAACCTTCATGTTCTTGTATGATTTAATAAGGCGTCCTATGCTACTGATCAAAGAGCAGGAATGACTAATTTGGAACGAGTGATGCCGGGGCTTTGCATGATCAATTTTGATCATTAGAGCAGATCATTCTCTCTAATGTCACGTATACATAAATAATTCTTTTTTCAGTACATCTGTTGTGTGCATGCTCTTGTGGACAATTGGAAATCGAGCGGAATAAAGAAACTCTGTTCTCTTTACCAATGCCTAGTATGCACTAAGCCATATCTATACCTTGAAACTTTTGATCTAGGATAAGAGATCAGAGGCTGATGACAGTAAATTTCTGCCAGTGCAGTACTGAAATGAGTGATACTTTGACCCTTATCGCAGTGTTAACTTATTTTGTTGACATCCTAATCTGGTTAAAAGTTTAAATAGATCAAGAACAAAAGCAGTGTTTAAATAATTCATGAAGTGCAAAGCAACGTGCTTGACAGGAGAGTGCACGGGAGGAAAAGGGAAGAGCGGCGAGGGCGCTTGTATATTTAATCAATAATTTCCCGTAACAGATAGTTAACCAGCTTCTGCATTCTTAATTAACAGAGCAGTATTGCTTCCAAAAAACAGGGAATATACAAATTTTGTTGAGGGAAAATTGTTTGTTAAAATATGTTCAGTTTAAAGTCAAATATAGACGGTATGGAAATACGTAAAGAACTTACAGTAACATATGAAAAACTCTCTGATGTAACAAATCCTGGATTAAATTAATCTTCTGCTGCAGAAAATGTACGTAGTTAGTTAGTTAGTTAGTAAGTTTGTAGCCTTAATAATATTCTGACTGATGACTGGATCTCAACCTTTGTTCCAGATTGCAAAACGTGTCTTTTAACAAGCACAGTTGGAATGAAAAACTGATTAAGCTTTCACTTTTGCAATGGTTCTTGGTCCAATCTCAGTACACATTAAGTTAGACTCTACTTCCTCCTTTCAGCCACAGACATGTTTTAATCACATAAGGTTTAAAGATTATGTTCTGGCATATGGGCAGATTTTTGTGTATTTACAAAACATCATCTCACTTTACTCTTGAAGGACCCGTATTTTGCCTCTGTAGGAAATAATAAGATTAATTAACCACAGCAGTCCATTACTTTAAGATGTGACAACCATTAATAAGCTGCTAGTCTATCGTAGCAAAATATAATCTATGGATGTATAGAAATTAAATCACAACTAGAATTTGCCCACTCAGACGGTACCGGTGTGTTACATTTTGGGTCTGGGCCCATGGACTTACATATAAAATAAAATGATAGAAAGGGAGAGAAACGTGATAAACACTCTGAGTGGAGTATTTTGGAGCAAGAGTTGTTAAACTTTTTTTCTTCTTTTCCATGTGGTCCTGTGCTACAGCTGTGAGTAAGTAAATGTTGATTGTGACTACACTAAATGATTGTGACCACCAACAGAAGTGGTCAACCATATAATAACTGAGTGGTATAAACTTGTGGAACAATTTACCTGCAAGTGAGTTTGAGCAGACCATGTGAGTCCAGATGAAACGGGTCAATATCAATTTAATGTTTGAAGGATTGATTAATTTATCTAGACCTTTAGCGCAATGAACGAACATTTGAATGCTTCAATGCATTAAATGCCATCTTCAGAATGAAATCAGAGGAGAATAGATGCATGTTTGTTTCAGCTATAAATATAGTTATTTTCTGCAGCTCCCCTATTGCTGATAAAAAAACTTGAAAAAATAGCTGGAATTTTGTACATGGCCACCACATACTAACTATTTCTGTTTTCTCTCTGTTGCGTCTGACATGTCTAACACTCACACCAAAAATGACATTTTCAAATAGAGCCCTTTCAGACAGAATAAGAGTTCATGTCAAATTTCCCATGGCTGACATTAAAGGCGTCCATTAAAACATTGACATTTCACTGAGTGTGATCTTCAGGAGCAGGATGTGCTAATGTCAGCTCGCTTGGAGTGTCAGAACACGTCCCAGACATAGAATATAAGATCAGTTAGGACTTGAACACGGGTCAAAGAAAAAGGCCGTTTCCGGTCATGTGACCATATCGGTTCACAAAAACAATGTTGAGTGAATGATACTCTCACAAAGGCTGAACAATTTCAATGCAACAAAAGACATTTTCTAGAAACAAAAAGCTCCACCTGTGTAAAGGATAATGCTTGTAAAGAAAGTAAAGGTTGATCTTTGATCGACTTGGCCAATGAGTTTTAAAAAAAGCTCCAAGCCGTAAAGGATGAGATGAGGTATAAAAGGCCTATAAAAAATAACACAAAAAAAAAAAGAGTGTGATGGATGACTATTCAACCAGATGTAACCATAGTGGGGAAACGATGGGCCGTGTCTGAAGGATCAATTTTTTCAACATATTAGCTTACTCGTGTTTTAAGTTTGATAGCAGATGTGGCGGAAATGCTGTATAACCATTTTCACCACTGCTTTGCCGACTAATGTAGCTCTGCGTAAATTCTTTCAGGAAGACCTAACCCTTAATCAATGCTCTCTTCCTAAATCGAATCAGATGTTGGAGGCGTTCAACTTCCTGCTTAACCGATCAGAATTGTATACGAATTTAAAGGGCCAATCACAGAGTTATAACCCTACTTTAAATCTGTTTCTCCCTTTGCTATCAGCTGTTGTTTCAGGCAAAGAGTGCAACCCTCCACCTCCCCTTCCACCTTCAGTTATTGTCTACTCCAGCTGACCGTTCCGGAGCCTCCTTCGGTCTTGTCTTTGGGATCCACTGGTGTCTAGATTCCATCGGGGGTTATGATGGTTCTCTACCCCTATATACGAACTATAAAGATGGAGTCTAATCTCCAAAGACTTTGCACATATTATTATGCTGTACAATAAACCTTTTTGCATATCTGCAAACACGTCTCTCCTGATTAAAATGCCACAGGCTTTAAGTCGCACATGTGGTTTTTCAACCCAACATATCAAACAGGAAAGTCATTTGTTTATGGAGATTCAAAACTCCAAGAACAAGAAGCTGGCATAAGAGGATTAAAGGATATGAAGAGGCTACCTTTCTTTAGTACGTTCTTGCAATATGAGTTTGTTAAACAAATAACATTCACAAACATGTATACCTGACACAGTTGGGATTATGCTGTATGTGCAACACACAATATATAAATTTCATATATAGTACCTCAATTCCCTAAAATAGGGATGCAATTAACAAATCGTTATTCTCTTAATTAACGTATCTTTTGCGTGGAGTGTAAACTGAGGATTAACTGCAAACAGTATTTCATATAAAAAAATCCTTAAAGTCAATTGCTTGCTTTTATAGTGTCTCATGAACAAAAAAATGACAGAATAGTTGAGCTGAAATAGGCTACAACGTAGCTGCAATGGGAAAGTTTTCTTCTTACTAGGACCATCATTCAAATTGTCACAAAAAGACACAGTAGGAATATGAAATCACACACATCTTGTGAAAACACTGGCCTAAACTGAAACAACCACACTATTCACCATAACACGTACACGGTTGAAATTAAAAATGAAAAATAACTTGGGTCAATCTTCACTGCCGTCTTTACCAAACCAGCTTGTAATACCATAACAAAGAACAAACTTGATGGACTCATCATATGACACTTTACTCATTCTAAATAACTTAAGTACAAAACGGGGAGAGACGGAGCAACAGCGTGACAGGGGAGCTGAGTATCCACCAGTGTGATGCCAGACTAGCAGTGCCATCTCCATGTAATGCTCCAGGGACAGCTTTACTTAAGAGATCCAGGGCTATGTAATCAGACCCCCAGCCTGTGATTAATGTTGCTCATCTGTCTTCAGGCCCGTAAAGCTCAGTACAACTTAGCACAGCTCACCCAAGATGCTGTTTACTGCACACTATTTTGCCCGCAGCCATGGAAATAAGTTGAATCCATTCCACCTAGAGAGCCGTGAGATGTGGAAGAAGCTAACATCCAACAAACTGTGAAAAACAGACTGCATGATTCCTGATTGTACTTAATGCCTAAGCTTTGTGCCGTGCCATGAGGATGTTTTGTTCCATTTCTCCAGCTCACCTTTTAAATGACATGTTTATGGAAAGCAAAAATAGTCTTACAGGCAATCCGGCTCTAGTTTAACTGCCCCTCAAGTGGAGCAAGGCTGAGCAAAGGATGAATCTATGAAGCGTGCCAAGCATCTTCCAGTGCTAACATCATCAAAAGTACCTTCCTACCTGTCGGCACACTGTATTAATGAGCTATTAGGTGTTCGTGGGTAAACAATTTACAGTGTTGGCTTATTTACCGCATGCTCAGGGAAAAGTGCATCTGGGTTGGGAGCCTCCTCACGCTAGGGAGCCCATCCATCTGCTGCCAACACCACACTATTCCATCTACCACTTCGACAGATTTACACAAACCTTTTGTCGTTAGTCTGACATGTCTATTTATTATGGGAAACACTTTAAACACAAAAGAACTGTACAGGGTGTTGTCCTACCCTCTCTGCTAAAAGCATTCTTAAGGTACGTCCCTGAAAAAAAACTTTAGAACTGCATTCTAAATCAATACCAACAATTCTACTACGAGTCCATACATACAGCCGATGTGCAAAGTAAATAGTGGACTCCACTGAGCATCTAACAGCAGGCTCAGTGCATGTTATGGGGGATTATGGACAGCCCTGAGAAAACTGTATCTGTAAAGATCAATCACCTCTGTGTTGGAGATTCTTTTGAAGAGAGCATCATTCTTTGAGTTAAAGTACAGACAAAATCATCTCATGTCAAGTCACAAGTTCCATTATGGAAGTGGCATAGAATGATGATTGATAAAAAAACAAAAACATGTTGAGCTTTAAACTCTTAATGAGTGATTGTTTGGGTGGGTGAACCTATCTGTAAACAATGAAATATTATGTTTTTTGTTAGCAATTATGTGGAGTTGTGTTTCTGATCTCAATGGTTTACAATATAAGTGTATAAAATATGATATTCCCTTACCAAAGTCTTTGTGGGATGACATCCAGCCAATCTCCTTGAGGGAGACAATAGCCAACAAACCGGAGCCCACGAAGGAGCCAATCCCAGAGAAGAAGAAGAAGAGCCCCATGATGGCACTCTGCATGGACTTGGGGGCTGCAGAATAGGCAAACTCAAGACCTGCAACAAAGAGTTAAAAGACTGTTTGTTGAATTGTGGTGGAATATGAAGGAAATAAAAAAAAAGGTCATGCCAGCTATATCATGCAATTTAGTCATGATACATACAATGGTGCAAACAAGTAACACTACTCAAGTATAATCTCCGTCTTTAGGCATTTATGTAACATGATGGGGTTTGGTTGATAGTGATTGTTTTCTTTTAGTATATTGTATGTCAGACCAAAAAAGCTTCCTCGGCAGCTGCTTGGCAGCTAATTTTCCATCGTGGCAATGGTCTGTGGTGACATTGTTGGGTAGGAACTCGGCTTGGTACTGGTCTCAAAATAAAATCTGGAGAACACATCACTAAGTATTTACTGTGTCATGAGAGAAAGAAAGGGACTGAAAAAATGGGCAAGGGACCTCAGAGGAAGAAAGATAAGAAAAAACAAAATCAAATATGTGTCTTTTTGGCCAAGAGATCTGTCTGTCAGCAAGCTGACATTGATAATTTCATGGCACCTCAAACATGTGATTTTTCAAATGAGGCCCTATAGCTACATCTGTCTGGAGAGATTAGGGAGCTGCAGTTAAATATATTTGTCTTTTTAGGCATTCCTTGGGGGGGAGGGGGGGGGGGGCATTGCATAAATTAATGTGACGAGCAGTTAGATACCTGTGCTAGTTGTGCAAAAAAAAAAGAAGCGTCAGAAGAAAAAAGGAATAAGATCATGGCAAACATAAGGTTATTACTCAGTGGAAAGCATGAATGACCTTTCATGAAGTTATGATACATTTGTTTATATCCAAAGGTAACCTTTCGATAGCAAAAAAAACACTGGTCAGTAGCTATGCAAATCCAAAGGAATTGCAAAGGTTTTCTGCAAAGGGATTCGCAGATATGGCTCTGCCCAGTAAACAGGACAGTATATTCAGACTGTGGGCCCTATTTTAACAATCAAAGCGCACAGCGTGAAGCGCATGGCGCAGGTGCGTTTAGGGCGTGTCCAAATCCAAATTTTGTAGTTAACAGCTGGTTGCATGGTTCAAAAGGGTTGTACTTAGTGTCTTCATTAATTCATATGTGTTTTGGGCGTAACATGTAATCCAGCTCTTGTCTGTCTGTGTCAACAATAATTTAAGGAACAATCAAAGTGAGCTTGACCTTTCTTGACCATAGAGGCAGAAATATTTGGGATGGAATTTGAAATGTATAGGGCCTTATTGGAAGAGTGATTTGTCTTTCTCAAAAAAATTAATTCATCCTTTGCAAAAAGTTCAATACCTAACTAAAATACAATAGGGAATAATTTCACAAACGTTTTTTGCATATTCTTAAAGCCTGAAAGCGGACAAACTTGGGTGGTGTAAGAGCAAAGAATTACCCATCGTCCTGCAAGATTGTGGATTGCAGCGAGGAAGTTTGACGGCACTGGAGGTTTTACACAAATGTATTCAAACAGAAGAAGACTAAGGGAAAATACTCCTCTGAACCAGACATATGTCACAATTCTGTCAATTTTCCTTAAAGTAAGCCTTGTGGGATGGTATGGAGGGAGAGAGGAGAGTAAGTTCATTTTAAGGATGCCTATAGCTTTGTTATGTCTGGATTTAATTTTCATAGGGACCCTAAAGGAGCCTTATAGAGTTCTGTTTAAGGGCTTTATAATACCCAAGATTATTTAACAAATTTCAGTATCCATGGATTTTAAACCAAAAGAAGACGAATGTGAACGTTCATAGTCGTGCAAACAGACTGGATCGGCTTGATAATCTTTCCACTGTGATGAGGAGGGAAAAAGTCTTAAATATTAATGGTTCAATCTTCGCTCTTGATGTAGAAATAAAGTGAGCCTACAACAGCATGACCCGTAGTAAGAGGAGAATGACTCAATTGTGGCTGCAGGTCTTAACAAACTCCAATCACCCAATAAGTGAGGCCTGAAGCCATGTTCATGACTCTAGAAGAAAAGACATAAAAGGAGAGAAGAAAAAACTATAGATACTCTCACGACGGAGATATAAAAACAATGCACGGCAGAATTCTTATGCTTCTTTACATTCATTTATACATTCAGCGCATTTCTCAAAGACACAAACTTCCCCTCTTTTAATAAAAAGGAGAATATTATTTCTGTTCTTGGCACAGATTTTGTGGCAACTATTTCATATAACATTAGAGCAATTTCTCACTTTGTCACATTGTTGTATTACTGGGGCAATGTGGCCTTACTTCTCATATCGCTTAATGAAATGGCATTTCCTGTTTAGGTCAGGGCACACACAAACACAACAAAAGAAGAAGAAGAAAGCTGGCTTGCAGCCGTTTTCAGCTGATACCTTGAAAGTATCAAAAAAAAGTCTGCAGCTGTCACTTCCAGCGTGAACTATTCTGACCGGCTTTGATTCAATGCTTTTATTTTTTAATCATTTTCTGGAAAAGAATAGGTAATCTATTTCCCCGGGGTCAAGCAAATGCTGCTAAATTTTCAATGAAGGATTATGGG
Source organism: Etheostoma spectabile (assembly GCF_008692095.1). Classification (NCBI taxonomy): domain Eukaryota; kingdom Metazoa; phylum Chordata; class Actinopteri; order Perciformes; family Percidae; genus Etheostoma; species Etheostoma spectabile. Next base: position 23,769,325 of record NC_045737.1, on the reverse strand, counting down.
TGGCCTCATATTGATGAGCATTAGGGGTGGGATTCTCTGGGCACCTCACGATTCAACAATTCGATTCAAAACCAATCATCAATGCAACAATGTTTGTTACATTTCCATACGTGATGTAAAAAAAATATACATATAAATCTGAGTTTGTTAGATTTTTCCATGCTTAAGCCTCAAACATGATAGTGAAAGTCACCTTGTCTCATAGTAATCTTCCATGTCAGAGGCTCAGTCATGCTTAAAGGTGGAGAATTGGTTTCTTAGAACATGAAACATGAGGTGGTCAGATGTA
>NC_045737.1:23768090-23769026 GCF_008692095.1 Etheostoma spectabile | reverse complement strand
AAAGTAGATGAACAGCCTATATGTGTTTTGCCGGATTATTTTTATGCATGTCTTATTAGATCATGTGTATACTGTATAAACAAAATTTAATTTGTTTTCCTTTTGGCCATTTTTGTGTATTTTGTTTCTGCACTCTTGCTTAAACTAAGTTGTTGTCCATTATCCCATCCACTTTCGGTCACTCTGTTTTCTGATTTGTACATGTCTGGAGACCGTAACTTTTAAATAAAAATCATTTAAAAAAAAATTATAATAATAATAAATTATTAACTTGTCAGAATCAAGCATCGAATTGTTCTAGAGAGAATCGGGATGCATCTAACAACCGATTATTTTTCTCACTCCTAATGAGTGTCTTTGAATGATTTTTACTGAGTTGAATCATGTGAGTAGCAACAACGATCACACAAAAGCAAACCCAGTACCACAATCACAAGCTTGCTTGTGAAAAAAAGTTGGTCCAAGTGCTTACAATTGTGATATTTTTGTAAGATTAAAGCTGTTCCCAAAAGGAGTTTAACCGTTAAGACAGCTTCTAAAGAAACAAAATAATTAAGGAGTGTTATTACAAAACTTCCAGAAAGAATGAATTTACCCAAGTCACACTCTAGGTGAGTCATGCAGATAGTTTTGGCTTAATGTGCCTAGGTTTTAAGATATCTGCCTTTGGAACTTTGGCTGCCAGCACAACAATGGAGATGAATCAAATTGTGTCTGTGCTCTACAGTGAGAGATATGCCAACCTGGAGTTTTGTTACCCTTTACATAATGCAAGCAATATCTCTGGTTGTATTGGACCATTGTGTGCAATCTTGCAAATCCACGATGCACCCTCAATGTCAGAATAGAGAAATGCTTGTTTAAGTATAACATGTCCATGACACCAACAAACAGCTTAACACTGCCATAGTAAGAGGATTCAGTGACAGTCCATTA
>NC_045737.1:23766044-23768080 GCF_008692095.1 Etheostoma spectabile | reverse complement strand
TAGGTTTAAGGCTACCCTACCACTTCACTAAGATCACATCTGCACACTTTCATATTATGGCAGTTAATAATGGAACAGTGCAGACGGTTCAATAATAAGAGCAAAGCAGTTGTCTTCAATGGCCGCCTCCTCCTAAAAGCTTTATTCGATAAAGCTATTATCACGTAACCAGCGGCTATTTCCAGATAACTACCAGCAGAGACAGCCTCCTATCATAACTACACTTAATGTTGTATTTGAGAAGAGCCTTGTAATCCGGCTATCCTATAATACTAGCCGTCCATCTCAGGCAGTGTGGCCACTGGGCTCTAGGTGAGTCATGCAGATAGTTTTGGCTTGTGCCAAGGTTTTAAGATATGCCTTTGGAACTTTGGCTGCCAACACACCAATGGAGATTAATCAAATTGTGTCTGTGCTTTACAGTTGGAGATATGCCAACCTGGAGTTTTGTTATACCCTTTACATCAAGGAAGCAATTTCTCTGGTTGTTTTGGACCATTGTTGGCGATTTTGCAAGTCCATGATGCACCCTCAATGTGGTTTACTGATAATTCAACTTCCCATCATATTCTGTGTATTCAAGTGTAACATGTCTCTGTGAACAGTGTGTCAGCTTGGGTAGGGCGCTTATATGATAATTGAGAGTAGAACTTGCAATGCAGTGTATGCAAGTACAATTTGTCAGTATTATCCCTCTCTCAAGTGTGATTGTGTGTGGTAAATGTCAACACACAGACCGGCTGAACATTAAGGTTAAAAGTTGGTGTTATGTTATTCGTGTTGCCAATGTGATTATACCCTCAGAGATACATGGTATAGTGTAAAGATGCATATATGTGTGTGTCTACTGTATTTGTTTGAAAAACAAACAGAGGAAGATGTGCGGATAGTCATTGGCTGGGGTGAAGTCATAGCTTTCATCATCACTTCAATTGTTTAAAGGCTACTTTAATCACTACATATTTATAAAATGTCCCATTGCTAAACAATGTCTTGCAGTGGCATGAAAAAATGAGAAGACTTAAGTGCACATATTTGGCCGAGGGTTTAGGGTTCATCCCTCAAGAAAATGTTACGATTTCAATAAAAGTAATATGCAATTTTACATCATGTTGGACCATTATTATTACCATATATGTGTCTAAAACATTGGAAAAGCTACAGCATATCCTTAATAAATAACACTTAAAAAGCTCAAAGACAGAACTGGCGAAGGAAGTCTACTGGGTACTAACTACAATCATTAGATCTGATAAAAGTAATTAAGTTAGTTTTAATGTCACATAGATTTTACATTCATTTGGCTTAGGTGGTCCACAAAAATGACTTGGGTGCCCTGTCTAAGCCTTATAATGGTAGGGAAAACCCTGCAATTATCAATGGACTTCTTAGGCTATTTACTGGACTACAAGCCACAAACACATGAAGCCGGTGCAGGCAATGGATCAAACAAACTGTTTCAAAAGAGAAGTGAATTACACTAGCTCAAACTACGAGGCTAATCACTGAAGGATACTGTGTTTCACTGTAAGTCTGAATCATCATGTCTACCTGACAGCTGTGCTAGATGAGACACAGAAGACGTCAAACAACTTTACCTGCAATGCTGGCAAAGATTTCGCTGATTCCTATCAGCACATATTGAGGCACTTGCCACCATATGGGTAAATCTGCCGCGTAGTAAATAACTTTGCCAAGCACCTGGTCAATGGTACCATTTGATTTGATGATCTCCAGGCGTTTGGTCTCCAAAATACCTGAAGGCAGACAGAAAAAAGTGCACATGACCACAGTTAGCAGCGGGTAAATGTTAAAAATATTACAAACACAACACACACAACCACACATACATACATCAGCTAAAACTCTGCAACATACTAAAATTAAGAAAAAATGCAAAGAGGGCAGCGAGTGAACTTAAAGTATTGTTTATTGTTTAGGGCGGCTGTGGTTCAGTGGTAGAGCGGTTGCCTGCCAATTGGAAGGTTGGTGGTTCGATCCAAGTGTCCTTGGGCAAGACACTGAACCCCGAATTG
>NC_045737.1:23765734-23766034 GCF_008692095.1 Etheostoma spectabile | reverse complement strand
TGCGCATCGGAGTGTGAATGTGTATGAATGTTTATCAGGCGGTGGCACCAGGCAGGTGGCACCTTGTACGGCAGCCCCGGCCACAGTGTATGAATGTGTGTGAATGGTGAATGTTTCCTGTAGATGTAAAAGCGCTTTGAGCAGTTGTTAAGACTGGAAAAGCGCTATATAAATACAGCACATTTACATTTATTTCAGACAGGATGGAGAAACGCTTGTTTAAGTATAACAAGTCCATGACACCAACAAACAGCCTAACACTGCCAGAGTAAGAGGATTCAGTGACAGTCCATTAAGCAT
>NC_045737.1:23763236-23765724 GCF_008692095.1 Etheostoma spectabile | reverse complement strand
TAGGTTTAAGGCTACCCTACCACTTCATTAAGATCACATCTGCACACTTCCATATTATGCCAGTTAATAATAGAACAGTGCAGACGGTTCAATAATAAGAGCAAAGCAGTTGTCTTCAATGGCTGCCTCCTCCTAAAAGCTTTATTCGATAGAGCTATTATCACGTAACCAGCGGCTATTTCCAGATAACTACCAGAGACAGCTTCCTATCATAACTACACTTAATGCTGTATTTGAGAAGAGCCTTGTAATCCGGCTATCCTATAATACCAGCAGTCCATCTCGGGCAGTGTGGCCACTGGGCTGCCAAGAGCAAGAGTCACACTATAAACACACACCCCTGCTTGTTTCCTCCTTCTTAAACATCACACATCAGACAGTGTGATCCTGGCAACATTGCTTCAGCTTTTTGTAGAAAAAAATAAAGATGGTTCTGGACACCTAAAGGCTATTGAGCTTTAACCAAAGCAGATTAGTATATAAAGTTAAGATAATGTGATAAAACATGCTATAAAAAAAACCCCACTTCAAAAGCAATGTCAGCGCAGCTTTTCATAGCTAGCCCCAGTATGTGGTTGAAGTTTGGGACTGTTGTAGACGGATGAAAAGCGGATCAGAAACACTGTCCACTTGAAAGCGTGTCCTCAGCTGTCCATTTGCACTACATGGATCCAGTAGTACTTGCGTCATGTGTGTCAGTGAGCACGATGTAACTTCGTGAAAGATTGCTGCACCAATGACATCATGAAGAATTCCTGCCTGTTTGTTGCACATGGGGATGATGAAAGTGATTCTGAACAGCAGTGGTGTGACGGACACAACGTTGGGGACACAGAATGGCGGGCTGACAATGCAATGTCGGACTGGCTATTCTCTGGGCAAAAGATGTCACACTCGGTCATTACCAACAATCCCATCTGTCAGTCTCTGAACACAACATGAGTTTAGCTAGTGGACTAATGCAGATAAGCACTGAGGACACACAGAAAGCCAGCTGAGGAAAATGCAATTCAAAAATGTAATAACAGTGTAATGCAGCTCCTTGTTGTCAATGTGTGTAACTGAATTAATGTGAAGCAAGGCAATGCTGGGGATAAACAGCACACAGGGTCAACTCAAATCGTTTTTGAATAATGAATGTTTGAATAATTGTTTATATTAGGTGCAGATACAATACAATTAATACTGTATCTCAATAACTCATTTTACAAAGTACACTGCTGTACAGATTGGATCCAGTCGTCTGATTTGTCTCCTAAAATCCTGGTCAGAACTTTGTTGCACACCAGTTTTGTAGTCACCTACTGTTCTGTGACCAATGGCCAAACCACTGCACCATCATAAACCCTTTCTCCCCACTCCCAGGACTCAAAATTGCTTTCTGCAATATTCAGAATTCATTGCCTGAATTCAAATGCAGGGATTGCACTTTCTTTCAAGAAGCCAAATGGAAAAGTAAATACCTAAATAGCTTTGGAACATCAGAAAATGAACACGTTAGAGCACCTTTCCTTCCAGGAATGCTCATGTCCTCTAAAAAATTGTTACTTTAAACTGATAAAGTAGAAGCAATTATATTTAGTTAAAAGACCTTTTAACATACGTCTTTGATTGAAAAGGATGTTTTTGATGGGCAAAGTCAGGCTTTATTAACTTGCTAGAACTTGGGAAGACTCTCCCTCGAAAAACTCTCATCTCTTCTTCTCCATGTTTATTTAAAATAAGGTACAAGGATGAGGGTTGAGTCCAGCACCCTTTCCTCTATCTTACACATAAAACACACAAAGAGACCCCACACTGATTTTTAGGTGGATAATCTATGAATCATACATTATTTCTATAGATCATACTCACCACTTAATGCCACTAGTAATATTTGAACTTGGATTTGAGCTGATTAAAAAAGGCTCTTTGTGTCATAAGGTGAGCTTTTAACATGTATTAAAAAATATAATGGTTCTTTTTAAGAGTGATATTGATCCACATTTAAATATTGTGTTTTATACGTATTGGTCTGTTGACCATGTGACCTTTTCCATATTCTGATGTCAGATGACTGTAAAGAGACACGAATGACTAACTTTATTATGCAAATGAGGATTCATATTCATTTAAGATCTTATTTGGCGGCTCCAGTGTTCTTGTTGCAAATAAACTTGATAAGATCCGTGTGCAGCACGCACACACTGAATTGCTTTTCCAATATGGACCCAATAAGCACTTAGTAAAATCATTTGAAACAATGAACAGGGCTGTCCAGACCTCTAATAGCTGCTTTAAGGGTGCATTTCAATAATGACACAGCTAATCAGAATATATTATTCGATGTATTTAAAATGTTGAACTTCTGTAGATTTGTTAGTCCCCAATTTATCTTCATGTTTATTTGTATTTAAAACAATATGTATTAAACTCCCAGTAGAATTTAACTATCACGGTTGTTGTCAAATGTGATTCAGTGCATTGTTAACAGTCAATTGGCAATCTG
>NC_045737.1:23734290-23763226 GCF_008692095.1 Etheostoma spectabile | reverse complement strand
ACCAGTCAATATCTAGAAGGTCACTAACAACAGAACATATTCATATTCTATGTGACGGATGTATTGTGCATCTGAGAAAGGGCAGGGGTTTTGGACAATATAATGTGCATTGATTCTCAGGAGTGTTGCTGATTTGCTTTCTTCCTGTCTCCATGCTTGTCTCTCTTATAGCATTTTAGCCTGGACGTATCACTACAGCAGTACACGGTGACAGGCCTGGCTGAGACTTGATTTCCAAAATAAGTCACAGTGTAGAAGTGAATATGACTAAGCAGCGCTCTGCTCCTGAGCAGTAAGATGCCACAGCTCCCCCTGTGCTTTACAGGGATAGGGGACAATGGGAAAACCTCTGTTGTTTGAGGGACAATTAATTCATCTGTGACAGACCATCTGCTTAGTCTCATGAAAATGAAATACAGTGAAGGCAATCATTAGTTAAAAAAGGATCAGCCAAATACCTGTAAATCATACTTAGAGCAGATCAGCAAAAATATTGTATCCTCACTGTTGAACAGGAACTGACACATTAGTATTATGTTTCAAAAGCTCCTACAAAAACAGTATTTAAAATTCAATTAAATTATGTAGCTGTGGCACCAAAGCTGCATTGCTCGTTGTCTTGGAGACACTGATTGCATGTGGCATTTACCACGAGCGCTAACTTATTTCATTGGTGTTTGTTTGGCCTACTTACGTGACAGCATAGAGAACGTGTCTGTTTTGTATGCACTCACCCGCTGCCACAGCTGACCACATAACAAAGAACATCCCCACTGCGATCCTCTTCAGAGAGGAAGGCAGCAGGCCGCGGCGTTTCAGGATGGGGTCCACCACTTTGTCCTTCAGGGGAATCAGCATAAGGATGAGCACTGCATCAAACATGGTGAGCCAGGCGGCAGGGAAGTGGAACGTCATCTGGGGGATCCAGAGGAGGAAGATGAGGTAAAACAACAACGCATGAAAACTACTGAGAATGTCAGCTCATTCCAACACAGATCACAAGTGTTTGTGTGCGTATGAGTGTGCATGTGTGTGAGTGTGTGTACTTGATATTGCTTTGGCACCCCCAGGTGGTCACAACCAGAAATTGTGAAAAGAAGAATATTTTTTTCAGTTCCCAGTAAAGAAAGCACACAGTAAGTCAATACAAAACAAATCAATACATTAAAAGTACGTAAAATAGTAGTAAGTAAATAGTTATAGAAAATATAGTTATTATTTTTGTTGTTGTTATTTCTATTATCATAAGTAGTAGTATTGTTTTGTTACCAGACTACATGAAGTGTGTAGTGGCATTTAGGACTATGTGTACCTGACTGCAATCAAAACAAAGGTTTTCAGCAGAAATTCTAAACATATAGAACCCATAAAGGGTAATTTATAAAAGGAAAAATTACACTGTGCAATCAGACTGGATGAACCATCAATCAGAAAGGAAATACATTGAGAGCACACAAAGTACCTACAAGTTAAAGCGATATCTCGTTGAGTGAGCGATGAAAGACAGCAAACTGCTGGAGATGTGTTTTTTGCAATTCAAATTCCAAGTGCCATCTGAGCTCCTGATGCGTCTCTGGTTTAACACTTCTGATAGCATCATTTATTCTCAAATTGAATTTCCATTTCTCGGAATAACCGCTGGCAATCTATACGCAGCTCCTTGGAGAGTGTTTTCCTCCCTTGTTTGTGCATTATCATATTCAAAACGGTAGAAAGTGCTAAGGGAGACTTTCTTTTTTTGCCAACGAAAACCTGGTATGAATGACAGGGGTGTCTAAGCAGACCCAGGCCCATGGTGGGGATGATGTTCTGCTTTTTCCTACTTCCCCAAATGGACTACATACATACTGTATGCATATACTACACATAGAGGTTGGCAGCCACTCTATATGCATCATATGATACCATAAAGATAAAGGAAAAGGTAGTTTGAAATTTAAAGTTAATTCTGTGTACAAATACCTCGCAAAATGCAGCTCAATCCATTACGAACGCAACTGATACACAGCACATCCATGGAGACATGGAACACATTGCCAGTACATTAGTAGAGTAGTAATGTCAGGATCTAATTACAACACATTCATTCACTCCTGCCTCCCATCGCCAGTAATTATAATTAGTATGGGCTCTGTTTCCTTGAAGAGACAGTATTTGTTCAGCATTGCAAATGTGTCAGGTGAGGTGAGGGAGGCATCTAATCTCACTTCCTTTTGAAGTGGAGAAGTGCCGAGGCTGGTAGCTGAAAAGGCTTAGTTTCGTTTTTTGGTTTACTAGATAAACAGTATGTGAAAAAAATTCCAATATGGTTTTTAAACACAGTTAACCACAGAGGGATATGAGTAAACAGAACTATGTCAGACCATTTCAGTGTCACAGGTCTCATACATATTATAGTAAAATGTAAAAACATACATAATGTACACACACACACACACACACACACACACACACACACACACACACACACACAAACACCACACACAAACACACACACACACAACACACACACACACACACACACACACACACACACACACACACACAACACGCACACACACACACACGCGCGCGCACACACACACACACACACACACCGGGGGGGGGTCACTTGGACATTCCATTGCCTCCATATATACACAATACCAGCGCATTGTTTTTTAACAGGGCAGCAGTTTTCAGATTACATTATGTGCTTACATAATTGCAAAAGGGTTCTCGAATGTTTTCTCAGTTAGTTATTTAAAATGATACCAGATTAGTAAACAGAATGTGCCTTTGGAACATTGGATATTGCATTAAAGATCAGCCACCCACTCAGATCAGCTGGTATTCTGTCTATAATGGAGTGGAATGGAAATTTGTAAGTGTTTGTGTGTATATATATATATATATATATATATATATATATATATATATATATATATATATATACACACACACACACACTGTATATGTGCCACATATACAGCAATAGGTTGGATTGTGTGGTTTACAGTCAAGTGTATCACTTCACATTTCCATGAAGTCAGTGTACTTCACTATCACCTCGAGCCTGCTTGCTCAAAAGGAACTGGTGTACTGCTAAACATTCTAGATATTCCCAATCACTTTCAAACCTTTGATTTTTGATAAGGCGTATATTAGTGGTGTAATTGAGGGGGATTCAGTCATTAACGCTACCTGGGACAGAACATATAATCTGTCAGAGACACAGGTAGAGCAGCAACACTAGTCAGGAAGAATCAGCCCCTTGGCGGCGCTGCTGTGGAGAGGTCCAGTCACAGCCAGGTTGCTAATCTGCAAGGTATTAGTCTGCGAAGTAAAGTTCTGACTTAATCCCCACAGCATTACCAACCTTTGTTGCTGCCTCTAGCTGTTGCCTATCATTGTGTGTCAGTGATCTACTGACTCCTTTAGTTTCATCAGGGGGAAAAGTTCAAACTTACTGATGTGGAGGCAGGTTAGATATCTAAACAGATTTGTTTAACTCAATAGAATTATACAGTAGTAGCATGTCACCACACTGCAAATATATGTTGTTGTTTTTAAATCAAACTAGAAACATATTCTTGGAGTGAGAGTGCCTCCACTTTCTGTTACCTTTTGGGGGTCATCAGTGATGTTCGAGGGACTATTAGGAATCCTCAGATGGAGGCCCTGCAGGATGTACGTTGTCTGCATCTGCAACACAATAAAGAGATTAAAGTCTCAGCATGAAGTAATTCTCCACTTTAAGACCACCAGGGTGCCTGGTAAAAACACGCTCTTCTCCAATGTTGAAAAGGAAATAGCATTCAATTGTATTAAAAAAACGCAAGTGCATATCTGCAACCAGAAAGCTATTTCCATATTACGTTCCTTCATGAATTTCAACTTGTGTGAAACAAGCCTCATAAATTGTGATTAAAATTTACAATCTGTTGAACTTACCTGGAAGTACACAGTCCAGTATGGGATAAGGGCAAAAAAAACTGGGAGGATTTTCACCAGGGATTTCACTTCCTCTACTTTCTCTTCTGGATATTTGCCTCCATAGGTCACTTTGGCACTGTCTAGTAGTGTTGGTTTGGTCCTTTAGGGGAATAAAAAAGAAAAATCACCTTTAGAATACTATCTACTGATTGATGACATGAAATAAACACATACATAAATAAACAAATACAGAATTTTTATTTAAGTGTGAGACTTAATCAGCCTCTTATGTGAACATCTTACTCTTAAATAACAGCACTTCTAGAGATAGGAAACAAACTTTATTCTAAAGCCTATAATCCACATCTCTAGAGAAAATGTCTTAATATGGCATTCTTGAAAGGCTGCAGGATTGGCCGACTTAAAATATTCAAAGTCAAGTTTTTGAACCAATTGTGCTGCTTTGGTTCAAAGTCAAGTAATAGCACTTGAGAATAACTTTTCACCACAGGGAATGAAGATGAATGCCCGGACCAGTGGAAAGGAAAGAACTAATCAAGGGGATCAAGGGCGGCTTTAACATAAAGGTCTACCAACAACACCTTCTTCATCCCACTACACTTTGCCATGAACAAAAATACTGGCTTCGCTTTTGGAAAAGGCCTCCCTATTTGAGACTGATGATTGCTTTGCTACACTACAGTTACTCTGAGCATGCTGTTCATCATTGAGAAAATTACTTTAGCACTTTTACTGCCTGACAATACAGTTTTTGTCATCTTTTCCCCTTCACAACAATAAATGGTCTAAAATGACTGACACACTTAAGTGCCATGGCACTCTCACCGGAGCAGATTAGGCTCCTTTGGTTTCTTGGAACAGCAAGCAAAGCCCAGGATCTTGAACATATCTGTGAAGGCGCTGCCATCAGCAGGCTTGGTGATGAACACAGTGCGTCCCAGGAGAAAGACAACGAAGGAGACCCCAAGGCACACCGTGGGAATGATGTAGCCAATTTTAAAGCCAACGTTTTGCTGGATGTAGGCCACGCCTCCCAGAGACAGGATAGCTCCTAAATTGATGCACCAGTAGAACCAGTTGAAGAATCGGCGCGTGGCCTCTGGTCCTCTGTCTTTGACCTAAGACCACATAGAGTACAGGACAATAGCAAACAATCACATCATTGGTTGTTGGTCACGCATGCAGGGAGAATGTTAAAAAAAAAGATTTGTCTCATAGAAAAGACCTTGAACTCCGAACATTGCTGCAGTTGTATTTCTATGGAAGTGTAGTACTCATATGCACGTTTTTAAAGTCACATGAGAGAATTAACTCCAGGAAGACCACAGCTTGCATTTAAAAGGCAGTTGCATTAGACAACCAGACTAAATGTATTCCATAAACTGCACTGATAAAGAGGAACAATGGTCACATGCTGAAACTGACAGGAATTAGACTTCACATGAAAATTACTGTATTTAGTGTGATAATTATTGGTGATCTCTTTTTGAAGCCCTATGGTTGCATGGAATGGCTCGAGAGCCATATGAAATTGGTAGAAGACAAGAGAGCGAGGATTCTTTTATATAAACGTAGGTGAGGGACAACTCAATGAGGAGAGCAACTTGTTTATTCTTTATTTGCTTGCAGAATTTGCTATGAAAGTCTACACCATTAGCTTACCAAAACGGCAATGAATTCTATGCAAGCAAATAATATTATTCTCCTAATGGCACTGATGCATTGCAGATGCAGTTATCCACGTGGAGGAAAAGATGTTATCAATGCGTGATGAAGTGGATAGGTCTTTTATATAAGAGCACAAAAGATGCAGCGGTAGAGCCACAATTAACTATGTGGGAGATAATGTCACAGCGTTCCCAAGCCAATGCTGAGAATAAATCTTTCTGGGGTTCCTATTTGCCGAATGAAAAAAACATCAAGCTCAAACTCGCCACTTGATTGCCATGTGATACCAAAAACTTAATTTTAATAGCTTTTAAAATAATATGTACAAAGAACGGGGCACTTTTATAGCTTCTACATTTAGTTTTGACACAAGATCAATCAGTGTAAGTGGTTGTGTTCCCTGCAGCCTTTACTCATGTCAAAACAAGACAAACATCTAATTTACTATCTTGTTTTAGTGTTGACCCTCCATCAAATACAGAATGTGATTAGGAAGTATTATAATGCTCATAGGCGGATCGACATTACATTCTGCAGTAACTCATAAAAGGACAAAAAAGGGAGACAGTGGCAAAACGGTTGCCTACCCTCTGCTTTAATTTCCTCTATTCACCACCAGCCGCATATACACAGATGCTTTAGCAGCACCAGTAAATAATGTAACTTCATGATTACTATGATCAGAGTGCATATTCATTTAAAAAAGAAAAATACTTGCAACATTGACTATGGCCATTTTTACACTGCAAGGGTGCGCAATTTTTTTTGGGTTGACAGAAATCAAGCCACATTAACAGAAACCAAGCTAATTTCAAGTGCTAACTGCTCCCGCTGCCACTTGTGTAGGACTTTCAGCTGGAAAATGCTTGGGAAATGCAGTTCATATTACATCTTTAGCAAAGAAAGTAACGTGTTTTGTCAACTTGTATAGATAGTTTTTGCTTGACAATCTCTGGCACAGGCTACATGTTGCCAATTTATTTCATAGATTGCTGTTTTTCCTTTGTTGTGTGTCGCTGTAACATCTTCTCTTTTGTTTCCCCACAATGTATGGATTCTGCTTGATGTTGTGTAGTGTGTTTGTTTGACCATGATCAAAACGGGCATTGAATTAAAGGTGAAAATCTTGTAATGAGCGTAGTAAGCTCTAGAACTAATCATATTCAACACGCCAGTCCCGTTTGAAAGGTTTTATCCTCTCATGGTCAGATTATTTCCAAAAACAATAACCCCATTAATGAACTTTCCCCATGACTAGGACTGCTTCGTGTAGGGGGGCTGACATTATTTTGTCACCAAACCAACAGTGTTGTGTTTCACTTATTACCACCCAGGTAAAATTCAAGCCGTTGTTCTTAAGAGTTTGTGTACATTACTCCATAGGAGATAGAGGGGCTGTCAAAGGATCTACATTATGCACTAAAAAGTCAACTTTATAATGGAAATGCTTATAAGTGACAATGACGATGAAGGCCATGTCTAAGCGAACTGCCATGGTGTAACAAAAATCCCATCACATGTCTGACTTCCATGATGTCACACTGCATACCCAATCTTATACACGGCCTATGTTAGAAGACAATTCTCCATGTTTCAGCATTCCTTATTAACATACTTTGAGATCTGAAAGTAATACTGATCATACTCTACCTGATCTGCCCCAAAGGGAGTGATGTTGGACTTCACAGTACCCACGCCTAATGCAATTAAAAAAAGTCCACTGTAGACTACTGGGCCACAATATGGGTTACGGATGGGGCAGGTTACATTGCTTGGGGGGGTACTGTTTGTGCTCAGACACTCAGCAGGTTGCACAGGAAACGCCGCCTCATCTCCACACATTTGTATCCTGGTGTCTTCATTTGAAATAAAAGGGAAAAAGAGCATGCCAAGAAAATATAGGATCAAACTCGAAACTATTGTCCAGAACTTTCCAAGGTATGCATCCGCCAACCAGCCTCCAAATGGTGAAATCAGGTAAGTAACTCCCATGAACATCAGGGGTGCCTGGCTCGCCTGAGTTCCCTCCCAATAAAAGGGATTTGTATTGAGAAAAAGGACCAGATTGGACGTGATGCCGTAGAATGCAATCCTTTCTAATGATTCAGCCAGCAGGATGGCTGCACATGCTAGTCTTCTTCCCTGGAAAACTGAAGGTGGTGAAGGTCTGCCCCCAGAACCTGAGTCCAGTAGAGGAGTGCTCTCACTGGCATCCTTGTTGTTAGCCATTCTCAGCCAACTTAATGGTTTAGGTTCTTCTTGTTTAGTAAGAGTTTAAGCCTATAGAGAAAATACAGAAAGTTAAACAAACGTTGTCATCACTGTTTACACAGAGAAAACAACTTAACGTTAGCTTACAGAACTTACATCGGAAATGCCCAAGACCCCTTCCTCGTTATATATGACAATACAGACTACAGCTAAGACTACAGACTTGGCTAAGTAAGCTAGCTTTAGCATAACGATGGCTTGGCAATAGTTTGGTTTTACGTTACCTTTAATTATTGAAACACGTCCCAGTGGTCTTCAAGAATCTCCATAAACCTAGATAATATTTAGGGCACAGGGGTTAACTTTGTCTCGTCTTGAATCAATTCTTTGTCAAAGGAGAACTGGAAGTCAACAAAAACCAGTATCAGTACAGTCGCGTGACACATATGCTCATAGTCAACAAACATACCCGCGCTGCTCTGGAGACGATCTCTAAATGAAAATAGCTGTTGTGCCCGGTAAAGTAAAGGAAGCGTAGCCGATCCATGTGATTTGTAACATGATCCGGTTACGCAGGCGTCGCACCATTGAGGGAGGAAGTGGTGGTGCGGTTTTTTGTCTTCATTTTTTTGTTACAGTTGAGTCTGACTTTGAAAAACTTGTCAGGAGACAGAAGTATTGTTAAGCTCTGGTTCGTTTTTAAATTGTGGTTTTGAAACACAATACTGGAATGGGTCAACAGCCGCGCACAATATGTGCTTCCGTCATGTGTTTCCAGGGGATCTTATATGTGACGGACTTGTAAACATTTCAAGCGTGGGTACACCCTATGGGTCCACCACTGCCAACAAGTAAAGCAACCTTGTGCTGTGGCGCTCACGTATAGCTCTGCCATACACGTAGTGGCATGGGTTTAGGGAAAGTGATAGCCTACTGAAATAGCACATAGAAGCTCTGATTGCTGCTTTATTCCACCTGGCTTTCGCTAATGCTTACATGTTAGCGAGTTCGCTCGTTAGACCAGTCTTTTAATGGAGATATGAAATTACTATTTCTAGCTTGTCTCAGCCCCAAAACTGGAAACCACACCACAGCTGAGAGAATAAGGTAATGTTCGTTGTTGCTTAGTGAAGGTAGCTACTACAGCTGTTGCTAGTTAGCACATGTAACCTACCTGTCGAGGCTGCGTTAGGGGAATGTGTTATTAACTGTTAACCAGGATTATCGCAGGACTATTGCCCAATGGCGTTACTAAATACACTGTAACATGATCCAACTGTCTACCTTACTGCACAATGGCTTCAGTCAGCTAGCATGATTCAGGGAGCTAAGGCTCGCGGTTAAAAGCGAGGCAACGTTTGACAAGAGCAGGAAACTAACATTGAAGTTAATTTTAATGTGTGTACTTCTTCTTTACCATCCCGCCTCCCTAACAGCCATCCACAGTCATATGCTTCTTTATATTTTAGGTCTCACATTGAATCAGCAGGACACACTTGTGAGCTCAGAGATGCAAGAGACTTTCAGTCTCCTGCTGAGGTGGCAAACCTAATTTCTCTAAATCCTCCATTTGAGGGTGCACTGGCTATTCATCTGTTCAGAGCAGGCAGACTTCTCTTAGGTAAACATACTTGCTGTTACGTAATCTATTTACTTATCTCCACACCTCATTAAGTCATCCATGTCAACATAATATTAGATCTACAAGTACACTGCATCCTCTCCCACAAATGTCAGCACCTTTCTTTTTTATGTCTAACCTTTACACCAGACATCCCTGTACCCTTCGGCGTAATCTTTGGCGGAACAGATATAAATGAAGATGTGAAAGTTGAGCAGAAGCGTGTGGTTATGGAGCAGGTGCTACTGAAAGCCAGGTGATGTTGCTGCAAACTACTATTTTAACCCATTGAATTCCAAAAAAGCTCAAAATTAAGGGCATTAGCTGTACTCCTTAATTCAACATATCCCACAAACAGTATACACCTTTTCTAAAATGTGTTTGAAAAAGTTTTTGGAAATATGTCTGTGAAAAACGGCAGACACAATTTGCATAATAATACGTATGATGAAGAATATGTTTTTTGTTCCATCTGTTTAGTAATATAGTACTATTACTATGTAATCATTTTAAGACCTTATGATTCACACTTTTTAACATCTTATAGCTGGAAAAGCACAGGTGCAACTAACAACATGCTGTGAGAGTTATCTTTTAAGTCTTTTTGAACAAGTCATCAGTAGTAAGTGTGTTACACACTCCACAAACAGTGGCTTAAGGCAAACCAGAAATATCATCACTTTTATCTTGACATGTTGCATAATGCATTTTTTCCTTTTTTACTTGTGTATAGTATACTTGTATCTATATATTATTACTAATGTTCTGTTTTTGTTACCTTCCTAGTGACTACATATGTGAATTAGCAATTTTGCTAACTCCGGCATGTTTACATCTTGCATTTTATACAGATGTTCGTTAACATGCTCAAATAAATTAAAAATAAATATATAAGTAAATAAATAATATTTATATCAAATAAATATATACTAAATGAATATTTATAGTGTATATATATATATATATATATATATTTATTAGTAGTAGTACCCAATATGCCAGTAATGTATCGCAATATGTTGTGTGTTTCCCTCTTGAGGTTTGATGTAAATGTCACCATCCTGAAGTGCGGACAGGAAGTAAATGAGGGTGGCAGTAGCTCAGTCCATAGGGAGTTGGGTTGGGAATCGGAGGGTCTCTGGTTCAAGTCCCTGTACAGAGTGTGGGCTGGTAGCTGGAGAGATGCCAGTTCACCTCCTGGGCACTGCCAAGGTGCTCTTCTTCAAGGTGCCTGCCCACTCACTCTGACATCTCTCCATTAGTGCATGTGTGTGTAATTTTAATTGTCCCATAAGGGATCACTAAAGAGTATAAATTGTTATTTAATACAACCATCTACACCTCTTAACTAAAGTTGTTTGTATAAAATCAAAACCACCTCTAATTGTATTAATCATGTAAGGTTTGCTCTTAAAGATAATTACAAAGCACAAAACAGCTTTACTTGTTCACATTTGAAGCCAGTGGAAACAAATATCTATTGCCATAAATCACTGCATATGTGGCATATGTCACTATTACATTAATTATTACAAAGAATTTTAATCATATGCTATAGTCTGGGGTTTTAGTTATCTGGGGGGGGGGGGGGGGGGGGGGGGGGGGGGTAAAAAAGGAAAGGATCCCCACAAGATAACCCAGAGCCTGGAAGTAGTGGCATGAAAGAATGACGCTGAACACATTCAGGCCAACTCCAGCTGTGCAGGCCGTGTGTTCTCTTCTCCCATAGTTTAACAGTTAAAAGTAAGTGTGCACACATCTTATCAATATCTTGTCCTGGGCCCTAACGTCAGACACAGATGTCTCTGTTTTAAAGAAAATAGAGTGTAGGGTATCCATCCAGTAAATCTAAGGGGATAATTGCCATATGGGAGAACTGGGGAGATTCAGGTCTCATGGCTTCAAAAAATGTGATTCCACGATTCCTCCCGCTGCTTGTGCCTTCTCACACAAACCTTGATCATGAATTTCAGTCACCACTCTGTGCCCGCTGGCACATTTAATAATGCACGCTCTCACACGCGCAAATTAATATCTCCCCACTATTCTTTGCTCTACTTTGGCTTTGTTTTTCTCTTTTTATTCTGGGAGTATTTCTTCTTAAATCCTTTGCCTTTAAACCACAAGCACTAGGCCTATTTCTCCTCTCAGTTATTCAGCCTTAGCCTGGAGATGTAACTGTTGTTACCACCGCTTCTATCTCTATTGTTGTCAAAATTTTCATTGTTTGCAATAAGCTAAAACTGACTGTCAGCAATGGGAATTCTTCTTTTACTGAAATGGCTTTCACAGGGATGATAATGAAGTGTTTTTGTTTTTATCAGGTTTGCGGTTGCATTTACTGACAAACTGAAAGAAGAGACAGAGTTATTTTTGGTATGATTATACTCTTGTATTTTAATAGACCAACTGCAGTAGTTCTAATCTAATAAGCGGTGATGCTTGATGCAAATCTGTGTATCATGTGGCGTATTGTTATGTGTTACTAGAAAATGTCTGTACAGTAAGTAAGTGCTTAATTGGTGTTCCATTAGTAAGGTTATGATTGCCTGTTATGCTGCATCCCCCCACATAAACTTAACCCAGACTGTCAAAGTGATTTTTTTGTAACATTTGCAACAAAATATTGACCCCTGTATTATAATATACATTAACAGACAGCAGTGTCCTGACAGCTTCAATAAATACAGCAGAAGGTCTTTAACTATATACAAACACAATATCCTGCCCTGCCCCATAATAGTTTGGCATTAAAACAATATCATGTTTTATTTTCAGATTAGATTCCAGCCGCAGCCTGCAGATTGAGGCGAGTGGCATGCTTTATCTCTGCCATTTAGTGCTGACAGCAGGCAGACAGGACAGGCACTGAGAGGCATCACCACGCTTTTTATTGTGACAGAAAACACACATAGGGGATGAATCTTGTGTGATAACATCCAGTCAATTTCCTTTCCATCCCCTCTGATTTATTTAGTAGGACCCCCATTATCTTGGCTATTGCTTTCATGACTCTCTTTTCAAGTTTGGATTTTGATTTAAATCTGTTTGGAGCACAACAAGCATTAATTGTCTGTTTATATTGTCTTACATAAAGTTAAAGAAACACAGTTCGTAATTATCAAATGTAATTTGTATAAACAAACCTGACCAATAATTACTGATGGATTTAAAACACTTATGTAGTTATGTGTTGGTACATGTTTTAACCACCATGTTCCTATGCTTTGTTTTCTTTTCCTGAAGCTGTCCCAAAGCAGTAAAATCTATGTGCAGCCCCAAGGTAAGCTCTGCAGGATGAATATCTTCGCCTGATGCTGTGCATCCTTGACTCAACATTGAAGTATTGCTTTAAACAGCTTCGACATGTATTTGCACTTGCCTTTGGCCACCGAGCCATTTAGGGCAGCCCAAATCACTCTTCCATGTTTTTTTTCCTGCCAGTAGCCTTGTTAGGCAAATAGTGCCCCTTCATAGATTAGAGGAGTGTCCTGGGCCAGCTGCTTAGCTGAGCCCTGACCAATGAGAGATTATCTATCTTACTATGCTCGCTATCACAGTTCTTATAATTATGTTTTTGAATACATAAAATCTATTTTGGCTATTTAACATACAGGTTAGAGTTAAATAATTTCTTTAATACTATGTGTCCAATATGAATAAAAGTCATGAAGAATATTGAGTGTGATGTTTGTAATTCTTTAGTCACATAAAGTTCAAGATCAGAAAAACTATTCTAAACTCATTTATCTATTTAACTAAAAACCATATTGCTATATCTGTATGTTAAAGGTGTTCAAACGGACGTGAGTGAGAAATTCTGCTGGACTGAATTCTTGAGGAGCTCAGGTACTGTCACTGCCACTGTCACATTGGTTAATATTCCAGCTATTGTCTAATGTAAGACTTGATTCACAGGCCTCACTGTGGACAGTTTTCAGGTTTGTTGTAGAAAATATTACCCAAGCTATTCCAAATGGAGGACTTTGGGTTGTCCAGAGTAAGCAAATAAAACAGTTTTGAAATAACTCCAACAGTTTTATATTTGGTTGGTGCACTGACCCTTTGATAACAAGGCAGAATCATACATTTTGACAGTATTTGTCATACTTTGGATATATTGTATCTTAGCTTGATATTTTGTACTCTTAACAACTTGACATTGACAAGCAGCATGTTGTTTAGGCACTGAGTCGGTCTGGTCTAAGCATTATAAACCTAGCTGACAGTCGTGGGTCTAACCAGTCATTAAGTCTATGTACCATGAGAGAGCACACATTTACTACGTTAGATGCATCAATGTGGTGGTCGGGGAGGCAAGCCAGAGTTTGTAGCAGTCTGAATTCCCTTTTCCCATTTTTCCTCCAGTCTTCCAACTTTGCAAAGCTCCGTAAATATGCACTGCTACTCCTAGCATCCTTTTCCACAAACAGCCCGGACTTTAAATTGGACATTGCAAGATGATGTCCATCCCAGGTATATTAGTGCTCATAGAGAGCACTGTTGAGTACAGAGAAGAACAGTTGATTAATAACTCCCCGGCCCAGAGCCATTTGTCATCATGCGTCACAACCGTTGCAAGTAATACTAATTGCACCACTGTCACTTCCCCATTTGTTATACTTGAAATAGGAGTCACTACCATTGTGCTTTTCCTCAGTGATGTGATGAAAGCACTGTAATCTGCTTTTAGAGCTCTAAACATTGTTTCAGTTTCTGTGTATGTACTGTTTTTAATTTTAGTAATTTTTTGTGGATGTGGATCAGATGCGCTTAATACCAGAAAAGTGTGTGTGTTTTCCTTCCCACAGTTCTTGCACAGTGACATGACAATGCACCTTCTGGAATTTGACTTTTGTTTGTATGTAATGAGGACGAGCCTCAAGGTAGAGAGCTACATTCAAATAAAATAACGGATCATGCAGTCTATCCTTAATGCTGTAAATGTGCTTTAGTCATAGCATTGTGATAAAACTAAAAACCTTTTAAGCATTGTTTCTTAGTTCTCAGATGTTCAATGGCCTTGTTTCAACCTTGACCTGCTTTCTCGCCTTTAATAATAAGTTACATCATGTTTTATTTCTTGTCAAACATCACAACGCAGTTTGACAGAAGTGACTCTTGCAGCAATCTGTATTCTGGTGTGGCATAATTTAATCATTATTAAAAGGGAAGATAGAAATTACTGTATATAGGCTAACTATAGAAAGATGTGGAGGTTTGAGTGATTGGATTAAATATAAACTTGATGGCCCAGTGTTGCTGTGGCACACTGTAAAAAGACCCCGGCCGGTGAATATAAAAGCGGACTGAAGATGCATGTCTATACCGTGTGTGTGTGTGTGTGTGTGTGTGTGTGTGTGTGTGTGTGTGTGTGTGTGTGTGTGTGTGTGTGTGTGTGTGTGTGTGTGTGTGTGTGTGTGTGTGTGTGTGTGTGTGTGTGTGTGTGTGTGTGTGTGTGTGTGTGTGTGTCTCTGTTATCCTTTGGGTTTCATGTGCCCTCCAAAGGCACAAACTTCAGCACTGGGATCCAGAAGCTGTCATTCCGTTAAAGTCACTTGGTGGATGTTGTTTGTGGCCTCTTCTGTGTACTTTGTGAGGTATACAGGCATAGATGAAGAACAGCACTGTTGAGTGAGCAGCGATGCGTTGAATGACTAAAGGATTAGAGGAAGACAAGCGGGGTGTCTGTCGGTACCTTGTCCAGCTACTTGATCCTCAAGGCATAGCATGATTACTGAATAAATAACACAGGAAGCTCTCTGTGATTGATTCAATTTAATTAAAAAAATCAAAGAATGAGGGTAGTTTAAATGTTGAGTGTTCTGCCTATTATTGTCTCATAGTTTGGGGATATGAACCGCGAAGAGTGCAGTGCCATAGGGCATAGATAGATAGATAGTTGATGTGTCATTTGATATGTCATGCTCGAAAGTGGCCTCGTGTTCCTTGGTCATTATGTTGCCATGATGAACAAACAAATGGTTGAATGTATGGACATTGAAAATACATCACTAACATAACTTCTGCACATGCAAAAAAAAATGGGATGTCTTATTCTGGCTAAAGGTATTTTAAATACATATTTTATAAAAACTTTACCCAAAGTGTTCAGTCACAGCAGGCTCAATTGCTCATACTCAATAGTCAGCTGTTATTGTGATCTGTATTGGTTATTTGTGTCTGTTATTTAAAGTAAGAAGTGTTACATTTATGTAATGCGTAATTCATAAAATCGGCTTGGCCGACCAATATGCTGCTCTAACCTCTGATTCTTATAAGCACTTGTAAGTGCAGTCCTGGTGTGAAGAGAAGGAAACGGCAAAGTTTGTGACAACAACTGCAATCTGAACCCAAACAATTATATCTGGGTATCTTGTTAGCTGCTTTAAAAACCTCACATATACAGTAAAATGGTTTATTATCAAACCTCTTTAATTGCACTATATATATTGTCTGTGTAGCTTTGTTATGGCATTTTCTCAGAGAAGTTATTTTTTTCCAATGGCGTTGTATCACCCTGTTCCACTCAACAGATTTAATAGGAGCTGTTCAGATAGATATGTGCTCCCATATCAACACACACACACACACTGATTAAAGCATTAGTGTTCAGAATGCCCTACTAAAATCAACGGCAATTGAACAAAAATGTGTTTTGCATTGAACTGCAAAGAGAAAGAAGGGAAAGATTGCTTCTGGCACAACAGATGATTTGTACAATTTTGTTTTTCTTCCCTGAGGAAAGATGAATTGCATCTTTTTTATTATTTTTTTGAATTTCTTTGATTTCTTGCTCATTTTGACACATCTGTGCTTCATTATGATTCCAGCAATCATTCCAACTCCCTGCACCTTGTTCTGAGGTAATGAGATGTTTGTTTCCCTCAGCTGATGTGCTTGCTCATCCTGTGACTCAATGCGAGGAAGTTCAATAGACCCCGCAGATGAAAAGCTTTTTTGACAATCGGTTCCTAGGATCAGGTTCAATGCCCAGACTCCACGCTGTCATTTTAAGATGCTCTCTAATAGCATTAAAAGAGCTGCCTCAGCCTCCTGATCTGGTCTTATCTGGCAGCAGGGGATTTCACTCCACTGTCACTGTGCTCTAAGCATGTGCTTTTGTCTGTGTGTAACAGTTCTCCGTTTTCTCATAGACACTTAATATGAAATACATTTTATTACGGGCTTATTTTGTACTTAAATGTTGGGTCGAATCAACTGCACCATGTCAACATTCATAATTTATCCTTTTGGGTCATTGTTGCACATAAAAAGGTTAAGGATTGAAACTATATCTTCCGACACTTTCTAACCCTAAATAAAAGTAAAATATCCTTTTTACATCTGCTTGTTTTGGTATAAATAAATGCTCTCCTACTTAGCCAGCAGACCCCGACCTAAAGTGTTGCCTTTACACCAACCTCGCTTTAAGCTTTCATAAAACCAAGACTGCCTTCTCTGGGCATAACCGCTTTAAAACTGATGAGGTTTATACACCACGTGGGAATCCACCCAACTGTTGGATGGATTGACTGATCCCCAGATGATCAAACCTACTAAGTAGAGCTGGGCAATATATCAATATTATAACGATATTGTGATATGAGACTAGATATCGTCTTAGATTTTGGATATCGTAATATTGTAATATAAGTGTTGTCTTTTACTGTTTTTAAAGGGTGTATTACAGTAAAGTGATGTAATTTTCGGAACTTACCAGACTTGTTCTGTTATTTGCATTTACCCACTTAGTCATTATATCCACATTACTGATGATTGTTTATCAAAAATCTAATTTTGTAAATATTTTTTGAAAGCACCAATAGTCAGTACTAAAAAATTGTTGCGGTATCGATATTGAGGTATTTTCTCAAAAATATTGTGATAATTGAATTTCTCAGCCCTACTAATGATATTGGTCATCCCCTGACTTTTCCTCTAGTGCACCAGCAAGTCCAGTGTCGCAGTTACCTGGGTGATCTCCTAACTTTTAATGTAGTGCTTCCATCAAGTCAATTTAATTTGGTCTATACTTTACTTAACTTTGGTTAATGACCAAATACCTGCAAAGCTTATGATATTCCCATCAGCGCAGTCTTCGTTCGTGCGTGCATGCACGTGTGCATTGCCATCAGGAGGGTGCAGGGCTGTGTTGTGCGGGTCAGGACTTTTATCTGTTGCTTTTGGACGGTCAGGGCCATTAGAGTAGTTGGCAGTGAGCACAGTTGTATGCCTGCCAGTTCCTGACTAATCTCTGGATTGATCCTGAAAGTTGGATGATCGAGGGGAAAAGAGCAGATTTAGCGGCACTGCCTCTCAATTAGAGCAAGGTTCTTTCTCAAAAAAACGTTTCATGTTGTTAGCGTGATGTTGGGTTAGCTGATTTAAGAGGGCTGTTCAGTGAGCAAACTGTCACTGGAACACTGTGGCTGTGTAGTTAGGATGCCGTATTACACACTGATTAGGCTGCAACCTTCCAACGTTTTCAGAAGTCTATTTCCCTGCTGAGTGTTACAACTCTGATCAGAGAATTGTGCAAGCACATTAGTCACTGCTGTCTTATTTTCCTCATGACCTTGGGTGATGTATTGCTTTCATTATGTGCTGATGTACTCGGGATGATCATTATGCAGTGTTTTGATATTGTGATGCCATCTTTCTGTTTCTGGCTTCTCCCCAGGTGTATGCAGGGAGCACGTGGATGAGCTGCGTGTCTTCCTGTTGGTCTGTGGCCTCAGAAGAGTCAAGGATCCCCTCTATCTGGTCAAGGTTTTTTCAGGTATACCATGCAATTCGTTCTGTTTACCATTTATTTAATATAATATGTGTACTGGTAATGAAAAACCTGTAGCAATCACCTGGGACAGTAATATAGAAAGTAGCTCAGCTAAAAGGGGGATGGTTTTTCTTGGTTTCAACCTTAACGTCCGTTGAATCCCTGAAATTACAACCTTCTCTGACTGCATTTCTGTAGTAGCCTGTGGTAGAGACAATGGCAACGTCCTCATCAATTAGGAATGAAGTTAGACCTCAGCGCTTGAGTTTCAGCTAATTAAAAAACTCATGTGAAAGTGCAATGAGTCTCCTGTCCTGACAGCTCATTTTGGCCCTACAAAGAAAGTCCTAATATCTTTCTACCTTGCCTTTATGCTGTTTCTTTTATGATGACTATCGTATAAATCTTAAATAGATCTCATATATTCAGAATTCCTACTAATTTGCAACATCAGTAGGTTATTTTTGAAATCCTCTTTTATTGTATGTAACCTTCTTAGCACATAGTTATGGTAATAGGACAGCACTAAAGGGCGTCAAATTGTATATTGATGTTTCAGCCAGATGGGACAACTAGATGTGTCGATTTTCACATAGCATTTCTTGGCATTAAATTGGGCTATCCACACATGCTAAACATGGTCACTAGCAAGTATAGCTGTAAGAATTGCAGAACACACCTTTACTGCTGCTGCTGTTTGTGTTTATATGAACACTGTTATTTTTGTATCTTTCAGAGTGGCATTGTGAGAATCCGCTGAACGTTTTGGTCATTATTGGGCCGAAGGTAGGTGCACACACATCATACCATTTCATTTGTCTCCCTCTGTACCAAGGCTCTCTGTGTTGTTGACATTACGCAGAAACCTTGCCTGGGAAGTCAAGCGGGTCCCTAATTGGATGTAGCAGAGATACTGGCTTTAGCTGTTTATCTGGAATTAACGGGCAGCGCTGGGAGGAAATGACAATCTTCTGCAAACGGGGTTAGGCTCAGCTACATCATAGTTGCTGTAGTGGTCCGGTTTCCTTTTGCGTCTCACTGGCTGACTGCTTGATATACTGATCAAATACCTACTCCAGATTAGCAGCTGCCTTTATAGTAACCTGCAAATAGCTGCCTAACTTTTAATACTCAAGGAGGGGCATATATCTGGACACGTCCTGGTATAAAGTACAGCCAAAGCAATTTGTAGCATGTTTCACGTTTCTGTCCTGTGTATCATTCCTTAAGATATTTACTGCACGTGTACAGTGGAGGTGTTTCTTTATGTTGTGGGGGCAGCTGTGGCTTGCCTAACAATGGAAAGGTTGGTGGTTCGATCCCTGGCCCTGCAGTCCCATGTTGTAGTGTTCTTGGACAAGACACTGAACCCCAAATTAATGCCAATGCTGTGCCATCGGTGTGTGAATGTTTATCTGATGAGCAGGTGGCACCTTGCACAGCAGCCTCGGCCACCGGTGAATGGACGTGTGTGTGAATGGTTCCTGTACTCTGTAAAAGCACTTTGAGTAGTCATTAATAAATACAGTGTCCAGGCACGTCAAATAATCAGGGAAAGAAAACCAATTGAAATCTTACAGTCTGCCATGATTTACTATATTCATAAATCAACCAGTCAGCCAGATAGTCGAATCGGAGCAGGGAGATTTTATACATTTACTGTAAAAGTTTTTGTTCCGATTGCACCTTTATGTTAGAGTCAAGTAATATCCTGGCCAACATCATCAACATAATTGCTTTACAACTGCCCCCCCCCCCGCCATTTAATTTCCAATCTCTCAATCATTGATTTCTCTTTATGTTTGTCTTCATCTTCTCCCCCCCAAATTGCTTTGATATGACACCAATGTACAGTGTTTTAGTGTCTGTTCTTTCTTTCAAACAGCGATGTCAGGCAAAAGGTATGTTCTGCTTTAGATTTGCTCAAAAACAACTCAATTAGACATGGCCCAGGGCTTATACACTGTCTGCCTGCCGCTTCTTGCTCCGCTACGCTTTGTTGTTGTTTGATGAAATGGTTCAGTGGAAGCGCAGACGTGTGATTCATCTCGACGCCCCCGAATCACAGTTTGTTTGTTTGTTTGTTTGTTTGTTTGTTTGTTTGTTTGTTTGGTTTGTCTGAGAAATCAAAAGCCATATATTATTGTTATAATAAACATGTATGTGACTGCCAGATTCCATCCTCCCTAATTATAGGATTCCACTTTTTGGTAAAACAGAAACATTGTTGAATAGATTTAATGAAGTAACCGTAAATTCTAAATAAACAAACGGTTGTTAGAATGAGACGTGCTCTGCTGAGGCTGTCATGACATACTATAAACCCACAGCTACACTTCATTCAAGTAGTAAGCGCTCTGGCTGCACAGCATCTGTCATTAAGAGGAATATTCAGGTCAGGTTGTTAGCGATGACACATCCCACTCCTCTGTAACTGGGCTTTATCAAGCACCACAACATGCAGTATTGCTTTTGAATTAAACAAAATGTAAAGATTATTCTTAAAAAGTGAGGTTAAATATTGGGACAATAGCAGCAGCAATGGTGTCATCACAAACCGGAATGAATGACTTATCCTGAACGATTAATTGTTATAAAATTGCGATCTTGATTCACCCTGTTCACGATTTAATTTTTAAACAACTTTGATTATCTTTTATTTTTATTTTATTTATGACTTTGAGTCTCATTTAATTTTACGAGCCAACAGCATCACAAACACTGCTACTTTCTTCTGTGAGTTTTAAACATAGACTGTATAAAACAGTTTTTAAAGCACTGCAATGTTCTCCCTTCTCTTCATTGAAGCCTCTGTTTACAGGCTTGTGGTGATGCGTTATAGGTGCTAAAAAAATCTATGTTTGGTACTGCCAATTTGTTTTGTTTTGTCATGGTTAATGTGTGCAATAAACATTACACTTCGTGAGAAAAAAATTGTGGCAGATAATTGTGATATCAATTCTAAGCTAGAAAATTGTTATTTATATTTTCCACGAAGGCTTAAAACAGTGTCTGCCTCTCCCTTGTCACTGGTCACCTCGTTTTAATTCCACCTAGAGCAGTACAGAACCGGTGTAGTGCTTAAATCATTTGTGTTTTTTAATACAGCCTTTATCGTGATTCGCTATCTATCCCTTGCTGGTTTCACAATGACTGCTAAATCCCAGATTACACCAGGATACAAAATAGGTTCTCAGTTCAGATTCTTTGATTTTTACTGCACACATGCTTTGAAGCAGATTCCATTTAGAAATTCCATGAGCTATAAAATGAAAGAGGGAAAAAAAAGTAGCAGCATGCTTGGCAGCATCTTTGACCTAAATTGCTATGCTTTTACTTTTTAGTGAGCATGCTAATGCACACAAATCCCACATTGCAATTAATCAGATTGGCCACCCACCCCACCCTGACCCCAATCTCTGAAAATACAGGCTTTTCAGAGAATGATTTGCTCATGATAGAAATTTTTAATTGTCATTGTTTACTACAGCACTTCCTTTAGATTGAGTCATTGCTGGATGAAGACGAGCAAGTTTCAATTTCCTGCGTAATGTTTCTGTCTTTCTTAGATTGATCCTGTATTTACTGTTGAAGTGGAAACTGTTGTTAAAAGGTAAGCCTTCTCCTCTTCTTTTCTTTACCAGTTACACTTCTCGTAAAAGGCAACTTGAGATCTGACAGTCTAATCTGCAACACTTTTCTGCTGTGCGTCTGCTTATCCATCTATTTATCCCATGTGACACAAGAAAATATCCAAGCAAATTTAGTTCACTTTTAGCTTGACATAATGTGAACAGAATACCAATCTGAAGGGAGAGCCGGGATCCTCTCTTTATCTGTCCTCCCACTCTCACCTCTTGGCTGATCTTTCAGTTTTTAGCCGAGGGCCCTTACCACAGCAAGCTCTTTGTGGCAGGAAACTGCCCTTCTCCGGTTAGGACTTTACCTTTACTGTCCGTGCATGTCACACACAGTGCAGCTGTGTTTCCTGTACTGAGCTGTCACTGCTCTTTAGCATCATTCACGCCTCCGTTAGCTCTGAGTCATGCAGAACTGAGCCTTGCCACTGCTTCTGCAGAACAGCAGGGGTCTTCTTGGCCCAGGAGAGGAGCCAACAGGAGCTCCACGCTGCCATGAAAAGGTGCTTCTCCGTGGTGAACAGCTCGGTCTCAGAGGGCATGTCTGCCGCCATTTTGGAGGTAAACATCTCAAGGGCTAACTGGACAATAGCATGTTCTGTTGCGAAACACAGAGTACAACGTATTTTTTTATAGCTCACGCGTTGTGGTGCAGAATAATATTTTAGTAATTCTTCTCTTTTTTACTCAGAATTTGCCATCAAAAGCCCTTGAAACATTGAAACTGAATATTTACAAGAGTCCTTATCTCGCTGTTTCTTGCTCAGCTACAATGTTATCTGACCACTTCAGGGACAATTACCCAAATTAATTGCTTGACTCCAATCTTCCCATTCCTGAGTGAGCAAGACCTGCAAATCCACTTAATCTCTTTTAAACACAGTCGATTAAGACAATCCACAGTAGGCTTAAAGTCTGATTAGTATGTTAGCATGTTTCACTCAACAATCTGCTGAAGGTATTAGCTGATACAGATTGTTAATTCTGTTAGTGAACTAAGGCACCGAAGACCAGATTGGCTGAGCTGTACAACTTCTAAGGCGCTTGAGTGCTTTTTTATCACAATAATGATAGAATGAATGAGTCTGTGAATGAGTAACTTTTGTCTATGACATTGGGAATGTCAGCGACTTTTACAGCGTTTCATCTCTCTGCTCCAACAGGCCATGGATCTCGGGGTGCCTGTGTTGGCCAGGGACATCCCAGGAAACGCGGCCCTAGTGCAGCATGAGTTCACTGGCCTGCTGTACTCGTCTCCTCAGGTATAAAGTCGCAAACACTGACCAGGTCGTTACATTCGGTATAATAACACTGACCGTGTTGATGGACTACACAGAGGATATACTGCATATACACTGTAGCCAACAGCTACTCCTGTCACCCCCGCCAGGTTTGGCAACCTCAGTGTACAGCTGAAAGCCCAGATTACACGGCTAACACAAGGAGCTATGAAAATCTTGAGATTCAGGCAGCATCCCCAACTCCAGTCCGTCTTTGATCCTATTATCAGGCCCAGAAGATAATTTCAGACCCCACCTATGTCCTCCACTCTGAGTAGTAGCTTCTTCTGTCAGGGCAGACGCTTCAGAGTCCTAGTGCAGACTTTACCTCCCCTTGTCCAGCAAAGGTTAATGGCTAGCTACCCAGAGCCTAACCCCTGTAACGCTGCTTTTTATTTTAACTGTACACATGTACACTCTATGTTGATGTGGCAGCTTTACTCTTACTGCATATATTGTGCACACTATTCTGTATACTACAGTGTGCCATACAATGAGCAGTGTGCATTTTTTGGGTTGGTGGCAGTCTGTGTGTATGCTGTCTGTATGCACTATGTATTGGTAATTAGTATTTTCTTAACAACAGATGTTGTATGTGTCCAAGACACGTTCCCTTTTGGACAATAAACTCTGATCTTATTCTCAACTGATCAAAAACAAGGATGTGTATTTCCCTTTCCTCAAATAGATTTTATCTAAAAAATGTCTTAGAATTTTAAGAAGGAAAACTTTAGATCATTCTGTCAAACTTTGCACTTTAAATTCTCATCATTAATCCAATCTAAGGAGATAATAAATAACAAAAGGAGCTGATGTTTCCCAAGGTGCTAAGATTAGGATCAAAACTTGCAACCTTAAGGGACAGAGCAAAGATACCACATTACCATGTAGTGATGCAACACATATCAGGAGAAGTGCAAAGTGAGGAACTCCCATGAGAGGTTTTCACTCTGATATATAATGAGGTTTGATGTAAAAGGAGAATATCATAGGTTAAGGCAAGTTGACAGAGGGCTTGAGCGCGGTGCTGTCATGACACCACGCTCTTGCGTGATGTTGTTGCAACGGCAGAGATAAGTCTTCTCCAGGGGGGTCACGTGTGCTCAGCTCAGCTGCCAGCAGGAAACTCTCACAGATGGTTGCAGCGACTTGGGCTGGATAAACCACGACCTCAGCCAGAACCAATGGGCAGCTAGTGCTTGTCTTTGAGCCAAAAACTTTCCCTGCAGTGGATCACACGCAAGAGTTTTTCTGCATGCTTTAAAAACCCCTCTTATTTCTGATTGACAGTATTTTGGGTTCTTTAAGCCTTCAAAGTAATTACATGAGTAGTGTAGGTATCAAGAAATGTGTCAAAAGAAACAAACACACAAGTACTTGAATGCTTTTAAGAGAAAAATGGCACTTCCTGCCTGGCTCTATAATTTAAGAGTGTAGTGATTATAAGCGTGCTGCTCATAAGTTGTGCTTCAATCCTGTTGCTGAGGATTTATAGCTCTCATATGGCCATACTGAAGAGCCATTTCCTACCGAGATTCTCTCCAGACATAATCACATTACCTGAATGAAGTAAAGTGAATTGGCCTGCTGACTGGCAGTGTCTAAAACTTTGTGTGCCCATTGGCTCTCGGCTTCAGCAAACATTGGCTGCCATGTTGCAGGAACACTTTAAGACACCTTCATTTCATTTATTTGGAGGCTTCTTTCAGTCTGCTGAGCCAACAGACGAGCAGCTAGGATTCCGAACACTGTGCGGATGCATTATATCTTATTCAATGCTCAGAGATGACACCATTACTCATTTCTTAATTGTCTCATTTCTATCCTCATCTTCCCCTCCCCATGTCCCTGTGACAGCTGGTGTGGTAGGATTGTTTAACTGTAACAGTCACTTAGTTTGCTTTTCTCTTTTTGTTATAAAATAAGAGGTGGCTATTACTATTGAACAAAAGGGTCTTTTGGACAGACGGATTTTGATCCGGAGCCATAAATATCTTTATCCTTCAGCAATGTACAGACATTTTTGAAGTATTTACTGATCACTGCACAGACTCTTATCTGAGGTCTGTTCTCGTGCCTTGAATTTTCTTTTATGCTTTAAAAACATATCTTCAGGCAACTTCAATGGTAAGCTTTAAGTGGCATTTGGCAGTGAGTGAGACCTGTTTTGCTTTTATCCCTGCCAGGAATTTGTGCATCAATCTCAGAGGCTGTTGTCAAATCAGGAGCTGAGAGAGAGAGTGGTGAGGAATGGAAAACTCTACGTGGAAGAGCATCACAGCCTGAAACAGGAGAGAGAAACCTACCAGCGGCTGGTGGACACTCTACTCTGAGCGTTAGGTCACAGCATTCAACCGCACTCTGTATATTTTTTCAGGAACTGCAGGGCCAGACAGCAGGACATTACACTGGTGTATTTACCTTGCATAGATGCACAGATGTCTTTATTCCCAGACTTTTACGAAATGAAGTTACATAAATAGCTATATAAATTTTCCATGTTTTATCTTCACTGCCAGATTGAAATTTTGCTGCAGAGCACTTTGAACCAAAGACCTAGAGTAGAAACGGTTGTTTGTCTGGTTAATGTATTTTATGTATGTATGAAATAGATGATTTACTGTTATTTATGGTTTGGTATGAATATAGAAACTGCATGGGTTTTCTATTTATTCATTCATTCTATTAAATAAAGGTGGCAAGCAACTCCATTGGTTGATTTGGAGCGGTTGGTGATCTGAAAATGTATTTTCATTCCCTCTATTGAGACAAAAATATCTGTTTATCATACTTAATATACACAATTCTGAAAGTGCCATTAAATCTCGATTTCTCCTCAAATGCAGCGGATTAGCTATTCCACTCTTGCTAAAAAAAACTGTTCCAGTAATTCCTTTCCTTCCAATCTGTATGCTACCACATTCATTTTTTATAAAGTGCAACGGTTGGGTTGCACACATTCAAGGGCCCTGCAAAAACTCAATTTGTTTAAAGGGCAGAGGGGCACAAAGGGTTCTTGTAATTTGCCGTTACAAAGGTTGACTTTGGCAACACGCTGGAGCACAGGCTGGTTAGGAAACCATGAAAATTCTGCCACGTTGGTCATGCTGATCTGTAAATTTTAGCATTACACATAATATAGATAACATCAAAAACTGACGTGCATACTGCTACTAGAGATTATATGTCTCTGGTAGGTGCTTAACATAGAAAATCAACTTAAGAAGAAATATTTAAATTCATAGTGTTTTAATGAAAAAAAATCAAATGAAAATTAGATTAATTTAAATTTACAAAAAGAGGGATCTTGGATATTGCATAATAGAAAACACCCATTTCAGCTAGAATTATGTTTAATCAAAGCCACATTTTTGGTGAAACAGATATCTATCGGGCGTCTGCTGCTCTGTAGAGCTCTGTTTTATAACTGGTAATCAATATATTGTTTTTGTTATGTTGGATACTTTTTCAGCGTGTCTTTGTACTGTGTATACCAGCATGTGAGTGCAAATATTATCCACATGCAGCATTAACAATTGGGTTTGGCTTTTAACGTTTAAATAAGACGTATAAATAAGAGTCCATCTAATCAACCGTCTAACACGCATCCACACTTCAATATTGACAATAATATACAGTACACATGTAAAAGGCATTCATAGGTAATGAAATGTATGAAGAGGGCAATTCCAAAATCCCATTTTTTTAGACAGTTATTGGACTTAACAAAGGCATTGAGGTGATCAAAGCCACATCTACTGTACATGTGAGGTCTGATCACGGTCTTTATTATAACGGGTCCCCAGGCTGTGTAATGGGCACTTGGGGTTCCTCTTCACAACTGTCCTCCTTCCCAACCCAGTGGATGCCATGACCATTCTCTCTTGGCGGGAGATGTGGGGAATGCTGGCGCTCCAGAGTGGAGAAAGTGGTGAACTGGACTCTCTTTCTCTTGCTGGTGGGCGAGTGGAGGGACTCTGTGTGCATAGGTTTGCTCCTGAGGGAGCCCATGCAGCTGAGGGGCGAGTCTGTAACAGAGGACAGACAACTGGGCCTTCTGGGCAGAGAGGCAGTCTTATTGGGCCCAATGTCTATGACGGTTGTTGTTGTCTGGCAGTCTTGCTGGACAGGACTGCCTGGCACACTCATCACCAGCTCGGCGTCTGTGCCGAGCCATACCCAGTCATGCCTGTGCCCTGTGGGCTCCTGGCCATGACAGGGAGGCTTCTTATGCCTGAACTTAACAACATATGAGATACAATTAATCAGAAAAACCAGGATGGCCAGGCAAAAGACGCCCAACAGAGCGTACATGCCAATCTCTAAGTCTGTGAGCGGCCTGTTGCCCAAGATTTCTTCGCCACCAGTTTCTACTTCTGCTGTCTCTTGCCCAGGTACCACCACCTTGGTGGGGAAGTTGTTATAGTTCACCAGGTTGCCAGGGGCCTTCACAGTGCTGGTAAAGCTAACACTGCTCATATCCTCCACTATAATATTGTCTGAGCCAAATGCTCTACTGCTGTCACTGGGGCTGTTCATCATGCTTATATTCACCACGCTGGTAGGGCTGCCGGTGTTCCCCGAATTGCTGTTCTTACCCACTCCTCCAAGGCTGCCGCTGGTGATGAAGGTTCGGTCAGTAGATTTGATCGTGGTTGTGACCTTCTGCCTGGCACTCTTCTCTCTATCTGAAGCTGAGCTGCGCGGTGAAGGATCCTGGGACGGCTTCCTCTGCTTCCTGTCCACTTCTTTCCCGTTGTTCCCATAGTCACTTCCGTTGTCCTTGCTGCTGTCGGTATTGCTGGTATTGTCATCTGGGCGCCAACCGTTCACTTGAAACTTGACTTTGAGGCTGCCATTGCCCACAGCCACTGTGCTTTTGCGTTTGGACTTCTGGCAGGACTCGCAGATGGACATCTCTACTCTGACCAGGACTCCCTCGCCCTCACCCTCTGCCACCACAGCAGGAGGAGAGCCCTGCACTGACACCACCCCCAGATTGAGAGAAGTCACTGTTACTCTGTAGTAAGCCGGGTCATAAATGTCAAGAGGTGTCTG
Organism: Etheostoma spectabile; assembly: GCF_008692095.1. Taxonomy (NCBI): domain Eukaryota; kingdom Metazoa; phylum Chordata; class Actinopteri; order Perciformes; family Percidae; genus Etheostoma; species Etheostoma spectabile. The sequence goes on along the minus strand of NC_045737.1, from coordinate 23,735,035 downwards.
GTTGCCATCACTGAACTGCAGCCAGGCACTCACCAAAGCTTCCTGGAAGAACAGAAAATAGGAAAAAGTAATTTCTAATTCATAGAATGGGACAGCGCTATTACTTTCACGGTGCAAGACCTAGACATTTACTTGCCATGAGATTAAGGTCCAGTGACCATTTTGCAAATATTCCTGCTACTAAATCTGCAGATGGTAATATTACAATTGACCCTTTTTTTTATTTATTCCAATTTATATTAATCAGAGGTTACTTTGGATTAATCCCACTGTGACAGCTGGACTTGCCTCAATTATCAGCAGAGGAATCAGCTAATTTAGACAAATTTATCACTTTAAAAGGAACTAAGATTGGCAGTACAGAATATGCAAAAGGAAAAATCAGTGGGCTTTTATGGGATCCCCTGAGAATTGTATGCATCTTTTTGGGAACTGCTGGGCCCATCCCATCTTGACATGATTAACTACTCTATTGAGAAGGGCAAATTTTTAAGGGATGTTAACACAGCCTTGTATTCCTAACTTTTGAAGAAGGATAAGGAATCTACAGAGGGCTCTAACTATGGACCTCTGAGCCTGCTTAAATTAGTGAATTCTGATCAAACAGGATTCAGAAAAATGAAATTAGCAGCAGATAATATTAGACGCCTTCTCCACATTGTTGATGTGGCAGAAGACATTAAGACCCCAATTTCACTTCTCTCTCTTGACGCAATGAAAGCCTTTGATAGGCTTGATTGGTCAT
>NC_045737.1:23733994-23734280 GCF_008692095.1 Etheostoma spectabile | reverse complement strand
AGTCTTAGAGGTGATGGGCTTTGGTAAAACTTTCATTGGTGTGATTAAAGTTTTTATATTCTAACCCCTCAGTCCGAGTCTTAACCGGACGCACCCTTGAGTCCTGATCTATTTGTCCTCTATCTAGAGCCTATGGCTCAAGCTATTTGCCAATCAATTATGGTGTAACCAATATGCATTTGTACACAGCATCACTTCTCACTATTTGTAGACGATGTTTTGGTGTTTTTAGTAAACCCCTCTCAGACTTTTCTTCACCATCTATCATTATGCGAGGAGTATGGAA
>NC_045737.1:23733367-23733984 GCF_008692095.1 Etheostoma spectabile | reverse complement strand
CTTTAAAATGAACTGGTCAAAGTCTCCACTGCTTCATTTAAATGATCCTGTTCCCAATTCAATCATCCCTGCTAACATCCCCATTGTTACGCAGTTTAAATATTTAGGCATTGAGGTTTTTCTTTGCTTAAACCAGATTGTTGAACATAACTATTCTGTTGCTCTGAAAAACGTTTCGAAAGATATGGAAAAATGGATGGGTCTCCCCGTGTTGATTCAAGCCAAGGGCTCTGCCTATTCATCCTATCCAGAAGTTATTTACTATGCAGCCAAAAACCTGTGGTATGGTATCCAGGTTTTATCACTACTTGATAATATCCGGCCTCTCAGGCCTTCCTATTGAGAGGATCTGGGCACGCGATTGCCCAGGATTGAGTATCAATCTCAACTGGCAGGATGTATGGTCTAACATTCCAGAAGTATCACGTAATCCAGACCATAAGCAGATTCACTACAATTCCATTCATAGGACATATCTCACGCCTGTGAAAATGCATCGCATGAAAATAATTAACAGCCCTTTATGCACTTTCTGCCTACTGAAATCTCAAGGTACATATCTTCATATGATCTGGGATTGCTCTCCTGTTGGTCAGTTCTGGAACAATATTGCATCC
>NC_045737.1:23733041-23733357 GCF_008692095.1 Etheostoma spectabile | reverse complement strand
CACTGATTAATGATACTGTACCTGTTACTGTCAGTGTTTTGATTCTGAATGTCAGCCCTCCAGCTCTCTAAAACTCAAAAATGAACTGTTTTTGCTGGACCAAGAGAATGATTGCAACCCGATGGAAGCCACCTCATGACTTGTCTATTTGGACATGGACCCTTTCCTTGTTGGATGTTGTATATATACACTACCAGTCAAAAGTTTGAGGTCACTTAGAAATTTCCATTGTAGACAGAATATCAGCTGAGATCAGTTCAATTGTTTTTTTAACTAGGGCAGCCATTTTCAGATTACATTATGTGCTTACATAATT
>NC_045737.1:23732882-23733031 GCF_008692095.1 Etheostoma spectabile | reverse complement strand
AGGGTTCTCCAATGTTTTTCTAGTTTTTTAAAATGATATCAGATTAGCAAACATGATGTGCCTTTGGAACATTGGATGATTGGTTGCTGATAATGGACAATGTAAATATTGCATTAAAGATCAGCCACCCACTCAGATCAGCTGGTATT
>NC_045737.1:23654245-23732872 GCF_008692095.1 Etheostoma spectabile | reverse complement strand
TAATGGAGTGTTATGGAAATTTGTAAGTGACCCCAAACTTTTGACTGGTAGTGTATGGCGCTCTCCACGGCTTGCATAAATGGAGATTGAGGAAAGACTTTGGACACTTGGTCGCATTGCTGAATCCTTAAAATCCATGCTGTTGTGCTACAACCTTCTCGCTTCTACTTGTGTGTGTATTTGGTCCCTTTTGTCTTATGCCAATCTCCCTGCCAATGTCTCTTATATTTGTTTGTGTGTTTGTCTGTGTCTGTTTCTATGTGTCTTGTTTGTGAGCTGCAGACATCGTTTTTGTTGCGTCTGCCTCCTTCCCATCTTTCCTCTCTTTGTTATAAAGTGAAACATTTGATCGCAAGGAAGGATTGTGGAAAAGGTACACTGTGCCTTTTCGGTAAGTGTAGTGTACTTTTCTGTATGTTGTCATCTAGACTAATGTTTTGCACTTCTGTTTGGCTGTTTAAATAAAAAACAAATTGATCACAAAAAAAAGAAAATAGGAGAAAGTTTTATTGTACTTTTAATCAGTTTTATCTTTTAAGACATTTAAATGGATTCAGACTGTTACCTGTTTGGGGCTCTGTAGGACCTCCTGTGTGGTCGTTGTGGCCAGGATGGCCCTATTGCTTCCGGTACTGAGCTGTAAAATCATAGAGAGGCCTGTAACCAGCTGGACCCCCAACTCTGTGATGGTCACTTTGTCATCCACGACTTTGATAGTCGTTTTAGCCAAGATTGCGTCAGACAGTGGCGAAAACACCTGTCACAGAACATCATCAGATACAGTAAATTATTGAGGGTGCCAGTTCTGTTCATCAGGTTCAAAGTAAAACAAAGGAAACTTTCCCATCCAGTCCAGAATCTAACTGCTTCTTGCTATGTCGTTGGTAACAGGCTGTGCGTAGCATGGTTAATCCAAGCAGTAGTTCAGTTCATTACCTGGATGGCGGTTGTCCCGAGGTCCCGTCCTGACAGCACCCTTCCCGCCTGCAGCTTTGCCACTCGAGGGTCCTCCACCTTGATGAAGTATCGAACCAGCCTTGTGACATCCACCTGCCAATCCGAGCCCAGGAAATAGGCCTTAGGATCCCGAGGGTCCGCCTGCTCTGCCAAGAAGTGAGTTAGCACCCGCACCAGGGCATGCTGAAACTGCAGCATGCATCCTTTCCCCTTCCTGTCGTCTTCGTCACTGGTCCAGCCAGGCCTTGGAAATGAGCACAAATACACACACTGCAAGTCACACGTGTCACATGGTAAATGTTTTGACCTGCTATACTCAAGTCACTCAATCCTGTCTCTTTGCTTGATTGGATCACAATGAGATACTGCAGGACATTACGTAATGTGGTCAAACCCTAAACCCTCGGAGATACATGATTTGGATTTGCATGGCCTAAAGGGCACTTCTAGAAATCGCATGTAGAAGCCAAATAAGGGGAGTCTTTATGTACAGCAAATGGATTGTTTGTGTCTCCCACCTTTTTGAGGTTAGTATGGGTACTCTCCAGCTTTTGATCTGGCTCAGCTCCGTGTCTGATACCTCAATCTGGAGGGGGAGTCGAGGCATCCATACGTTCATTTCAAGCTGAGCACTCAGGTAGCTGTAGGTAAAGTTCACCACCAACTTCACCTTGCCCTTCGTCTCTTTACCATTCACGAAAACATAGTCACACCTGTCGGACACCTGGATGGGAAAAGATAAAATATAAAGAGAACAAGCCATCATAACATGAATGTCTTATCATTTTAATTTCCCTGATCAAAGAGTTTGCGTAAGTACCCTTGTGTAAACAATCTATATCAAACTCAGAATGAGATTGTTGTCATCAAACGAATGACAAAAAATAATCAAATATTCTCATAAAAGTCACAGTTTTAACAAATAGGCCATTCTTACAACAACGAATGGCCTCGCAGCAGTTCTGCACTGCATGTGTTACCATAGTAATGTCAGCTGGCTGTAATAAACTACTGCGATGATCACCGGTCCGAAGCATTAGGAAGAGGCAGCATTGCAATTTTATGTTAATCAAAATATCATGTGGTTCAGCGCTGAACATCAGTCCTTCACAGCCAAATGCATTCATTACACCATGATTTCAAAGGTGACCTCAGCAAGTTTGGGCGGCTGCTCAAAGATCTCATGGACATTTTGAGACACAAGTCGGGAGGTTTGCCTTGGTTCTTTTAACAGCCACTGCTTTAAACAAATTGGTATTAACGCAGCATTAAGATTTAGTCACCAGCAATCTGGAAGTGCACAAGGAAGTGGAGGGAAGAAAAAAAAACACTGTGACTTTAACAGCCTAAAGAGGAATACAAATACACACACAGATTCCCGCTCTCATTCGTGTGAACCCGACAGTTTGTTAGAGGATGTGCTGTCACACAAGGCCATGCTATTTTTGAGAGGATCTTGTGTCATCAGTGCATCAGTCATCCTGCACCTATGACCAGAGCTTAAGCTTTAGAATGACCACATCACTACGCATCATTCTTTGCTGTTAGCCAAGATGCCCTGGCTTCTTCCCTGCAAATAATCCTATGCTTGATTTATAGCCAAACAGCAGATTTAAACCATGTGGCAATGAAGCCCTTGAATGGTTGAAAAAAATGTATAATGCAGGCATGGAACAATAGACAAGGATTGATTTAGTTCCACTGAAGTTATCTAGAGTTCTCATGTTTTTAATTTGGTGTGGAGGCAGTCAACCAGTCATCCGTGATCTATGACACTTTGCTTATTTCTACTTCTTCACAGAAGCGTCTTCCACTGAACTTCCACGAGCCATGCTCAAATAATACTCTGAAGCATTGCTTAAAAGAGAATGGCATTTTAATGTGCCATCCGCCCACTCATCCTAGTCACAATCTCATTCAGCAGCCAAGAATATCCCACTTTTTTTGGTGTCAAAATAGACATTTGTTTAAAATGGGATTTGACTTTCATCACTGGGTAAAGAATAAATATAATCAGAAAAGAGAATACTGAAATGCACGTTTGACTGACACAGCTGTGACAATAGTTTCCAAAGAAAACAAGTTAAATACGTTTTAATGAGTATGCAAAATGAATTATTGCAATGGGGCAAATTAAGTTTAAGCGATACATTGAGTTCCGGCTTGATGTAAATCGTTTAGTCAAATTGCTCTACCACGCCATTAAAAAGTCCTGATTAATCAACTAGGTAGACAACTATGCTCAATATGTCCCTGTAATGTTCAGCTGTCAATCATTGAATCCTGAACTGACAAACAGAATGCCTATGCACTTTTTAAGTCTCTCCATCATTCATGCTCATTTGGAAACCCTTTCCATCACAGTAGATTAGACTTTGTTTTGCTTTTGTTTTGTCACATGAGCTATTCATTCTAGATGAATCATTCCCCATCTATCACAAGCAGATTTGATACTCTTCAGGCACACCAGAAGAGAAAAGATATCGGAGTCAAGCTGTTAGACTAAGAAGATTAAAGGGAATATTTGTGACTGAAGCTGCTCTTGGGTCAGCAAATACACTGAGAGCTACTGTAAGCTTAGAACAACAGTAAAGACAGCTACATTACAGGGTTGAAAAGAATGATTTAGTCCATACCGGACCTCTAGACATTCTCACATAATCCAACTTTTCTTATAACTGACACCCATCTGCGCTTAATACATGTCCACTTACTGTATACACTGTAATGTCAATCTCCACATGAGCAACACTGTGAACCGCATATTACATTTATTTATTAGCTGAGACATCTGTTGTTTGCTAAACCTGCTTTGGCACATATTTGAAAAAAAAAAGTATTAGACGGTTGGAGTCCACTGCATGTCTTTTTATTTTTACAATGCCACTTTACCCTTGAGTAAGTACATTCACGGCCTCTTACCTCAGGGGCCGGGGGCCTGACTTTCAATTTCATAAGTAAACAAAGCCGGCTTTTGGCAGTCGGCCGTGCTCAGGTTCACAGGATAAAAGTGGCAAGTTGCAGGATGGCAGCGCAGTGGAAATGGCAGACTGTGGTTGTTCATTGTCAGGGAGAGTGATTGGCGATGTTGTCGGAGCACAGCAAGTAGTTAGTTTTACTGTGTGGAAAAGAGAGGTGACTTTGATACAGCGTATGTGTCCGCATCTGTTCTTACCATCACGCGTCAAATCAACCTTGCCCCTTCTCTTGACAGCAACTCTAAATTGCCCTCCTGCCCCTTAGCCTCATGGCTGACAGACAAGACATAAACATCTCATTCTTTCATTTATTGCTGCTAATAAATGTTTTATTCTCAGGTAACCATTTACAAGTAGTGATTGAACTTTCTGCAGCGAAAGTGATTAAGGTTGACAACAAAGGTGTAAAAGAAATTGTCTCCATAATGAAACCGTTTAAAAAGATCCATTTACGCTACAGTAAAATCCTTTACTTGGAATGTGTGAAACCAAAGGAACTAAAAATTATGTATTGGAAAGTTATTGTTCTCTCTGCAGTATGTGCAGGCATGTAACAAGGAGCAGGAGGAGGTGAATCCTACCTTGAGTACATCTTCATCAGTGGAGCTACAGTCTGTGTAGTCAGACACATCGGTGACCACTCCATCTTCTTCCACCGCGACTGTCCTCACAGGCATCACTACCTTCTTTCCAGTCAGAACAGCTGTGTTCAGGATCTCTGTGCCCTGCAGAGAGGCCGGGAAAATCAGCCATTAAGTCATAAGTCATTACATATTGCTTAGTCTCATGAAATAACAAATCACATACTATAATTTGTTTTCATTTCACATTTTAGACATTTGTTTTCATGAAGTGCAAAAGGTTTTTGGGATTGGAGGTCTGTGGGATGCAAGAAGAGGAAGAAGGTAGGAAAAAATGAAAGATAGAGGCAATGAAGTGTGACTCAGTGACTCAGCAGTCCTGATGATGAGGTGAGAAGGCTGGGACCCCTTTGGGAAGCCAGGTGGATGGGAGAAGAGGGAGTGGGGGGCAGAGGTTGGGAGATGGCCAGGTCACCATATGGAAGGGAGAGCTAATCTTGGGACTTCTCTGCGCAGGCATGTCCCTCAGAGCGATGCCATACCCGCTCAAACATGGCCACAGACGTGGACTAAAAATAATCTCTGCACATCTACAGCCTGTGCTTTTACGCTCAATGTATTATTCAATAAGGCGGCTGTGGCAGGTAGAGCAGAGTTATCAACTAACTGTAGGGGTGGTTTCTCAAACCCTGGGTCCCTTAGTCCAGGTGTCCTTGAGCAAGACACTGAGCCCTAATTGCTTAGGATGGTTAGGCCAGCGACTTGCATGGTAAGTGGCTCCAACTGGCCTGTGAGTACACTGTGTCTGTGGACTGGTGAATGAGTGGCCAGTTGTAAAACGCTTTGGATAAAAATGCCCTATAAATACAGTTTATTTACTATTCCATAAGAGCTTTTCCTTGTTTCTATGTACATATGTATAAATGAAATGGTGAGGTGTTTTGTTAAATTAAATTATATATTATAATCATATTATTAATATGAATATGATTATTATAAGTACTGTAAGAATGGTATCTGTCTGCTTCACTGTGCGTGCGTGCGTGTGCGTGTGTGTGCGTGCGTATTTGAATGCATGCATGGATGATCAAAGCATGAAAACGAAACAGATGGATGTGTTTCGTCCTCTGTAAAAACACACTGCTTCAAATGAAGTTGAAATAATTGAATACTGTGTGTGTAAATTATGTGTGTGTGAATTAGTATAAGAGCAGTGGAGCGCAGCCCGGTCAACTTCTGTGACTGATCAGTTAAATCACATTCAAAGAGACACTTGGCCGCTCAGAGTATGAAAATGAAGCAGATGGATACGTGTCCCTCGACTGTAAAACTGGTTTAAATGAAGCAGAAATAACCGAGCATCTTTTTTTTCTTTCTTTTTTTTAGCTGTCATTACAATATAGTAAAAAAGAAAATACAGATATGAAGCCTGTGTCAGTGAGACTCCTGCCATTATATAGTATTGAGCTGCAGCATTAGATGGAATTCACAAAGCAAGGCTCGGAGTGATCAGTCAATGCTAATGATCCCTCGAGCCAACCATCAAATCTCTTCGTGTTTGGTGTTCTAATCCACAGGAGAGATGAACCATGTCAAATTCACAAATCAGGATTCGGTTACATATCCTCATAACTCTATGATTGGAATGCAGCAGACAGCACTGTGAAATAAAAGTAACCTGCTGCCCAAAAGTACAGCATGAAGTATAATAACAATTAACTTTTAATTGTACATTTAATAAACAAATGCTAAGAAAAAGGCGGTGTGAGTGTGGTTTGTAGGTGACAGGTTGTCAATGGCATGTCATTCCTGCAAACAATGGCATACAAAGTAGACAGATACACTAAGATTCAATATTGTTATTTCAAAGTGTTGTAAACTCCTGTGTAATGTTCCGTATTTAGTGGTGGAGATTATATTACGGATTAATTATAGAGGTAGCATGATAAAGAGGCCCGCGGCACCAAAATAGAAGCACATGAAGCAGCTGTTCGGAGGCGAAGATGACCACATGCTGCATGGCAGATCTGAGCAGAACAACAGAGAAGAGAGACATCAGCTAGCTGACAGTGAACGACACAAGGTCACTTTCTGCTCAAAATAGATCCCATTTACAAACAATGCCGCCTGTGTATGCAAACCAGACAAGAATGGATCAGAGCAAAGTGCATGTTATATTTCCATGCACCCATGCTCAAAGAATGCAGTCCCAAGTGTTGGCATTAATGGAAACGCTGCTGTCAGTAACGTCAATGTTGATTTTAATAATTATTAGATGGGACATGGAAGGTGTAAGGTGACTCACCATTACAAGAGGGGCCAGGCCAACATAGTCTCTCTGAGTAGTGTAGATCCTCATGGCTCCTTCTGTCTTGGCTACGTTTTTGGACCCGGATGGTATTTCCAGCCTCCATACAATGACCTGACTGTCGAGAGGACTGCTCAGCTCCTCCACTTCAAAATCCATCTGAAGCACCTCTAGCAGACTGCTGTCAAGCCTGAGTAGGAAGCAGGATCAATTAGACATACCATGCGTGTATTCGTCCCTGTCTATCATTTCAGTACAGCAAATGTGGTGTTCTTGAAAATAAATGTGCAAAGGTTGATATGCAAAACAACACACTATGAAATAGATGTTACCGCAGTGTTCCATTGTCATATTATGCTGTTATCATTTTGTGCAGGAAGTGCTATATTTTTTTGAGGGATCTAATTCTTTCAACTTCTACGTAATGCAAATTAGCACCAGAAAGTCAGATTCTTTCCATCACAGCCACTGATACTTAATAGGATTATGTCACCATCGGGGTCTGCAATTCTCTCTCGGCAAATTAAATTCCTGTAGAGATAATCATGTCTGAGTAAAGGTGCAGTGATTATACCACAGTGTGTAGCCTGCACTTCAGACTGGGGCTTGTTGCTCTTGGTACAGGACGAGTCAGGGTGAATCCATGTCCGTTTGATTCAAATGTGAAACAACAGGTAACTGAATGGACGCATTATCAGCCAGTGTGAGCAGAGCCAAGCTTTAGTTATCCTCATAGTCACAGAATGACTAACCAGAGTTATAGAAATATGATGTGGTGACATTGCTGCTGTGACATATTGACAGCTCAGAATGCATCAATAACACCTCACTGTATAATGCGATGGCATTATGTACTAGGCGGCATGGATTCAATCATTACTTTAATGTCTACTACCAGGCTGGAGTTATTTCATGTTTAGGAAATTGTTCGGAACTATTAAAAGAATAACTGTGATGAAGATTGAATTTCAAGATATGAATTTGGCCCTGTGGAAAGAATGTGTAGACATTCTTAGATGAGAGATGTGATCCCAGTAGTTGTGACAATACCCTGTGCTCTTTTTTAAGTAGAGGGTTTTTCATCTCTAGGCATTTTCACAATGTAAACTAAAAAAAAAAAAAAAAAATAGAGCTGAATTGCCCTGTGCTGGCCCTATCCTTGAGCTGCCGGTACTGCTAAATGTGAACTGAATAAAAGGTGGTATGAGGACAGCGGCATCCTGCATACACAACAAAGTATACGCCTCTGTAACTTATAATGGCCTCTCAGTGATGCCAGCTAGAACAGAGTGTCCTCGCCATGGATTCAATTTTCTCCCATGGCCCGAGTTTGTATCCTGGGTTTTATTTATTGGCACTGTATTGAACTCTAGAAAAGATATATTAGTTGACAAAAACACAATAAGCATGCACATACCCACATGGACATTATCAGACCCACAATGCATCTGTATGCAGATGCTATATTCCTGTGTCAGGGCTGTACAGACAGACATACAGTAAGTCCTGTGTACTGCGTGAAAATGACCTCTAAAGGGCTACATACCAGCCGCCTTTCTGCATTAAAGCAACAACAATTGGAGAAACTGCAAATCCTATTTTGTTAATCTTCCATTAAGTTCCAAACTCAACAACAAAGCACACAAAAGGTGCTTCGCAGTATCCCCCTCTCTCAGTGCTCCATTATAAGTTCCCTTATTAAGGGCAGGACAGAGATTTAGTGTAATTGAATAAACTTAGCATATGGCTCCGAGACCTGAGATTAAAAGATAATAATGGCATTCTGCTCAAGTATCAAAACAAGACATGCTTGACTTCCACAAGCATGCATATATCCTCTTAAGCGTGCATTAACACAAATATCTGTAAGATAAGGGATGACGGCATGCTATTTATGCCCTCAGTTACTCTTGTGAAGCTTGCAGCGGGAGGATGCTTCAACAACTTGTTTACAGTCTGTCTGTGAGTAGTAGTGCTTTAATATTAAGATTTAAACCAAACTGCTGTGACAGAGGATAACACAAGCTTTAATGTACGGATGCAGCAAATACGTTTAGTGCTCACTAAACCCAGGAAGACAAAAAGTCAGAGAAATCCCAACAGTGGCATGACAGTGGACACTCTCTGCAGGGGTTCTGTTTGTTTCATGACATTTTGGAGTGGATTAGCCGGAATGACTGAGTGAAAGAATATGTTGACCCATAAAGAGGTTGTGATAAACAATGTCATAATCCATGCCAAATGGGGAAAACAACTTAATGAGGTCAAACACATTATGACAAGCACACCAGGTCAGTGTTTTGTCTCTGTTTAAAGCAAGCTGTGTCTGACTATTGTTCTATGACCTTTCACGAGTCCGACAAACCCTTGTTGAGCTCCTAAAAGTATGAACCTATACAGGAGTAAATCAATCTTTTTTTAGTCTATATTGAAGCAAAGTTCACTTTAAAAGTTTTTTCTTCGTCTACTTGTATTAGTACTTTGTTTTTTCATCCTGGGAAAGTTGGCAGCATACACTTGTTCCTTTCCAGCTATGCCAACCATTCACACACAGATTAAAGCTGCAGTTTTACAAGCATTTCTTGGAGCGGCTCTAGAGGCAGAAATAATCTTACTGTTTGAGTTCAATCTCAATGGATCCGTTTTTTGGAGCATTGGCAAACATGAATGGCAAAAAAAGAAAGAATTAAAAGCAAGTGCACAACAACACCATAAATAGTATTCTCCTGAATGTATGTGTTTATTCAAGACAGCTGGATGGTCAGTTAGAACAGTTAGCTCACCTAATGTTAGACGACTTATCAACCACGCTAGCGGTCAATCTGTTGGCCCACAACAGAAATTTCGATCCATACCCATTCATGGTCCCCAGAGGATAAATCCTATTGACTTTGGTGATCCCCTGCCTTCAGCTTTAGTTCCACCGTTAGGTTGACATTTTTATTCATTTATTTTTTTAACATTTATTAAAACAAGATCCTTGACAAAGAGTCATACACAACATGATACAGATAGTATTTACATGAAGTTACATACACAGGTGAAGAGTTACTTTCCAAATTATAAGCGATCCGTTAAAATTGGGCACTCTATTTGCTGTTTGCTGTATACTGTAGAACACGTGACCACATCTCTAAATAAATGATCACCTTGAACTGTAGTTTTGCAGTTGTATTTTCCATACAGTCAACAGCTTTGACTCTTTGGGACCACTGATCTAGATTGAGTGACTGGGGCTTGCATTTGGGGTTGTAAGTAAAATGTCTCCACACTATCTCCTTCAGGATGAACTTTGGTAATTCTTCTACTTTTCATCTTGCACCATCATCCAGTCAACATTTTAATTTGCCCATTACTTTGGTTTCTAACCAAATGCTTGTAAAACTAATGACATCCCTCCGAAGTCCCTCCTCTTCTGGTAGACCTCGTAGGACCTTATTTTGGGAAAAAACATGAATGTAAATAAATGGGGAGAGACTAATAATTTGTTGATCCTGTTTGAAACGAGCCATGAATTACATGTGATGAAATACACTGATGTGTTTTATAAAGCGTCTTTTTATCAGCTGAGAACAAATACTGAGCAAGATCCGCTGCCCGTGTGAGTAAAGTTATATCCCGGTACAAAACACACAGGCATCGATGCCTCAGCAAGACGTCATCCATGCAACATCGAGGTGACTAGTCTTTCTAATTACGTTATTTCACAGTCTTATACTTCAACAGTTACTTGAATCGCAATTTGCAAATTGAAATTTTAAACTTACGAACATCACACGTGTAAATCATGGCTCAATTCAAACGGGATCAAAAATTGTTCTTCCCCTTCACTACCGTACATATGTTTACCGAAATAACATCCAACTGTGGTCTGTGGTGGTATAAGCATGCTAACACACAAAACTAAAATAGTTAACTTGGTAAACATTGGAATTGCTACACATCAGCATGTTAGAATTGTCATTGTGATCATGCTGATGTTAGCATTTAGCAAGTGCCGCTGCCCAACAGCCACCAGCATGGCTGATAAATAGACTCTTAGTATTTGGTTTTCTGCATTACATTTTCCTGTAGGTTATAGTCTATAAAATATGAACTGAATAAGAGGTTTAAATTAAGGCTAATGTTGTGGCAGTAAGGCAAGACAGAGAAGGCTTAAGAGGGCATGACATACTTTTTACCCTTTGTTTCCTATGCCCTTTAAAAAAGGTGTCCTGTAATCTTAGGAGGCATTGGCCACGCTTACCGGTAAATGACTTAACTCTGGAATGAAGTCAGCTCACCTCGTTTCAATGAAATGCACTCAACTGAAAATAAAAAAGGACATCTGAGAGGATGCTAGGATGTAACTCTTTTTACTGAGGTTATGGTGCAAGTTAAGTACTTCTTAGAAGCCCAATGAGATAAGTTGGATCAGACCAAGCTGCACATGTAAATAGTTTTAGTGCTACTGCTATAACAACCTTGCTTGAAGCCTTTAAGTCATAGGTTAAAATATGTTTTACTGCATACTAGGAATGCATGGATATGTACAGCTGATAAATGTTTAGAAAGGATTAAAGCACAGATGAAAAGTGGACAATAAAGGGGGAAATGCAATAACTATTTACAAGGGGCAACTTTACAGGATTACCTGCAGCAAACCTGTGCTTAAAGAATAAGAGACGTCCTTTCAGGATGCAGCATAGTATGCTTCTGCAGTAAGCCGTTGTCAGGCTTGCACAGCACAGGTAGTTTTTCTTTTACTCCACAGGTGCTGAGACAAATACTGATATTCTTTGCTGGACATACATTACAAAAATGCCACTTTTGTCAGCAAGAGCCACTGGCAACCAACAGTACATAAAAAAATTCCCTTTGGACCTTTGCAGTGTGATTTGTCCATTCAAGCAATAGCATTTGAAGCCTATGAATATCTATGAACTCCCAGCGACAACACATTAGATACAGTGGCTTGAGAAAGTTTACACACCCATGCTAATGATTAAAAAGAGGAATACAAAAAACATCTTTTGGAAATTGATCTTAATGCCTTAATTCAAAACATTTAGTTAATCCAACATTTTAAGGTCCCTATTTTTCTTTGTGAATGAATAACGTATTGTAACAAATATAAATATAATATGAATACCTAGAGATTGGCATGGTTTTATTTCAGTTAGCTTAATAGCTGGTTAATTTGCATTGAGAGATGATCTTATGGAAAGCTCCCCATGCCTATCTCTATGTATGGTAAAAGCGTATGTGATGATGGGGGGATATTTTAATTCTTTTTAATTTTAATTAAGGCCAAGGGAACTTTATCAGGATGCATAGTATCCTGGATCCATGAAATAACTGGTCTTTAAAAATAAAAATGTGCCTGCCTCTATAGGAATTTAACATAGGGGTGTGTATCCTTATGCCCCCTGTATTTTAAGGAAGAACTTTTCTGTACGCATCGATTGCATTCAGTGGCAACCAGAGTGAAGTAAATAGAAACGACTTGCCTTTTCCCAGGTATAGGAGCTTTCCTCTGACAAATAACTGCAATGGCTCCATCTGCACCCATATCCAGAGTGATGTCCCACAGTAAAGAGTTACTGGGTGTCGCTGTTCGAAAGGTCACACCATTATTTACTGTAGCTCTGTGGAAAGTCAAAAATGAAAAGGTCAAGAATATGGTAAATGTGGAATGTTCCATATTAACAACCAATGGTATTCGGGTCAATGAATATTTATTTTTCCAAAGTGTAGGTGGCATATAATGTGAACAATTAACCAAACATATTTATACCTAACCCTAACCCTTTTCTGATGTACATTTTTTTTTGGGGGGGGGGGGAATTTTCTTGAGACAAATTATTATTACAGTTTCCATTCCCAGTGTTTGGTATACAATTCATCACATAGAATATATATGATTTATTCATTCATTCAATCTACCTGCTCAGGATTTCTGTAACAAGAAGGCAGCCTCATACATTTCATATTTCACATGGAACAGCAATAAAACTGAATCTTTTTTAGACTTGTGTCAAAGTGTAATTTTTTTTAAAAAAAATCATTGATTTACTGCCACCCACCTACCTAACCACCCTCATCCACTCTTCCATTTGGAAGAAAGCATTGTTCTTCGTGTTCATCCTTATGTGTGCTCATTATTTAAACTGTACTAATGATCATTTGTTTTCGTGGCCTCTAATTTGTAAATGATCCGCATTAGCAGCCAAACATGTACACCTTTCCAGTGTGCTTGGCATACCAAGCTTGCAGTAGGTCAAATGTTGATGAGATATTCATCTACAAGAACTGCAATCAAGTAAGGCCAGGGGAAGCACACTCCATGTAAAACTCCAGCCCTCTGCTGCAGCAATACTAATAATCTACCTAACTAACTACTCTCACAAAGGATAGCTCCTTTATTATTCAGTACTCATAATAAGACTCAGACAAGCTGTCTGAAATAGTTACGTATTTGAGGGGATTATTTGAGACAAACAATATGCACAATATGAATTTCTGAGGAGGTGTTGTCTAAGACAGGAGCAACAGCAATCTGAACAAGTCTCCTGCTTTGGGTTGGGAGTTTGACTTTGAAAGAAAAGTAGACATTGCTGGCCTGTTCAGCACATTGAAACAAATCAGCCTTCCAACATGCATTACCTTAATTAAAATATTTAAGATGACCTCTTAATGGATTTGTGGTGAGCTTCGTGTGTGTGCCTGTATGTGTGAACCCTTGTCCGTGCCAACATATGCACATGTAATCTGGAAGGAAGGTCTTAAGTGGCCACTGATCTCAACATGGAAAGTCCTTGCTGTAGAGCAACAATGTCTGATCCAATGCCTTAACAGCAGAAGTGCAAGATAGAAGGGTCACCCTTTTTTCCCTCTGTCTCTTTGTCAGAAAGATTGGATTTGTCTCATCTTGTGACATTTGTGACACCGCTAAAAGTTCAAACAGACAAAGAGCTCACAGGTTGAAGGTCAAAATTAAAAAGGGATGACAGCAGTTTTCAATCATGGTGTTAATCTTGTGCCATCGTGACCTCTGAAGACTGCCGGTTTCCATCCCAGCTGCAGACAACAGCAGCTAATTCACCTGATTAACACAGGTTAAACCAGGGAGCAGCAGACGGCTAAAAGGCAGAATCATCTGGTGCTGGAAAATAAAAACCTGTAAGTCTTCGGGTCATGATCGCACACAGCTGAATGCCATACTTTTAGAGTCAGTGGACACGTAATGGCCATGTTTTTTTACCATAAAGTAGCCTCTAACCACTGAGCATCTCTGGCAACAGAGTTTGCTGCAGTAGACTATCTTAGGAAACACACTGAACAAACAAATTGAGAATTCCAACTCTGGTTGTGAGCAGTTCTCATTAAAGAAAGTACAAAAAGGAGCCAAATATTGTATGGCTGCATGTGCTTTGTGTATTAAAGTAGCTTCTCTCATGTACTCTGCATTAGATTGAATTACAGTTGCGAGCAGAAAGGGGTGGCCAACCATACAGGGGCTAAATGAGTTAAGAGAAATACGTGCAGTGCTGATTTAAAAGCTATAAACTTTCTGGTTAGGGAAGATGAAAGATGAGCTGATAACAAGAAGCAGGTTGCACCACTGTTAATTGCAGAACAAAAGCGGTAACAGAATAGCACATGTTTACATGAATAGCACAAGTCATGCTACATAACGTGCAGTCTCAGATGGAGTATTTAGCTTATGATTGTGACTATTATAATTTTCCATAAGACATGGAAGGGAAAGGTTTTGAGACTTGTTTTAACGAAAAACCTGGTAGTTTTCTTTGATTTCGGTTTTGCTGCGGCTCAGATTAACTCATCTCTGCCTGTGAGACTTGCTCTGACGGTCACTATTTTTCTGACTGCTCAGCTCCTGAAAATCTCTTCCACCAGAAAGGGAGTTGTGTTACTATGACAACCGGCAACCATATACGCTTCAGCATAACTGAGTTTTTTTTTACTGATTTTGATATTTATTGCTTTTTTCTTCTGTTTTGATATGTTTGGATACAAAACAAAACACATGGTTAATTTAAATGTTGCATATTTAAAAAAAATGTGGTACAATGTTATTAAAAACGCACATTAAATACTGATATGATATGATAAAATCTGGCAGCACCCTGGGTCCATCCTCAAAGCACTATGCGGGCATGAAGCAAAGCGGTGCTTTGAGCTAAATGCTAACAGCCGCATAGTAACATGCTCACAATGACCACGCTAACCTGCTGATATTTAGCAGGTATAATGTTTACCTGGTTACCATCCTAATTTAGCGTGTTAGCATGCTAACATTTGCTAATTAATTACCACTAAACGCAAAGTTCACCCGGGGCTGATGAAATTTCATGGTCATGTCATTTTGCATAAACCAAAAGTATTAACACTGCTGGGTTATTATTTGGATTAGTATTGGATTATTATTATTATCTGGTTATTGCTGTTCATCCTGAAGGGGGGAAATAAACGTCTGAGTCAAATGCAATGGCATCCCATCAAATTAGTTGAGATATTTCACTGTGAATGTGAACTTCATGGTGGGACTAAAGAAAAAGGCAGAGGATCACTAAAGAAATTAGGATGCATCCTCTGGAAACCATAAAGGTCTGTACCAAATTTCACTGCAATCTATCCAATATTTTTTTGTTTTTTTTAGGTATTTTAGTCTGGATCCCCGGCACTAGCATGACTGAAAATGTCATTCACATGTAATGCATTGAATTTTGCACATGCAAAATTTATCAAAGTCTATCAAATTTTAAAAAGTGCTGCCTTCCACAACTTGCATTTCCTGATTTCTGTATATAATATAAATAGCACCACTGATGCTGACTGGAGAGAATTGTAAGTGCAATGTAATCCGGCATAATCAATGAGGTACTAAGCAGAATGGCATGCACAGTGTATTAATTAGAAAACCTAGGAGGCCTGTTAATCTAGTAATGACTAGTGTAACATACTCTGCTGTGATGAAACACCTGTGTATTGAGCTGTGTGGAGCAGAGTTCAACTAATAAAAAGTGGATGTAACAAGAAGACTAATCTGAAGCTCTTTTTCTCTCTAGGCCCTCTACCCAAATAAATAAAATCCCCTGCGACTGGAAAAGGCGTTTTTCTCCTGAGTGGTGGAAAGCAGGGTCCATGGGTTTGGTTACCATGGGTTTGGTTAGCTGGCCCTGAGGAGGGAGTGGGCAGAAGGAGGCACGGGGCAGGGAAGATGGATGGCTGTGGAGACTGAAGCTGAGAGGTTATGAGAAAAGCAGCTCTCATGTGCTGCACCTGCCATCCATCTCACTTCTGACCAGGCAAGGCATGAGTGACACAATTCGTTTACCTTTTACATACTCTTCATTCACTCCCGCACACATGCATGCATGAAAAAATGCTGCCCCACACACACAAACACACACACAAGCAAACTGGAACAGACGTGCAAACTTGGCCTTTATCAGTCATTCCTTTCCCCATATGTATTTGTAGAATGTTGTTTTCTTTAAACTTATTTCAAAGATTGTAGAGCCGTGGCCAACAAAGGAAAGTAAAACAATAGCACTATTCCAAAAAGAAAAATACATAATTCAGAAAGACAGAGACTGAGTCTGATCAAAGACCTACGGTGCAAGATAGATTGTAATCTCTGTGTGGGCTACACATCCAGGCCCAGTTGCATTTTATTACCATAGCTGCTTTCGAGATGCTACAGTACATAAGGTTTGTAATTGCTTCCCTGATATAATTTGTGTTACCATCCTTGGCTTTGTGAATCCATCACTGCGGGGCCACGGTGCCACCGCTGAACCCCGGTGCAATCGGAAACAGATGCAATCATTAATTATGCGGGCAAATGTCCACCGTTTATCCAGTCTGATGGCCAGCCATCGGCAACGTGCTTATCGTACTTATGGAGCCGTTTAGGGAGTTGGAGATACGTTCATGCCAACAAGCCTGCCAGATGGCAGGCACCACAGCACTAAAAATGGATGTGAAAAGTCCTATTTGTCACACAGATGAATGAATAGACTCCCTGGTTGAAGAGCTCAATGACATGGTGGCCTGTTGATACAGAAGCTTGGGTTTATTTATCGCCACACTGCTGCCTTTAAATAAAACCCATAGTACAAGACAAATTATTGTGAATCATCGCTGGCTTTTTAAAGCCATTAAGAAGAAAACAAAAAATAAAACTGTGAGCTCATACTTCTTCAACTCACCTCTTTGAGCGTCTACTAAAGGGATTATCTAATTACCCTTCGCATGGGCGTGGGATGATGAAATTACAACACTTTATCTTTAACCTTTAAACTCTCCCTGAGAGTGGCAGGTTAATTTTGCAGGTGCTGCTTGTCTTTCTGTCAATCGACCTCAAATTGGTATGTCCCTTGACTCCAGCTACAGACATCAATAACAGCTTTATCATGCTGATGAGAGAGTATTAAGCAAAGCTTAATGGGACGTTCCGACAGTGATAAAGCACACAGACAGCTGTTGAGGACCAAAATGCATCGGGCTTGTTAATGTGCTGATAAACAGGGGGAGGGTAGCACTATGTCACTGAATAACTGTGAGTCTATTATGTCATGTTTTAGGGATGCAAAAAATTTAATTTCAGGGTAAAGTCACCAGACACTACTGCCCTTACTACAAAGCTTACTAACGAGATTGCCAATCTTCCAACTGAGTGACACCGGAGAGGAGAGGAGAGGAGAGGAGAGGAGAGGAGAGGAGCTAGGACTGCATGATGAATTGCACTTTTATTGAAATCACAATATGGACTGGCGCGATATCCAAATTGCAAGGGGGCGCAATATTTGTTGAAAGCAAAAAATGTATCAAACCATTCTGAGTTTTAAGTGTTGTGGTGGTGCTGAGAAGTACCGACCTACAAATTGTATCCAACAGACTAAATCCTCGCAAAAATCACACTAATCCTTTTCATTTTAATATTTTTCAACAAAAATGTAAAAAAAATCCTTCCCTCCAATATCATGAATGATGTCGCAATTGCAATATCAGTCAAACTAATCACATTTAGATATTTTCCTCATATCGTGCAGGATGATGGGAAAGGAGAGGGGAGGAGAGGAGAGGTGGAAAAGATGAGGTGGAAGCGACATTTCTGCTCTCTGCTTTGTGTTCAGAAACGTGTGACTGAGTAAATGAATTAAAGCAGCAATGATTAAAAGTGACAAAATGAAGAGGGGGGGGAGGAGGGAATCAGGATTTCTTGTTTGGCTTCATTGCTTCAGCAAAAATCAAGAGACAGAAGGAAAAGGAATGTAAATACTGTTTGTTGTCTAGCCTATACATTCATGCAAAGCCAAGGTCTGTAACGCAATTTAACGATTCTCAGATTCTGATGGAAAATCCAGACAGCCCATGAGGCATAGGATGAAGAACTCGTTCAGCCTCCTGTTTCTTTGTTTTCCTTTTGGTACACCAGAAAGGAAGTGAATGACCCTTATAGAGATGTTGAGAGACTCAACTCTGAAACCTGACGAGCACATGTGCGTCCATGCACAGCTGTCGGCTCAATCAATATTGACCTATTTCAGCATTCACAATTGATCTGAGCAAGGGACTGTCTAAGTGAATGAATCCAGGACCAGGTGAAAAATGAATAATGCATGACTGTCCCCTCACCTGCTCGCCTCCACCGAAGCATGCATTTGCAAGTCAAGTCGGAAGTAACTGTGAAATTATTTATTTTCCAGGAGCTATTGATTGTGTACCACAGAGTTTTCCAATCTACAAGGAAATTACGTTACTACTTCCCAGCCAGGAACTAACACATAGATAAAATGCCTTCAAGGATTTTTTATTGTTGAGCCAGTTCTTAAGTCAGAACACCTCACTGGACATCATCCAACAGTGCTGCAAACAGCAACATAAATTATCATTAATACACAATGTGAAGGACGGATTTATGAAATCCTTTACCCATGACCTAAATCTACACACGACCCAAATGAATAACTGAGACGTATTTCACATCTCCTGGCAGCCAATTACCGGCTGGCTTTAAGTAAAGCAGATAGTGTAGAATAATAATAAAAAATCTGTCTTTATCAAGTTAGCGTAAATCTCTACATGTCTGCTCTGACAGCTAACCTCGACAAATGTTGATATGCTGCAACATGGTTCTCTTTGATCTCCGTCTGGATGATGATAATAAAAGGCATCACGCCGCAGAAGACCATGAAAACCATCAATAAAACGCATAGCGAGATGGAGGCATTTAATTCAAATGCAGTTTTGAGGTGCCAATCTCCCATGTTGCATCATTTCACCTTGAAAAGGGGAGTACTGACATGCAGAGAACAGACTCAGTTTTGTTGTTCTTTCTCCTTCATTCATTTGTATTTTCATCCTCCAGAGGATAATATGTCAGGAGTTTGAGGCAGCACATTTCTTTAAAAAAAAAAGAATATCTGTATAAAATTAGCCTCTAGTACCTAGAAGGTCACAGAGACCTCTGGAGGATTAACTTAAAATGGAACCACAAATGCTCTCATCTCCAGTCAAATAGGAATATTTTGAATTGCAAAATGAAGAAATGTAAATGAGCTATGCAAGTAATCCCCATGATCTTTATATAGTCAATAACAGTGCATTGATATACCACAGATCCCGAGTGTACCCTTTATAGCAGAGCAATGAGTCACAAGCTACACGTGATCTTATTTGATTCACGCCAACCTTGATGATTACCACTCTTGACGCAGCCCTTAATGTGGTCCGGCTGTGCTCACTGAGTCAAACATGTATTTTTTTAATTTGACTCGAATAATCTACCACAGTTCCCAGAGACACAGTCAGCCCCCTGTCATGTTTTCAGAGAAAATGCCATAATCCATGCTGAATCTCATTTCCTCCAATATTCCCATATTTTTTATGGCACAGGATTTGTGCATGAAGTAGAGAGAGGCACTAATACTGTGAGTGAACAATCCCCTGTATTGAATTCTTATTGACCAATTAATTTGGCCAGGCATCGTCCCCTTCAAATAAAATAAAATCCAATATTTCAACTCAGTGTGTGGTAATGCATGTCTAAAAAACAGCCACAACAAACGGAAATCACAGTTTTACCTGAGAGTGAAGTTAGTCAGCTGAACAGAGCTGGCCATGAGTATGTAGAAGGTGGCGAAATCAGTCTTCTTCAGCGGTTTGGAGGATGTCCGTATGACAATGGCATTGCCGAGCTTGAGCCGAGAAAGTGTTGCCATTCCTTTGGGCACCTGCAGAAGACGCACGCTGCCAATCCTCTGCATGGGCGTGACAGGAACAAACTCTGGCTGTGGCTCTGAGTCAGCCTTACGACTTCCATCCACAGAATCACACTTCCCATTGACTTTGGGTTGCGTCTGGTAGTACAACTCCACAGGGTTTCCAGTAGACGGGTCCTGCCTCTCCCTGCTGGTGCCCTCTGACCCTGGAGCAAACCAGCTAGGTGCTGGTGCTAGCTCAGCCATGCAGGTTCCTCTCTCGCCTCCCATGGCACAAGAACCCTTCACCTCCTGGGTCTGCCAGAAAGCATACACTGTGACACACGGTAGCTCATCCACAGTTCCTTCCCCCCTCCCCCAGTCCCTCCCTGCAACATAGAAGAGCACCCGCACTTTGGGCTTGGAGGAGAAAACCCGAGGCGTCAGCACAAAGGCCTGAATTTTCCAGTCAAAGGTGAAGACGTCTGGCACGTTGAAAGGCTGCACAGTCTGGATCAAATCTCGAGGCACAAGCTGCTCTGTGGACATAGTGCCGTAGCTGGCGTTGACAGCTGGCTGCCGGATGGCCCGCAAGATAACAAAGGGCTGCGTGTGGCTCTGCATGCTGGAGTTCCTCATGAAGTCCTGCCCAGCCTCCTTCAAGAAGAGGAAGTCAGCATCTTGCACCTCATAGTTGACAGGCAAGAAGACAGGGAAAGGCACTGGGCTCTTAAAGTCAGTTAGCTCTTTACTGCTCAAATCTGTAAGGTAAAAATAGCAAATAGGCTTGTTAAAAGATACAGGAACATGTCATACCACATCTCTTAGCAACTGAAATTCTACTTGAAACTCAAACAGAACTAAGGAATTGATTTCTCCTCTACATTTGAGATGGAAATACTGTGAAAAATACCAGCACAAAACACCTGAGCACCAAAAGTCATCCAAGGCCAACTGATCAACTGAGTGGAGCATCAATGTATTACACTAAAAGGCCTCTGAGCTTAACCTGAAAAAAATCCTGTAACAGAGCACATAGGTAAACAAGGTCCGTTTGTTTTAGTTTCTGAGAAAACACAGCAGTTGAACTCCAGCTTTGCTAAGAGACTGTATAAAAATGATTGGTGTGAGGAGGGCCAAAACCTTCTTTTTACTTTCACACAAAAAGCAAAGCCCTTCGCAGCAATATTCATATTTTCTTTGAACCCACCTCTTGACTTAGAAGAAAGCTGCTACACTCTCCCCACAACATATCAAAATAATATAACAGTATTACATTGGTTAAAACTTGTTTAATTGTGTACCCCAATTTATCCCAATCTTAATGAAACATCTGATGTGCAGCACAATTGTAACGTTAGTAAACCCCTGATGTAGAGACAGAATTGTTGTCCTCTGCATATGGTAAAGTGCACCTTAATAACATGGTGCAAGTTGAAGTTTACTATGTTTGCAAAGGACAGCTAAAATAAGATATAAGTTTTTGATTAGAGAAAAGGTTAGAAAAAGTCCTACCTAAAGCCAAAATAAAAATACTTTTATTTTTTACTGCTTATAATTTTCGTACAGTCCCTAATATTATCCATGTAACAAATCATGTCACAGAAAGATAATATATTAAATATGAATTCTTCATTTCCTATGTAAGTTACTTTTTATGACCTGTTTACTGTTTACTTAAATTTAAGTAGCAGTAATTCAAAATTGACTTAAAAATGATTGTCTGTCATTGAATTATTTCAATAATACCCTTCCACTGCCCCAGTTTCACCTCTCTCATGGATGATCAGTTTTCTCTTTATGGGGAGGAAAGGTGGGATCTGATACATCTGGCACAAGGTTGAAATCAGCCATCAAAAACTTGGCTTAAAATGGCTTTTCAGCTTGTCAGCAGCCCTGTAAATACCCAGCAGATACTCCAAGAAACAAAACAAGAATGGTAGATCATCACCACGTGAAGTAAAATAATATATTATTCTAACTAAAACAGAAATACATCTTTTTATTCAGTAAAATAAAGTAAGTAAGTAAGTAAGTAAGTAAGTAAGTAAGTAAGAAGCTTTGTGTTGGACAGTGGACCCATACATTGATCACAAGGATTACTGTCTGACTGTTAAATACAGATCACAAGTGTATAGAATGACCTTTTAAAACAACAACAAAACAGACCAACAGCAAAAACATCCCCTGATCTGGTTTAAAAGCTTAATGTTAAGTGTCTCAGTGGACATGGACAGGGGTCACTCGGCCATCATGTGTCCTCATTAAACGTCCATTTTGATAGAATTATGAAGATTATAGCTGCTGACCTGCGCTGTTCATCTGGTGGCTAATTGCCCTACTTGGTGAATTAAGGACAAAAACACTGGGGTTTACTTGGCAGATTATAATAAAATTGATGAAGCTGCATTAGCATGGTTGGAAAAACAGCTTTGGTATCGCATCTGAGACCTAAACAAATCATCCCACTGATTTACCAACGTCAACAATGTCTTACAAAAGAGATAATACCTCTAGATCTATAGACTTGTATAAGATGCATTTGTGAAAGTATAACAAAAGTTGGCAGACACAGACATGTCTGTCTCTGAATTAATAATTGTTATTTATCCATCGAGGAAGGCTTGAAGCTTTTCTACGTCGATATCAGTTGAAATGTCTCTCGTGGTTGCTGGTATTTGACAGGTATGTCTCATGGCCCGTTCTGCTTTTCATCCTCGCTCATCCACGCCGGCTAAGAGCCTGTCATCATGGTCTGACACTTCACACAGCGTTGAATATACAGCATGTGTCAAGATCATGTCAACCGAACAGCCCTCGGCGGAAGACAACAGCGTCTCTTTTTTTTCTTTCTCCTCCACAGACAGACAAGAGTGTCAGTCAAGTTTGCTGACACACTGCATGAGGCAGGGACTGGGTCTTGGAACGTGGCAGTCCTGGCTTTGCCTACCAGTGGCCACAGTGACAGATGTGCTGTTTAATACCGGAGCTGGCAGCAGCTTCGGCTGGAGTGACTATAAACTGGCTCACTGTCTCCTGACGGGAGAATGCACTGCCAATGTGGCAACAAAGTACTTCACATACAGGCTCATCTCTTTACAGTTGGGTTAGGTGGGTCATCTGTGCTCTGCTTGTTATTTTACATGCTTTTCATTCCAGAAAACCCACAGGAGACCACTTAAATGAATCATACATAGGAGAAGTCTATTTTGTAGCAGGCTTTGCAGGCACTGTTTATGGTCCATCCTTCTCTTTCGCCAACAGTTTGGATATTTAACAAGAAGCCAATGTAAGCAAAACTGTTGGTAACTGTGGTCCTCTCATCATGATGAGAGTACTGGCCTCAACTGATAAACACAAGAGCAAATCCGCTGTACCAGCTGTTCCAGCCTCTCAAATCACTCATTTTGAAGACCCTGAGCTCCTCTTCCTCCTTGGCTGAGTCAGAAAGCATCAGTGTTGCCATGGTACAACATGTACATGTACAACATGTGTTGCCAGATGCTACAACTGCCTCTAAAAGCCACCTCTCCAAGACTGCTCATTTCCAATGCCTTGCATTGATGCTTTTTTTTTAATCCAGAGAATGTAGGTTAAGTGCTTTCTACAAGGGGGGGGGGGGATTCCCATTATACCAATGTTCAAATTATATGTTGTTGATCAAGTCTTGTTATTCCCTCTCTGTGTCCAAATGCAGAGTTGTTCATATGAAACTAACACTGCTGTACCGCTGAAAACCGCTTCAAAATGGATATGTGACTTTTCATGTGTACAACATCCCTCAGTTGTTCTGTGTTTTTAGCTTGGCCACATGTAGGAAGCCAATATATTCCATTAAAGGCTTTACTGCCATGCATTCAAATGGAAAGCAAACATGGTATTTAACTATAAAAAGTGTAGTAAGTTAGCTGACATTTTTTCTGTGCTGTATCTAACTACACCGTTTACCAAGGGATTAATACAGATCCATTTCAAAGTAATGTTCCTCATCAGCCCTTTTAATAAAAACACAGCTGTTTCTAATGAGCTACATTTTTGCCCTGCGATTTGTCTTAAGGCTCTGTATTAAAATATGTTCATTGGCATGTCAGCTTCTTTTTAGCGTGCTTGTCTTTTAGCATTGTTCCTCCAATTGCAATCAATCTTTGTATTATTCTATTAAAATGCTGAGGAACCATTGTGAATTCTAATGTTCAGTAATGACTTTTACCATATGTGCATAACAGCTTGCAGAAGTAAGTCGGCTCCCAATAGCATCACAGAGGACAACGACGAATGTCTACTTTTTAATCAGTTATTAAGAGAATAAAGGAACTCTTTGTGCAATCAGGTTTCTCTTTCATGCTGTGTTTTAAAGGTTTTTGATCATTTCTTTATGTTAGCGTTATGGGTCACATATCTAGCAATGCGCTAATGATATAATACGTAATACTTTAAAATAAGCAAGTGTTGGCAATGGCCTAGATGCAAATGACACTAATTAAGCACCTGTAGCAGATTACATTCTCTATTGTGATGTTAGCACCATGTGTTTTTATCTTTTGACTGGCTGACCTTTCCAGTACATGCACTTTTAATAAAGCACCACAAGCCATCATAAGGGTCTGACAGCTTGCTGATAAAGATCTGTGTGAAGACAAAGGTTTGAGTCTTTTGGGAGACATTTAGACACTTAACAGTCACCTTGGGATGTAAAAAGAGGTTGAAGCTGTTGGTAATCCAGGGATTTAGTTTTTTTTAAAGTTGCATAATTCTCAAAGGGCATTTAGAAAAAGAAGGAAAAACTGTGATCCAAAAAGGTCTGGAGTGTTAGAAACATAAGTAGAATATGGTGTCTGCTCCAGACACTACTACTGTAATTAAAGCGCTCCTAAGTAATTGAAAAGTCACAGTGATTTTGACTTTACTTGCATGTTCTGAACTCAAATGTTAGGGTCGTTACAATAACAATGGATGAAATATAGTGAGTTGAAAACTTTCCAGTGGTAGTTTATTTATGTTCTGTTGTCAAGTCTCTTTTGCTGATTTGTTGTTGTGCCATTTACTTTATGTCATGACGGTGAATTATCTGCTGGCAACCGTGGAGCTGGGAAACAGGCCTGCTCTTACGTATTTTCCAGGAGAAGAGTAAGACGGCAACACTTCTTATCATAAAAATGTCACGGTCTGGTCAAAGTACTCCACCAGTAGACCATCATAGTCTCATCTTACAAACATAGAGCGATAATGTTGTGATCTTATATGTAATGCCTTGAAGGCCTGGTAGTGAGAGGGTGGCGAAGATAGGCAGAGAGAGAGAGAAGGGGGGGGGGGCTTAAGCTTTTTGCAGTGATTGGTACGGATTGCTATGTCCAATGAGGCTCTCAAAGCTGATTTAAAAAAATCTTTTTCACTACAGTTTCTCCACTTTTCTCAGCATTTTATCTACATGAATCAGCCAGCCTGCATTCCATGGAAATAGCCATCTATGAGGCAGTTATAGGCATTACAGTAAATGCCTTTGTGATGTGCTTGTCTTTATTATCAAAGTTGGGAATTTAAATTGTCTGCTTTGTGTTTGCCCTGTGAAATTTGGGTAACACGGTTTTCTTACAGACATCCATAAGGGAAAGCAATACTCCTCAACAGAAGGAAATTGCTGAGCATTAAGGAATGGCTCAAGTTGTAATATAAACCCATCAAGTGTTTTGCTCCTCACTAATTTCATTCTAAATGTTTTAATATATCCCACAATATATCCCAATCACTGCTGTCATACCCATTCACCATGATACATAATTGCTTCTGTTTGGCTCACTGGAACTCTGTATCACTGTGGAGTAAAATATGTAAGTTTGCCGCACAAAAGAGGACATTTATATATTATTTAGACCTCCAGAGAAGGCTGTAGCAGTAACAGTGACTTTGGCAGAAGCTGTTCTTGTTTTCATCTCTGGTGAGCAGTTCACATTGCAAAACACCACAACACGAAAACAATTACTTCCAGGTCACTTACCTTGTGTGAGAACAGTGATTATTGTTGCAAAGAATATCTGTAAGATCCTCCAGCTCTGGTAGTAAAAGCTCATTTTGGCACACTGCGCGGCAAGCTGTTCAAGACAAGTTCCCAGTGTCCGTGGTTTGGTCTCGTTTCAGCAAAGCATGAAGCGGGTCGTTTCATCCATTCCTGCTGTTCGCACAATCAACATAATCACACCTGTGTGAGTATAGATTGCAGTGTAGTCCGTGCTGCAGGTGACAGCGCATCGAGATCTGATCATCGGCAGGTTCCCCGGTTGCGCGTAAAAGTTGTGTGAAACGATCCTGGAGATGTATCTCCTGAGACTTTGTGCCCGGTCAGAAGATGTGGGAGTCTTGAGCTCAGACTGTGTTACGGAGAATGTTCGTTTCGATCAATTATTACCTCTCTAAGCGTAGTGTCTCAACAAGTCGTCCAGATTGAGTAGGTCTTGCAGGCTGCCGCCGCGGCTGGTACTCTGCGGAGTTAAACGGCTGTTAGCAGATCACTGACTGTCTTGTGCGCAATCCTCAGGGCACTAAACTCATCATCTGTCACTGTTCATCCGCTCAGGAAGCCACGTCCAGTGACCAGCTGGTAGGATTAACCCTGCGTTGCTTTGTCTGTCATGTCAAATTATCAAACGTGAAATTTTACTCTGTCTACTGATTGTTAAACTCCGAATCGGTTGACTTCACTGTGTGCTGACCCAGAGGGAAAACATACAGTCTATAGCCATAATGCTGGATACATGTTACACAAGCAGAATGTGGAAGCATGTAGTGGACGTTACTTTACCCACCTCTCAGTCTTTATAGTGTGAAGTTGTAAGATGTCCCTGCAAGTAGGATTAAACTAAAAATATTGTCTTTTAAGCGGTGAAATACCTTTGCGTTATATATAGAAATAATACTTTTCTGAAAGTATTATCTTTTTTTGTTTTACCTTATGATTGTTCTCTCATTATGAAGACCATTGCCTACTGAAAAAGACACACTACAACCAGTAGCGTTTTTAGGCATTTTTTTCATGACACACGGGGGTTGCCACGAGCACTTAAAAGATGCTCGAAGCGGTTTTCTACTGTATTAGCCTATCTATCATTTCATTGTGTGGGGAATTAAAGAATCTAAGAAGATGCCGTGCACAAAGAAGCTGTGTGAGAAGGGATGCGGGGGGGTGTTCACCTCTGGGTCGAACGTGTTGCTGCATAGGCGCCGATACCGTGGGTGCTCAGCATTAGCGGAGCAAGCTTATTGCGGTTACTTTTCATCTCCAATCCTATCTGTGTTTGACGCAGTCCTGAGTTGTAAGATAGCCTACTTTACTGATTAATCATTGAGTTAAAAAGCGTGTGTCTTCGTGCAAACATTTTTGACTACTTTTTTTAGGGGACGTGCGCCCGTGAGCACCCACGGAGGAAAGCTCATAAATCTGAGCCTCTGTTTCTGGGTGTCCCAAACGAAACGGTCCGGACAAGGAGCGGGGGGGGGGGGCGTGGGACCATGACCCTCCTTGAGCTTATCACATGTAGGCTATGCATGATAAGGATCTATCGGAGATCTACCCTAACTTTTGGATTGCACTTACTCTGCCAGTCACTGTGGCTCGAGCAGAGAAGAGCTTTTCAAAACTACAGTTGGTCAAGTCATAGGTCACCCATGTCCCATGTCACTGGCCTTGCAGGCATAATAAGGACAAACATTGCGTCACACTTACCTCATTATCATGGTTCATTCAAAGTTTAGAGATTGGTAAAGAGGGGTTTTCTTCTTAGATTTCAAATATAACCAACCATGGACACTGTTGGAGTTTTTCACATATTGCCATGAAAAAATTCACTAGCTGTAATTCCAGTGATATTTGGATGCTAATGGTCTCTGAATAGTTGAGAGTACAGGTGGATTTTTAGTGCCCTCTGATGGAGTTGCTATGTCAGTAAAGCAAAGGTGAATGAGTGAGTAAGTGACTGGTTTACTTGCTTGCAGCCCAGTTGCATCAGAAAATTATTTTTTTAGTTTTCTTCTCATTTTCATTTTTTTCTTAAAAGATAACCTGATAGATAGAATGTATGTTCATGCATGTACGCTCATTATATTTTTATGTGCAGGTGTTGCGTAAAAGAGATGCCACACGCTTTTTTTAGTTTATGTATCTTTCGAGAACAGGGAGCAGATTTCAGTAGGATGGAACACAGCCATCCTTTAGAAACAGACCACGAGTGCTAATATGTTAATAGTTGAACTTGGTGCCCATTTTCACACCAAAAAAGTTACTTGTTTGCAGACTTGTAGTGGTAAATGTAATGGGGCTTCATTGACTTATAAAGAGGATTAGGCGACATATCAACACAGAGTGTGTAATCAAACCTCACAGTATCTGAAGACAGGAGGAAGTTGCCACAAGCTACTGCTGTAAGTTTATTTGAGCTCCTCCCTAGCACTGCAGCATTGTGATAAGCTGCAGCAGCATCTGTGTGTTTGGGTTGCTCCAGTAAGCTGTATACTACTGCCCAAGGATAATTTAGATCCTTTCCCATGTACCTGCTCCTCAGGCACAGAGAAACGACAACTACAGTGTGTTTTGAGTAAGGCTGAGAAGATTTACCCCCCAAAAGTGATGCTGAAGCAGTTGTAGTGGTACAGATACTCTGTCAGTAGTGTTGCATGCACATTCATACTCACAAATGCAGAACTGGAGACTGTATGAAGAGGACATGGATACATATATCGCACGTGCATATTTTGCTTATTTATTTATTTATTTATTAGGCTTATTCTTGCTTTTTCTTTTTTATAATGAAATACTTTTGTGTATTTCAGTATATTACGTTCTTTTGTCTGTTCTTTTGTATGTTGTTCAAAAGAAACTTATTTCATTCTTTCAAAAACAAATATTTCGTGAAATTCAGCAGGCCTTAATAGCTGCAAAGTCAATAAAATCACAATTTTCTTTGCTATGTAAATGAAACTGTTTTGACAATTGAATGAATTATCAGCTGTATGCTAGAGTAATCTCCCAAGCCAAGCTTTATATAAATAGGTTAGGCATGTACTTGTAAGGAAACTTCCCTTTTAGTCACCTGAAGTAGTGCATTTGGGGAATCACTTGTCAGAAGCGTCACACATTCACCCATCATTTAACATGACATTTATCTCTGCAACAAATTAAAAAAATCTGAATTTTGTGACCTTCCTCCAGTGACTCTCCTTGTGAAATGTCCACAGTAGCTCACAGATGCAGAGGCAACATATGGTGAAACCTGTCAAGAATATGTTATGAACACTAAAAGGACAGAGAAACAACACAGACCTCCGGATATACAAGTTTGGATGTTGACATAGATGGATGTCTCAGCAGAGATGTGCTGGAGTGGGGAGAGTGGCCATAAACTGGTGATAGATGCGGGTGCTACGAGTAAGGGAATGCGTTTTCAATGTACATCATCCTTCTGTCTGACAGATAGTGCTAGCTTCTTCAGCTGTGGTGCATTTAGCCACACAGGGTGCTCTAATGTTCCCATTCTCATTTTCATCGCAAACTCAGAAAGTGAGTGCAGTAAAATTTACATATCTTTTCAACAACATTGTTACTAACCATTGAAGGTCGAGTATGTACGATTTATATGTGTGTGTGTGTGTGTGTGTGTGTGTGTGTGTGTGTGTGTGTGTGTGTGTGTGTGTGTGTGTGTGTGTGGACCGATCTGCATACTCCTATGTGTCTATCTCAAGCCCTTCAGCCTGTCTTCAATGAGCTCTGCTGAGCTTAAATTATTTTTAGTATTAATATGTTTGCTTTTTGATTATACATGATAATAATGCAGTTGTAAATGTTAGTAATGATTTGATAAATACTTATGAATGTCTTACTGTCTAAAAAGCCATAAGGTGTGCTGTTATAGGCTGTTGTCAAAGGAATGCGCTTATTCGCCTTCTCCATTAAATAATTATTAATTAATATTAAAATAAACCAGCAGCTGGTTAGAAGAAGAAGACGTACTTTGTTGATTCCCAAAGGGGAAATTAAACATTTTTACTCTTTTGGAGTTACACATTACACACAGGCCCAAAATACACGCACATGCACAATCAGGCCCTTACACATGCATTAATAGAGAGATGCCAGAGTGAGCGGGCTGCCAATGAATTTGCCCCGTGCAGTTGGGGGTTTGGTGCATTGCTCAAGGTGAACTGGCACCTGTTGCTGTAGCTACCAGTCCGCACTCCGTACTTGGGCCGTATGGGGACTTGAACCGTTAACTCTCCGGTTCCCAAGCCAAGTCCCTACGTACTGAACTAGTTCTGCCCCATGCTGAGCTTCTGCTGCCCAGCTAGCCTTGCGTAGCTTAACATAAAGACTTGACATAGCTAGCCTAATTCGGTAAAGGTAACAAGAGCTGCCTATTTGTTTAATCTATGCATTTCCCCAAGTGGCAAATTATTCCTTTAATAATTAGCAAATAAATGTACTGAACAAAGGCTCAGCAGCACTGCTGCATAAGGTACATGATAAAACTGTCTATAGGAGAGATTTTTTTCTCAGGACTAAAAAAAAGCAAGCTAAAAAGACAAAGCACTTTTGAGACTTAACCGCTCATATCCTGGCTAAGTGAAACATTGCATTGATCTAAGTGTGCGGATATTTCTTCTCAGTCTGGAATCATTGATGCGTCCAGTGCCTTAGTTAAGATTAAGCCGGGAGGAGCGGCGCTCATCCTGCATTGACTGGTTACCTGGTTGTTATTAATGGTTTTTACAGATAACGCCATGTGTTACATTATAAAAACTTTTTAATATTTCTCCGTAATTAAAAGACTTTAGCAGCCCTAAAAGAAATTTCTACCATGGAAAACTAACTTGTTAATGAACTCTGAGAGTGTTAAAAATCAACACAGTGTAAGTGTTTTCTATGTGGTGGGGCTTGGGTCTGATCTTGATAATTAATCATGAATCTTTTCCTAAAAGTTGTGTTCACCGCGAGTTTCACTGTGTTGATAAATTGTGACCTTTTTTGAATTGAGAGTTATTTTAAGTTAACAAGTGTTGACATGTCTTGCCAGATAAATCAACACCTCTGAAATTATGGCTAAATATTCAAATCTGCTGAAGGTGTTTAAATAGTTCATAAGAACCCTGGCATCATGTTGATTTTTAACACTAATGAATGCAGTAATACTCTGCAGGCAATTGTCCAGAATAAACAGCAAAATAGGTAGTAGACATTACTAAAGTGACATGAAATTTGTGGCCTGCAGAAGGAACAGTGGAAGGCGTACTGTTTGTGGGAGACCTGTAGTGGGGGCTGTAGTCTCGCATTGCCTAGTCTCACTTTGCCAGACCGTCCACCGAGACGGGAGAAAAACATGCTCTTATTTAATGCCATTTGTTTAAACCAATCACAATCGTTAAGGGTGGCGCTAAACTCTGCACGTTGTTGCTGCAAAATAGTCATGCAAGAGAAAACCCAGATTGGCCAGACAGTCTAGCTAGCTGTCTCGATTTACCCTGCATAGACCTGAGGAGCAGTTAACCATAGTCCACATAAATCCTCCAGAGTTTAACACAAAGAAAGCGGAAGGAAACTGACACCAGCAAAAATACATGCATCCGGCGGAAATTTCGGAAGTGTAACGTCAAGGATATAGACTACGATACAGCATCATTATGACGATGAAAACCCCTCTCAGTCTCTTCCTCAGCTTCTATCATTATGCAAGGAGTATGGAAACTTATCAGGCTTTAAAATGAACTGGTAAAAGTCTGCACTAGTTCATTTAAGTGACTCTGCCTGCAGTTCAATCATCCCTTCTATCATCCCTATTGTTAAGCAGTTAAGATATTAGGCATTGAGGTCTTCCCCTGCTTAAACCAGATTATTAAGCATAACTATTCTGCTGCTCTGAACAATATCTTGAAAGATATGGAAAAGTGGATGGTTTTCCCCATCTCTGTTCAAGCCCGTATCTCAGTGGTTAAAATGAATGTTTTACCCAGGGTTAATTTTGTGAGCTCTGTGCTGCCTCTCTCCCCTCTTGCTGGCTACTGGTGTAAATTAGAGTCAGCGGTATCCAACTTTATCTGGAAAGGCAAGCGGTCGGGACTTAAGATGTCTACTTTACAGAGGAGGAGAGAGGATGGTGGCCTTTCTGTTCCCAACTTCAAACATTACTTCTGGTCCTTTGTGTTGAGGCCCCTTCTCACTTGGTTTAGCCCAGATATGTCTGTTTGCTGGAATACCTTAGAAAGGGTTCTGACAGAGCCTTGGTCACTCCATGATGTTCTTTTTGCCAATATCTCTAATAAACAGTGCCAGTTACGCTTTGGCCTCATTGTCTCACATCTTATCAAGACTTGGAGACTAGCTGAAACATTCTGCCACATAGCTTGTAACTGGCGCATGTTTTCCCGTATATTTAATAATACAGCACTCCTGATTTAAGGGAAGGCCTGTAACAGCCCCACAATGGGAGCAGAGAGGACCTCATTGTTTAAAAGACATTTTTAGCGAGGTTGGCTTATTGCCTCTTTCTGACCTGCAGAACACATTCAATCTGACACGTTCCTCTTTTTCCATTTACCTTCAATTAAGATCAGCACTCAAGTCGTACAGCGTCCCTTGGCAGAGGCCTTTGCTCATCCATCCAAGTTATTTACTGTGCACCCTAAAAACTGTGGGATGGTATCTAGGCTTTATCAGTTCTTAGTGATATCTGGCCGCTCTGCCCTTCTTATTGAGAGGATCTGGGCACGCAACCATCAGCAGATTCACTACAATTTCATTCATAGGACATATCTCACCCCTGTGAAAATGCACCACACGAAAATAATTAACAGCCCGTTATGCACTCTCTGCCCAATAAAAGCACAAGGTACATGCAGTATCTACATATGATATGGGAGTGCTCTCCCGTTAGTCGGTTCTGGAACAGTATTGCATCCAAAATTTCCGCCTTGTTTATTGTTACTGTTCCTGTTACAGTCAATGTTTTGATTTCGAATGATCTGTCTGCCTTTCAACTCTGTGGAACTCATGTGCAAAATAGCCTTGTTTTGGTGGAACGTGTGTGCATTCAAAAGTTGTTTTAGTCGTGCAACTGACAGCGAGCTAGACAGATAATATAGCTAGTTGTCTGGATTTACCCTGGAGAGATCTGAGAAGCAGTTGACCATAGTCCTCACTAATCAAACAGAATTTAAAATTCCAACACAAAGAAAGCGTAAGGTAACGGACATCCAAAAAAGCCAAAAAAGAGACACGGCGAAATTTCATTATTCAAATAGATCCTGTACAGTCTTTAAAGCACACAATGTGTATTGGTATCTTTTCATGTTGTAATAGCCACACAAACAGAGATGGGAAGAGGGATGCTTACAACTGCAAAATGTACTTGGAAAATTGGTTCACTATTTTACTGGAATAGCAGACCAATAGTTTCTTTCCCCAAAACTCTTGAGCAGAGAAATGCTCTCTGCAGCTTCCTAATCCAGCCCAAACTGGGCCATGAGAGACAGCTCTCCATGTTTGGGTTGAATACCCTCAGGCAGCCGAAGAAGAGTTTGTTCAGCCTAATCTCCACTGTGCGATGTGTGACTTCTTTCCCTGCTGTCGTACTCATGTAAACTGCTGTTTGTGCCGCTTTACGTCCGGGGAATAGTGAAGGGGTTGAAGCGGGAGACTGCATGATGAGAGCTGTCATCTCTGTCCCATCGATGGGTGCTGCCAGTATCCTGCTAATCCCCAGAGTAATTCCACCACCACAACAGAGAAATCAGACACAGCAAGACAGGCAGGACAGCATGCTGCAGCCCTCTGCACAGCCAATACATTCTCTAGTGTACACACACAAGCAGCCACTTTACAGCAAAATTGGCTATCACGCCCGATTGACGACTGAAATGAAGTTTACATGTCTGGACAAATAACCAAAATGCATGAAGCAGCTGTGGATTGCTGTGCATTTTGAGTGAAACTGAGTCACTTCTGGGGTAAAGGAAAATGACATGTGTGAGTAAGATTTGTGAAATTTGCCGGTCTTGCCTTGTTTTTACACAACTTCTCAAGCAAGCCACCCCCGAAATCTCACATAAATACCGTTAAGTTAATAAATTATGTATCCAATACAAAGAACAAGGATACATATTCTTACTAGAGAAGTCATCAAGCTTTCTGAGGATGATTTAATTCTGTTTGTCCCCCCTGAATTGATGGTTATGTGAAATCGTAGCATCTAAAAGATCATTGAGCCGAGAAAAAAATTAAAAAGACAACACATCTGATGTCACCTCCCTGTGTTGTTTCACAGCTGTTTCAAAAAGTAAAAACCAGATGGGATCTGGCTGGGTGAAAAGCAGATGTTTGGTTGCTGCGTAAAAGCTGCTTCTTACTCTTAGATACAAACGTTTCTCCTTTCTCATATTTTCTTTTTTGCCTCATGAGGAAGCTTTGATGTCTCTGAGAGACAAACAATTCTTACTGGAGGCTGCCATCTTGACAATGATCCAAGAAATATGTTAACAACAGTGACATAAAGCAATAATAAGCTCTCGACATCTAAAGATTTGTTTCCTTTTAACGCCAGAAGAAGAAAATATTACATTTAAGGCAATTATCAAACAGCTAGTTTCTCCCCCACCAAGATCATCGGCTACACACAGAATCCTCATGTTTTAACAATCCTCTCATTAATTTCCAGTTTAGTTATGGTAATGAAGTTGTAGGGGTAATTAAATCAGCGATCCAGTTTTCAGGCCACAATTAAGCATAGGCCTATGTATCTCATGGAGGATTCATTATAATCCCCTTATCTATCTCATTCATCTATTATTTATTTCTACCTTTTTAGTCATGCTGGCAGCATTGCTGTATGGATGGAAATGTCAGTTGGTTGGTCCACACTTTGAACACACATTGATAACTCCCTCAGGATTAATTGTAATAACTTTGGTGAGCTCCACATTTTAACATTTCCATGTAAACTTTGGTTTGTGACCAAATACCTGCAAAACTAATTACATTCCCACACAACTCAGCTAGAATTTGTGTGTTGTGCTAATTACCATGCTAACACGCTAAACCAAGATGGTGAACATGGTAAACAAAGAAAACAAAGGAAGCTAATCGTGAGCTGAAAGCAAGATGGCTGAAGGAACTAGAGCTGGAGGAACGGGTCCACAGATGGGTGCTTGAACAACGTGCTGCCGGGAGATGTTTGTCAACGGTATAGTTACTTCTCCACGCCCTGGTTCTGTGTGCTATCGCATAGTTGAATAACTGTTAATGTGTTACCGTTGACATAACGGGCACCTACCGTATTCAGCCTGTTGTTCTGCGTGCTAAATGTCGGTTCTTTGTCTTATGGTCTTAGATTTTGTGAAATACATTTCTAATTTTATGTGACTACAGTCCAGTGTGACTTACTGTATGTTTTAAAAGATGGTACTTTATCATTCCAATATGCATCTTGCACACTACATTTGCACTATTATGTGTCTATTTTGCAAATAAAACTGATTCTGATTCTTGTATATATATTCTTCGGAATATAACGTTTGATGTAACCAAAAACTAATGTTCCCAGAACGTTAAACCAACTTTCTTTTGCAACCTAAACACAACCAAAACCTAACCAAACCTAAACTTCAATGAACGTTTCCAGAACATTCTGGCAATCAAAAATTGTTAGCTCGGTTGTACCTGCGTACAACATTATGTTAGCATTGTCATTGTGAGGATGCTATTTCAAGAAATGCTGTGAGACTGTGATGCAGCATGCTTGCATTAGCATTTAAGTCTGGTGTGCCAAAAGTACAGCTTCTATTATTAGCTGCAAGCACGGGTGTATAGTCTTACTGTGGTCTTGTAATAACGATGCCTGTGAACAAGTTTTTCTTGTTGGGCAAACGAATATCTCTACAAATAACCTTCTTATTTTCTCTGTTGTTGAAACTGTGCAGAGACATGGTAAAGTGGAAAATACAGTAGAGGACTGTGTTTTATAGTTTAATGCCAGCGTCATTTGCTCCATGACAGCTATAGTGGATTAAATCTCTACTACAATACAGTTTGGGTGACAGCTCTAGAGGCCAGACAAGGAGACTAGACAGACTCTTATTTCAGTTGTTGGCAAGCTGAAAGGCCTTGAACCAAATGTAATATGTTCGCCCAAAGGACATCTACATACTCAGTATGAGAAGGATGTTTGCTGTGCACCTTAACAGTGAAAGAGAACCAAGAATAAATGATAAAGTGAAGTCTAGCCTTGTCTGTAATCGGACAAGTGAACTAAAAGGGCAAAGGTGACAAGTTGTTTAAGTGCAAGGACAGTTAAGTATGATGCGGGCAGGCGGCAAAGATATCAATCCACTTTGAGAGTGGCTTATAAATGCTACCCAAAGGACCCATGAGTCTGATGAGGTTGATGGAAGGGTCAGAGCAAGTGAATTGCAACACCCCATTGGTTGAACATTAAGGTCATGAGGTGGACCTTGGTAGAATCAGATTGTCAAGGATGAGAGGTGCCGCTGGAAATGTTTAATAAAACATGAGAGCAATCTTCTCACCAGGAGTAAAAGTGTTTGGCAGTTCAACTCCAGGCAACCCAAAACAGATTTCCCCTGTGAGCCAAAAGCACTGCAGCTGCTCATTCACCACGGCTGGCAATCCAAGCTGCCTTCAAATTGACAGCCGTTGCCAAAAGTAGTGCTGAAAATTGGTCAAATATCACACAGTATCTGACCTCTGACAAAGCTTATCTTGCACAAGAAAACGTATGGAGCTGAAATGATAGTGTCTGTCTGCTCCAGCTCCTCTTTCTGCCTCATTAGTTGCTGATATTGGATAGGTTATCTCAGCTTACAGCACATTTTAAGGTTGTAGCCAGCTCACCTTATCCTGAAAACGCTGCAGCGGAAAGGTTACATTTTTGGGAGAATATCACACCTGAAACTCCTTTTGAATTTGATGATTAAATTTGTGTCTGTTGCTTCCCCCATATGTCTCCTATGTAGCAATGGAAGGTGTGTCAACGATGGCTACATCCTGAGTTTGTTCCATTTCTGAAAGCTGCCTGCTACATGGCATGAAATGAGAAGACAGATGATAAGCTTCTCCCTCACGCTCTGGGGAACACAGTCAGCCTTGATGGAAAGAATCATGACGGGCAGGAATCTCAGATAAGTATATACAGCACATGATGCATTCACAAACACAATATGGACAACCCATGGTCTGTAATCAAACATGTCCATTGGGTTCTTTCAGTCCTTGATGCATAGAATTCCTGAAGTCTAATTATGTATTAAGAATATGCACGATATGGATGTAATTTGTCATCTGTTGTCATTTACTGGGAGCTACTTTTTAATTAATGCTGAAAACAAAAACAAAAAAACAGCATTTAGTTTTTCAATTTCTGCACATGAACAAAAACAGCCGCCTAAATTGTAAAGCTGTAAGTAGTGCAGACTGTAAACATCAAACTTCCAAGCCTTCCCAGCATTCTAAAGACTTTCTGCAATACCTGAGGGGCTCCACATCTTAAGTCAAATTTCTCTTTCACTGATAGAGTGCCAAATTCCAGGAATTACCTGACAAACTGTGATCAGGTCCAAAGGATTAACAGCAATATTCTCTTCCAAAAGTCAGACCGTGTCCTTTTTAAAATCTCCACAGGGCTCTAGGAAAAGGCCAATGAGTTGATGTCAGAGCTCGACTTTAATTTATGTATATTTCCTTTCGTGCAAGCTCACAACAGCATGACTTGTAGGCTGAGCAGTTAGCCAGCCATGTTATTACATTTTTTTTAATGTATTTTTTTAACCAGGGAGGATGGTGCACACATGAGGAGTTTTAGGGCAGGCAACATGTCAATCTAACAGCAGGTGAATGGACAAATACAACACTTTATGAAATCAAGTTATGTCACAGAAGTGATCAGGTGAATGTCTAAATAGTCAATTTGGAATCAGAAGTGCAGCTGTGCTGCCATCTAGCGCTTTAATGCTGCACTTCGCTGCTTTCTTGCAGCTTGCAGTGGGATGTAAAATGAGTGTGTGTGTGTGTGTGTGTGTGTGTGTGTGTGTGTGTGTGTGTGTGTGTGTGTGTGTGTGTGTGTGTTGGGATTGCGCCTTTGCAAACACTTTTTTTCAAGCATGTTACAGTGCCAGGAGTGCACATGTCTATAGCAAGGGTAATCCCAGAGGGAATCAAAGCCACAGTCCTGGCAGTGTTATGGCCTATCCATTTACCTTCACAGTGCATTTATGAACCCACAAGTTTGACATTGATAGTTTGCCGTTCACCCACATTACACAAACTAAATTAAATTAAATGAAAAAACCTGACATTCCTCTAGTGCTATCTTGCCTAGTTTTTCAGATATCAGTCTATGAGATTTTTGGCACATCCACAGTACATGAATATTACATTAAAAAGACAATTTTGAAACTACTTTCTACTGAAAAAATACTTCCAATGAACTGAAAAAATCCACAGTGTGTTCTCTGGATATTCAATAATAGGGCATTTTCTGTCACTGCAGACATTTTTTTTGGTTTTATTTGACTGACACAAATGAAGTTAGCTTGACCTCCATTGTAATGCGATGGTGAAATAAATCTCAAAACCTGGGCAAAACACTATGTGAATGGCTGCATACGGGTCATAACTGAGAAAACATGCTTTTTTCCATTGTGAATGAACCAACCCTTAATAGAAATGCAGTAGGCCCTAATAAATGTGTTGGTCAACAAACAAGCATATCTGATATCTTAATCTATGTTTATATGTTAGCATACTCTATGTGGTCTACAACCATTGTCCCAAAAGTGTAAATGTGTATTCTTACTTGCTTAACATGCTCATAACTTTAATGTCCATTTGCAAAATACATGTTATTCCTATGGTATAAGACAGTCCAAAAATATTAGTTAACATAAACAGCACTCCCAAATCCAAAAATATTAAGAACTGCTCCATAGACAATGAATTTTATCAGATGGCACTGAGAGCCCCCAGGGGGATGTTCTGAGATGGGATCATGTTCTGTTTTAGAACTGAGAATACCACAATTGAATAAAGCTCATTTGGGTATATA
The DNA here is from genome assembly GCF_008692095.1 of Etheostoma spectabile. Lineage (NCBI taxonomy): Eukaryota > Metazoa > Chordata > Actinopteri > Perciformes > Percidae > Etheostoma > Etheostoma spectabile. Next base: position 23,693,746 of record NC_045737.1, on the reverse strand, counting down.
AAAAAAGAAAACTAAACATTTTCAGTCTCCCATTCATTGTCTACGGAGCTGCTCCAATACTTGATGACCTCCCAAGTTTGTGACTTACTTACTCTGGTTTCTGGCTTTAAAAGAGAGATAGTTCATGTTCCCAAATATTGATTGAACTTTCCTTGGCTATGGATATAACATATTGATTTTTTTTTAGTTTAGGTAGCGTTCCCCTTTCATCTCACTTAACAAGATGACGTCAACAGAATTAGAAACTAGCTGTGTCATTAGCAGTTATGGTGGTAGAATTAGTAGTAAAGCACTAGTCCTTCATTGGACCTGCAGTAGCATATCCGTTTGTCACTTCAGGTGATACAGACGTCACCTCGAATTTTGTTATTGCTCTGCTGTCTTCCACAGGCTGCTGTTGTACTGTGATTCTGCCCTGTGATTGACTGTGTATGCAGCAGGATGAGCCACACCAGGACAGAGCCACTTATCACTCCTGGAGCAATGGATGACCGAGGAACAGAGATGCAGCCTGGGCCGCACACTGTGTCATCTGTCAGCCGGCCGCGTAGGTGAACCAGAGGATGAGAGGAGATGAGCAGAACGCAGATTTAGAGCCTGGCCTTCCTCACATTATCTCCCCTCACACCATTGCTCATGTTGTGAAACTTCCTGGGGCTAAGAGCCACTGGAACACATTTTTACAACCGGGGGAATAAAAGGACAGCTGAAGGATGACGGAAGGCATGTGACGTGGTTGTGGCTGTATTTCTAATGAGAATTTGACTCCAAATCACTGTATTCATCAAGTACAATGAGTGTCTGGGAATTTGTCTTGTCAGCACTGATGCAAGGACATGTCGACAACTCTGCACCAGTGCCAGCTAGACAAATCTCAGTACAGAGAGGGGGGTTACAGTTTGATTACAAAACTTCTACTTCACGCAGATGGTTTTTGCTGCACATGTTTAGAACAGCGTTTGAGCCAATGCATGATTTGGATTAATTAATTCGGATTAAAAAATGCACTGTATAATGAAACTAACTCCTTTATCTTACGTCTGCATCAAAATAAATGTAAACATGATCACTGACCCAGCAAAAGCCTAAAAAAGCTCTTTTAATAATTGACTGCATGCGCAGTTCAGTCCACTGTTCGATCTGCCGTGTGTGAGGTATAAGCCAAGCAGGCAGACGCAGCTTTCCATCCAGGAAGAGCACAGGGAGGAATGGTGCATTCAGTGGAACAGACAGGTACCTACCTCTGATTTAATGTGATTTATTTCCACACAGAGCTTGCATGTGGCCAGTGCATCGGCAGTTCAATTTGGTTTGGGTAGAAAAAGAGTTGTCTGAATGATAGAGTGAGGGCCAGCCATGTTCTCTACGCTCGGCTCCCCCTCAATCAGGGCCCCTGCTTTGGCCGATTAATCCTTTGCACACAGAGTAGAGGCTCGGCCAGGGATTTTGTGTGTGTGTGTGTGTGTGTGTGTGTGTGTGTGTGTGTGTGTGTGTGTTTGTGTTTGGGTAAACCTCAATCTCTGACATAAGACTGCCTCCTTCTGGAAGCAAGCTGTCATGATTCATGTTAACATGGGTGCATTTCCATGATATAAAGTTCAAGAAAATGATATGGAGTTCTCTATTACCTGCTATAATCATAAACGTTGGTGTCACCACTAGATGGCAATATCTGCTAAAATAAATGTGGTCATTTTTTAATGCCAGTAAAATAGATTAGTTAGATTATGCTCTGTCTTTATGAATTTAATGTGACTTTATGTTCAGTTACATTTTATTTATAGTGTCAAATCATAACAGAAGTTTTTGCAGGGCACTTTACATATGTTAAATACTGAGGAATTTATACTTTTGCATTGTTGAGAGCATCATAACGGGGAACATCACTGCCTGGTATGGACACAGCACCGAACGGGGCCTCAAGGCTGAACATACAATAGGCGGTGCCCTATACTGCCTAAAGGCTGGGAGAATCTTTAAATATCCAATGGTATAGAACTCTGTTATTCACAGAGAACATTCCCCCATGAGCAACAGGGGCAAGAAAAAACGTCCCTTAGGGTAGAAACCTTGAGCAGAACAAGGCGGCTCTGGGTGGGCGGCCATCTGCCTCGACCGGTTATATAAAGCCCGCATGACAGCATTTAAGAGAAAAACATTTAAGTTATTCCCCACAGCCTTTGCTACACACACACTGCTACAGTCCTGTCAGACAAACTCATGTAGGCTACTCCTTCATTGGCACCACCTGCCATGTTCATTTGAAAGGATTTTAAATGGGAAATTATATTTTTTTTATAGTTGTTTTATTCCCCTAAATCTCTGCATCCACAAGAATACTCCATAGTCAAATGAAGGAGAGCAAAGAGCTGCAGACTCGCAGCTTTATCAGTCACAACAGCACAGCCAGCCTGCTCCCTGTAGTTCACTTTAATCCCAATCTCCTGGTGCTTTCTCTCAGTGCTCACCCTGTGCCTGGCTGTGTTGGATGAGACTTAGATGAGGGCCCCTCGCATCTTCAAGGCTCTGTGTGGTCAAAGTGCTGCCTGACGTCCCACTGACCCTGCCCACCTCTGAGTATCTGTCCAAGGCCTCCCCTTTTCGCTTGAAACCCCCAAAAGGCTTTGTATCCCTTTATCCAGGCATGAGATCAGAATTCCAGATCAGGATTAGGGTCAGTGTCTGGATCAGTTGTATCAGATATCTATTGAAGCATATCTATCCATCCCTCTTTCTCTTCTCTGGCTTTGCTGGTCCACCAAAAAGACGTTTTATGTTGTGTACCAGTTCTCTTCTCTCCTGGAGATGAGTGACACATCAGAGATAGCCTTCAACTAATCCGATCCTTTATGCTCAGTGAAACTAAGTTGCGAGCCTGTACCCCTATTTTTGCACTTTATTTGTTGTCGTTTTAAATCATACTTAATGTCATGCTCAACGTCAGATGGGAGCTCTATGCCTTTTTTAAATTCACTTAGCCAGTGATGTGCCCCTCAGGAACAGAAGAAACTTAAACATCAAAGCGAGACAAGAATTCTTCCAGTCAAACTGTTGGTTATTGTTGGAGTGGCTCCAGGAAATGGTTGATGAATGCATTGGCAGCGTGCCTGTCTAACAATGGCATTGTTTTATGGGTTTGAAAGCTTCCCACAATGCTGTCATTATACAACACTGGACTCCAGACAGCAGGGAATGATGCACGCAAGGCCACCATGAATAAAATTAAACTTTCTCTTGTATCTATCTCTGGAGCGTCCATAAGAACACCTTCACATGTTAATCTGACAACTGATACAAGCAGGTGAAGATCAGACCTTTTGTCTTTTTTTTGTTTGTTCCTGCTTTGTTTTATCATTTGAGTTTCAAATGTGCTCACTCACATTGTGCACTTATCTGCTGTGTTGGCAAATATTTCCAGCAGGTGGTGCTGAAGAGCTGGTGTTCCCACAGACAAGCGCTCAAATAAAGTTGGAGATGGTGTGTGTGTGTGTGTGTGTCTTTGTGTGTGTGTGTGGAAGAGGGAACTATCCCTAGAGTTTTACCTGACCTCCCATTCCCCTCTGCCACACACACCTTGTCAGCAAGTTGGGCCTTATCTCCCACTGAACTGAGCCATTGAGCGCACTCTTGACCTTGTCATTATCTTGTACCTTGCTTTGTTTCCACCCTCCTTTCTCCCTTTTGTGTGTTTCCTGACTTTCCCTTTCCACACTATTTGAACAAAGATAAGAGTAGTCTATTTACACTCCCCCCACCCCATCACACTCTCTCTCTCTCTCTCTCTCTCTCTCTCTCTCTCTCTCTCTCTCTCTCTCTTCATTTTTTCTCGCTCTCTTGTTTGTGAAAGAAGCCTTGTGTTTAATACAAAGAGAGGCCCTGACCATGACCTTCCATGGTGGTTTGAGGTGTACTATTCAACAACACTAAATCTTTCTCTCATTTGCAATAAAGGATCATACTTTTTGTTCTGAATACAAAGCCTTTTAATGTTGCATCTGGATGCTCTTCCTGTTAAGCATTATTATAAAGATTATGTACAAAGAACTAACTTGAACAGCAGGAAGAGGAAAAACAATTAGGTCTTTAATCTCACCAATTAAGTGCAGCACAAAGCCCAAATAAAGAGTGAAACATAATTTGAAGAGCACCGTGTATCAGATGTGAGAGTGCTAAATACTACTACTACTACTACTAGATTAGATTAGATTAGATTCAACTTTATTGTCATTACACATGTACAGGTACAAGGCAACAAAATGCAGTTTGGGTCTAACCAGAAGTGCAATAGCAATACTGGGTATTATTGTAAATAATGTGCCCACAACTTCCATTAAATGAATAGTTTTTGGCAAATACTTTTATTCACTTTCTTGCCAAGAGTTTGATGAGAAGATCAATACTTCTCAAACATCTGTTTGTTAAAGATTAAGCTGGATCCAGCAGCCTGTTAGCTTAACAGGGGGGGAACAGCTAGCCTGTACCTACCTAGTTTTATACAGTCTACCGTACCTAATGCTAGCTGAAGGTTACCTAGTGGTGAAGCATAGTTATTATGTTACATCTCGTTGAGGGGAAAAAGACAACAACAAAAACAGCAATTTGTGATTTCACAGGGGTTATTTGCATGATAGTCTGGAACAGTTCAGTACAGTACATTACAGTTCCAGGATAATTGCCTGACATCCTGAGGATGGCTTACACGCTGGATGTCACTCACCTTCAGCTCTCTATGTGTTGCCGTTTTCAAACTGAAAATGACGCTAAAAATAATTTTTGAAGAAAATTTGGATCTAGCAAGGAGGCAGTCCTGCTTGGTTCTTATGGAGAATACGCTACTGTAGTGTGTGAACAGTTAACTTCATTTAATATTGTATGTGACATCTTCTTTTATGGGGTGCAGGAAAGTTCCTTCCCCATGCTGTTTTGCAGAGCCACCGTTGCTGCTAAGTGCTTCCTAAGACGATTGTGATTAAGTTTAAAGAAATACAATCACCCCAGAGCAATTTTTTTCTCCCATCCAAGAATGTATGTGTGGAGTAGTCAGACCTTACTCCAAAGCGCTGGGAAGATAGGTCTGGCAATGCGAAAATGTGCAGGACAATTTCTTAGCCATAACTTCCGACAGAGCCAGGGTAACTATTTCCCCCTGTCTTTAAGTTAAGCTAAGCTAACAGTCTCCTGGTTGTAGCTTCATATTTGATGGACAGATATGAGAGTGAAAGCAGGATTCAGAAGAAACCAGTAAGCATATTTCCCACAATGTTAAACTATTAGTTTAATAGATAAGATATAGTACTACTGTAACATGAATGCTCTGCAATGATTTCAGGTTGGCCATAGTTCATATACATTGCTTTAGACTCTCCAATTGGGATGTTTTGGAACCGATTGGTGGGGACTGCTATTGAAGAAGTGCACATGATGATACACTAGTAAGTAAATTCCGTTTAAGTATGTATCCAGCAAATTTATATAGCTCATGTTACTGTATTGTGTGAACAGTTAACTTCATTAAATATGTGGCGTTTTCTTTTGCGGGGTGCAAATGTTAAACCAGTGACCTGGAGATAGGTTTGGCAATGCAAGACTAATGCATTTGTAATTTATGTATCTGTTTGTACATGTTTGTATTAGAGACTTTTGTCCTGATAGGTTTAACAAACCAACGTATCCAGAGGGAAATATACATTTTCAAGAACAGATTACAGTAGAGGTTAAAATATCACATCTAGATGATAATGGAGCAAGCAATTGATGCATTGTGTTCCCCAGTCTTGTAGTAAAGTGAACAATTTCCATTGTGCACAAGTTTGATATACAGAGAAGAAGATATTGCTTAAATTGTTGTCCCTTTACATTTTTGCCACTATTCTTCTGACATGAAATGAACTAGGGAAAACTGTGATGGTGTTTAGGAGCTCTTTCTCACTGTAACCAAGGTATGTAGTCAAGTTTCGATGTTGCTTTTGGAATTACAATATGCATATGCCTCCCATAAAGCAAGCTTCAATATATCTGTCCATCAAAACATTCACTGACAGCATGAGGAGTGATGTTGCTTGCCTTTGATTCTAATGCTAAGAGCATAATTTATGTAAGATGTTTGAATGGCTTTTTGAGTAAGAATAGATTAAAGGCAGTTTCATGCTTCAGGAGCCAAAAAAAGTGCCTGCAAAGCACTGTTTTTAAAACTCCTGGGGCTGCATGAGGGTTGATGAACAGGGCGGGTGCAAATGGTGATTAGCTCAAGCCATTTATTGGGCTAACAAAACAGTGTGCCAATCACGGCCATCCCTTGAGCTTTCCTCTCTTTTCTGCAAATATGAAAGACCTTGTCCCACAAGTGACTTCAAAGGTGGCAGCGGCAGGCCCCATACCAGGACATGGCGTCTCCCCGAGCCCTTCCCCTGCACACATCAAACCCCAGCTGACAAAAGCAGCTCTAGGTGGCATAATGAGACGCATCACTTCTTTCAACTATGTGTGAAGTGTGACATTCTCTGTCTTCTTGTGTCTTGTGTTGACACTGTGTGTGAGGAGTTGACCGGACAATCCAGACAGCCCCTGCTCCTTGGACACTAGCCACTGAAGGCAGTATCAAAGCCCTGCGAGTTCCTGAGGTCAACAGTCAGGGCTGTGTAAATACACACACACACACACAAACACACACACACACACACACACAGTTTTGGTGCAGCCCTCCCCCTCGTAGCTTCCTCAAGATTGTTTCTTCTGTGTCCAGAGAGGAAGGCCAGCAGACCAAAACATCAACTGATATCTCAATTCTCATGAATCCTTCTTGGGAGGCTGTGCCGGTCAACTGTAAAGCCATTTTAGTCTATGTTTCACGCACATGTGCACCGTATCAGATAGGAGATACTGAAAGGCATGCTCTTGCCTTGTGACTGACTTTCTGGTATTTTTGGAGGTGATGAAGGCCATTATCAGTGGATTAACAGAAACTAAGATGGTGGGGGCTCACAGTGAACATACTGCCCTAATTCTCCCTCACTTGTCTCCCATGTATTACCCTTGTCTACTGGACAGCAGATAAGATCCTTTGGAGAGACGGAAGCTATGCAACCACGCGCTGCACCTCTCATATGACTACAATGCCAGAGCCAAACGTAAAAGGCAAGTTCGGTAAACTGCGTAAAGCTGATCCATTTTCCAATCCACAGACAGATTTTTCAATTCATTCCAATGCATGGCATAATACAATTAGACAGGTGGATTGATAATCTAATATGGCTTAGTTTTTTATCCTATTCCCCTCACTTTTCAAATAGTTTACTTGGAGCCTGAGGGTGTGAGCCATCCGGTTTTCTATGGACGCCGAATTACCTCAGAGCGCTCAGTGCCGAGCTCGCTGCCAGAGAGGGAGGCGAGTATTGTTTTCATGACAGAGATCAATGGCTGGGTGAATGTGCTTTAATTCTGCAGGAGCTCCTCTCCCAGGCTAATAAATGCAAGCCTCCCTGCTGACTGGGCTGTCGTGCTGAGCCCAGCGGGGGTCAGGCTTTTTGTGTTCCTGTGCCCAAATTATGGAACCATCAATACGCTCCCTGGAACCAGTCAATAGAAGCCCGCTTTGTGGCCGAGGGGAGACCAACTTCAAGGGTGATAAAAAAGGGAAAGAAATAAAAGCCTACGCTCTGACACATTTATCAAATAAGATCAGGATCAGAACGTACAGATATATTATACAATTAAAAATTCAGAATGGCTATATATCACCAAAGGGATGCATCCGGCAAAACCTGTTTACACTTTGTCAATAATTATTTACATGAGGCAAATTATTTTGCAGCGTGAGGCAGGCAGTGTCAGAGAACCAATGTAGTTGAAAGTCTATGAGTGGATAAAGTGGAAGTAATATTGATGATAGTGGCAATAACATTGTTATTATAGATACTATCAAAAAACTTGAGCTACAACTTTTTTTTTTTACTTTGACTTTCAAGATTCTTTACATTTTGCAAGCACCATTAACAAAATTAATTTTAATTAATAAATGAATAAAATTTTGAGGATACCTGAGACACCACTTTCCTACAAATTGCTATGTTGTGTTGCCTGAACCAGGGGTTGTGAAAAACTTTTTTATAAAACACATAGGCGATAAAAACTGTTGTCGTGCATGAGTTTGTTTCCATACTGCCTCACTGCTGCTTGTAGCATCAAGTGAATTATTAAGTATCCAGCTTCAAAAAGCTTGTAAAACTCTGTCCTCCTCAAAACCTCAAACTTTCTTCTTCCCCTCTTCACTTTTCTCTCCCTTTTTTATTTCTGTTGGCTTCTCAAACATCAAGTTGTCTCCGGATTTTCAAACGGGCTGAAAAATAAGAGTTTCCCCAGCTTGCAAGCGCATTCAAAGGGCGCGTTCCTCAGATGTGCCACCTTGCAGCGTGGTGGTGGCTGTGCAGGAACAGGATCATTCAGATATGCTAATGGATCAGCGGGGTAGCTCCAAGCGTGGCTTACCCCGCTTTAAAAGACAGCTGCCTTCTCTCTTTCTTTTCATGCCCTACTCTCAGGCTGCCTCTCTCTTTCCCACTCTACATTGATAGCAGGTTGAAATGTAATAACCATTACATTTCTACTAATTAGACAGATAGAGCAATTAGCCGGGGTCCATGTAAATCCAGGTTGTGAAATATGTTGGACAAAGAGAGTTCAGAGGATGAGTTTGGGCAGTCATTGAATGCAGCTGAGGTTAGAGTCGGCACAGTGTAATGATATCATGCTCAATACGGAGAGCTGCAGATAATAGAGCCAGTGCCCACTGGCCCTCCCCTTGGTTAAGTGGCCCTCTGTGTCAGCGCCTGTGTATGAGCCGTTGGCTCTGCCGCCGAAGCCCCAGTCCCACACTCTCTTGGGCTATCTATTCTCTCCAGCCAGAGTCATGCTGCGCAGGAATCCTGGGTGATTGGGTTTCTTTCAGGGGCCTTATAGTCAGTCATAAATCGGAGGGGATCTTGCCCGGCCCCTCGCTCTCGCCCCTAACCCTGGCTCCAGCTGGCAGGGGACGATTGTTGGAGAGCCGAGGTCATTGTGGGGTCGCTCTCTGTGGCGCTTCTTAACTCTCCTTGCCTATTTTTTTTCTACCCCTCCTCTCCACTGTCCCCCCCGCCTTTCTTTTTTTCTCTGTCTCCTGGCTGAGGTTGCTAGGGCTTGGTATTTGCTTTTTAAGACCATGTTGTAATTACAGAGGAGCTCTACTCCCCTTGCCGCCTCTGGCTCCCTCTCCTTTTTTATCACTGCTGATTGGTGGTAAGAAGCTATACTGGGGCCATCTCACCCCCCCCCCCCCCCCCCCCCCCCCCCCCCCCCCACCCCACCCCCCCACAACAGGCTTTTGTGCTTCCTCTGCCCTGGGCACACACATAACTGATTCATTCACATCTCCCAACCTTAACAGAAGTAGAAAAAGACCAGGGTGGCCTCCTCACACCGATCAGACAGCAACAAGAGGAGTGAAGGTGAGAGTCATCTAAAAAGAGGAAATGGGTGGAGGACTCCCAGCATTTAAACGTGGAAACAACAGAACCTAAACAAACTTTATCAGTAGTACAGAAGCTGAAGCCTATTGTTTATCTTAGTGGTAAACATGGTGTTTTGATACAAATCTACCATGTCTCAGAATCTGGGTGGACAATTCTAATTGCTAAATAATAAAAACCTATTCACTTGGTCAACAAAACAGGTTGCTACAGGCTTAGGCCACATTTCATTATGGCCGCTTGGTATTTTTGTATCGAGAGTCTTTGTTTGCTGTTTTAGCAGCACTACACCACAGAGAACATCAGACGCAGCCCTAAAATGTATTTTCTGTGGGATTGCACCCCTCTGCCAACATCTGTGACCATAAACCAAGATCAGACAGTGATAGTGAAAACAATACCGCAATGACAACAAACAATCATGCCATTGGACAATAAGTGGAGGAGGAGTTGTCTGAAATCCCAGTTTTGCCAGGGGGGTGCTGGCTTTTGCACGTCTGGAATTGAGTCTCTCTTGTAATAAAATAAGATAAAGATGAGATAGATTTTTTTGTTTTATTTTTCTTGGACAAATTAACAATTTCTGCTGTTGAAAGACTGTACACAGACACAGACTGTTGCAACACTATGCATGGACATGCACATGTTGCATGCAAAGACTGCCACTGGGCAACAAATTTGCACACTGCCCCATTGTTCAATACATCATAATGGTCATCATAATATGTGCAGTAAGGGCAACCTGCCAACATCAAATCTTGGTAGAAGAAAAGTAAAAATGTGCATGTGTGTGTAATAGATAAAAGCAGCATTTCAGTGGTTAGACTGGCTTGCCATTCAGGGCTTTGATGGACAGGGGGACAAATGAGTTCTTAAAGGGAATGAATCTGCACCGGGGGACTCTGAAGTGTCTGCCTGAAGGGAGAAGCTGGTACTCATTTTGGAGGACATGGGTGGGGCCTTGTATTATCTTAGGGGCCTGCCTGAGGATAATATTGTCAAAGACAGCCTGGAGTTATTTAATCATACATATAACAAAAACAGCTGTAGGCATAAAACTAACAATTTTGGGATAAGAAAGAACTAAATTAATTTACTGTAGCTGCTTCTCAAGCAGTCCTGGGCCTACAAGACAGAGGCCTGAGGTGCAGCAACCAATCATAAATTGTACATATACGCATTAAAACACAGTCTGGAACTAAATGATTATATCCGCATCACAAATCCTTTAAAGTGAGTAACGCATTTGATGGTATGCAGAGGCTTGTCTTTCCCCTAACACACTTGAAAACAAACTGAACCAAAATATCACAAAAATGCGTACAGCGTGCGGCTATAGAAGCATGGCTTGCCTTTTATGTGTATGGAAAAGTGCCACAAACTAGGCATTGTTCCCTAAGAAATAGGATACAGGCTTGGAAGAGCCATTGTTCTATTTCAGTTTGCTTGAATCTCCTCTGTTGCATGCTGGCTCGCTGCTCCACCGTTCTGACTTCTGACAAACAGCATCTGCACCAGGGACGCCACTTCCTCCCACGAGACAGATGGGAACAAACCCAGTATAATCACTTCAAATAAACAGGATGCCATTAATTGTTTGCCCCTATCAATTGAAGTATGTCCCTTGGTATTCAATGAGAACTTGATTAATCATTTTAATGGTTTGACTTATTAGATGCCAATGAGAAGAGATAAAATGTCTGGCAAGGAACAAATGACCACATTACCCTGCAGAGGCCAGGCTTAGAGGCCTGAGACAGCTAATCCATTTCTAGTGTAATCTCTAGAAACTGATATATGCATATGAAAGCAGAATCTGTAAGCAATGCAACAAGATTTTGGTACCGGAAGTGTTCTGGTTTCTGCTTGTAGTCCATTTGTAGTCCTAGTAGTATTGTGTTTGAGCGGCCTTTACAAATGTAACCACTCCGTGTGGAGCCCAAAAGAAAAAGTCCAGTCTTTTTTTGAAAAAAGGTAGAACAAATTGCAGCCGAAAAAAGCCCCAAAGAATTCCATCAGGGGAAAGTTAAAAAAAAAAAATCTTGAATATAGCCTATTCATACACCTATTCATTCTTTTTCTCACGTGAATAGGGTAAAAAGTGGAACCTTTAGATTTCATCATGAAAATTACTGAGTTGATTATGTACATCAAGACAAACATTTGTTAACATGGGAAAACTGTGCATAATCTACTTAAGTATGTGCTACTTTGCATAAATACTACAGCTCTAAACATTGGGTATAGCCAGGTGAAAATGTTTCGTTGAATCTGGTTGACATCTTACAGCATACAACTTAATGATAAGCTCTAAATTGAACCCATTTAGGCTACCCTTGAGCATTGATACATAGAGGCAGGAAAATTTACTTTAAACCAGCCTTTATTAATTGTAATTGCAGAGGGCTGGATCCGTGGGACTGTTTCTGGGGGATGAGTCTGAGGAAAGAACAGGAGACAAGGGTAAGGAGAATGCAGAAGATGAAAGATAGGTACTGTGCCTCTGCAATAATAATTAATAAAGGCTGGTTTAAAGTACTTCTTCCTGCCTATGTATTAATGCTCTCTAATGCCTCTTTTACATGAGTCGGTTCAGCGGGATGGTTGTTGGTTGGCCTACCTACTCTTTCGGTCCAATCGTGCTGCTCGAGGTAGCCCCTTTCCTCCTTCCATTCTCCCTATTACAAGTGTGTGGCATCCAAATGATTTTGAAGCTGTTGTTTTAAGGGAAAATAGTTATGCAAAGTTGCTTTAAAATCAGGAAGGTTTAACTTCTAATGGCAGTTGCGGTAACCGATGCTAATTTAACTCAGAATATAGAAGGTGAACCCCAGAAACACATTTGAATTTTTTCTGATGAAGACTGATGAAAGAAATGCTGCATGAGAGATTGAAATGACTGACAGAAGCTAGTGGAACACAGACTAGTCTGACTTCAGCTCTCCTTACTACGCGTGAACATGTATGCAAAGTAAAATGAAACATTAAAATGCGTGGAGGGATGCCAAAAAAATAAATGTTATCTTACTTCTGAGCTAAAACAACAGTGTCAAACTTTACATCTCACACAATGGACTGTACTGCATTCAGGAATGACAGATATCCCTAACACATATCAGATGTCAACACTGAGCCAAATGTCAACAGGCATAAACAAACACCTCCAGACAGCGGAGCAAACAATCATTAGAGTGGGAGCAAACAGAACGAGTCTTTGCTGAACTTCCTCCCGGTGTTGTCGGGCCTGTGTGCTTTGACGTTGTCACAGCGGCAGGTTTAACAGCCTCTGCCGTGGTCAGATCACAAGGGCTGTGACGGCTGGATGAAAGGGCTTCACCAAAAGGTGCTAATGGAAACGTCCTGAACTTGAAACACCAGCCACACTGTCAAAAACCACAGAGGGAAAGGAGGCAAGCGAGTTAGGGAGAAATGGACACAGATACGTAGAGAGGCTACACTTGTTTGTCCAGACAGAGAGGTTCATGGCGGTGACAGCATGTCCTATTATTTATGGCGATGGCTAGAGGATAGGGGACAAGGGTGTCAGTCGTCACCGAGGAGAAGAGCTCGGGGGGGGCGGGGGGGGGACCAACAAGGTTGTGTCAGCTCCCAGAGGACAGTGGGCCAGTTGATGCTGGTGTCCTCCTTTACTCTTGCTGACCTGTTTGCACTACAGTGGGCCGTCCTCTGTCACCTTGTTTAGAGACAGACAGCCAACACTGGGCTTAATCTGAACCCAGTCTGTCAACAGCACTTGACACTCAAGACGGCACTTAAGACCCAGACATTTTGTTTACTCTCCATTTGGTCTTCCTGTCAGATGTATGAAAGCACGAATCTTCTCAACATCTGTAATGAGGATGAAAAAGAATGATAATTGGATGCAACCATTAAAAAGGCGGCTGTCCTTGTGAGGTTCACACAGAGTGCTTCCTTTTTGAGGTAACACCTTTTAGATGATGAAGCAGGGATTTGGAAGTTAGATTAGTTGTTACAGCAAATAGAAGTTACAACTTGCAGATACAGACACAAACACATCTCAATTGTGAAATGTTGTCCATTACGTAACAACTTGAACCCCAGTTCCAACTCATCAACCTTAGACGTGGGTCTAGTTCCGGTGAGGTTTTCCATGTTGTTCTGAATAAACACAGCGAATTTTAAACTTGAAATGGCTCTGGGTGCCATAAAACTGAAACCAAGACACGCATGTGAGTTGAAAATGTGTCAATCGCATGGGAAAATAAAGGTTTGTTTAGAGAGTAAATGTACAGTAGGGCTGCCCCCACTGAAAGACAAAGACACCAATCATCAATCAAACCCCTCAGTCTTTTTTGTTTTGTTTTGTTTTTGTCAGTCAATGTGCAGTGCACTTCTAGGGACGTCTTCTTCAGTCTTCAGAAGTAGCTGCAGAGTGAGTACTCCTTGTTTTCATGGTGCTCTCAGGTAGGCCTACAGGCAGCTGCGGACTCGAACCCAGGGAGAGTCTGCGCGACACAGGCTTCGAGAAGATACATTCTGCCTGCTGCTTAGAAGTGGTGAATGTACAGTTTACAACAACTTACAGTAACATGATTTAATCCCTAGCTTTTCTTAGTGTCTGCAAAAATCTTTGGTGCACATTTCCAATCTGTCATAGTGAGCACGCATGTTGGCTTGGCTTGTTTACTATATTCTACTATATTCTACTTTTGTAGAAAGTGTTCAATGAAGTATACTGACCCAACAGGCACACTCCACACACCAACCATGTGTGATACAAGCCTTCCCCATCCCCCATCTAAAAGTTCAGTACTACAGCTTTGAAAGCATGTTGTGACATTTTGGGAAATGCGCTTTTATAATAAGATACCTCTTTCATGTCTTTGTGGTAAATATGCATCAATAGCTAAGAGCAAGTCAGCTTGACTAAGCTTAGCATAGCAAACACAAACAGGTGTAGACATCTGGCCTTTGAACGGAGCCATTCTCCCTATTCGCTCTGTAGCTAAAGGGCTGCTGGCTGTAATCTTATATTCACATGACAGATATAAGAAGGTATCCATCTTAAGTCCTATCAAGAAAACATATTATCCATTAATTTGTAGCTTTAAGTTGGTACAGTGACAGCCAGAGTAGGGATTGTCAAAATAAGACATTGAGCAAAGATTCCATTGGAAATTTGCTTCAGTCTGAACACACCTAACAAAAAAAACTTCTTGACTGGGTTCCCATGATTGTTTATAATGAGAAACTTTGTTTTAAATGTAATAATGATCACTTTAAAGGCAGACAAAGAACTGCTGTAAGCTTTTGTCCACGAATGCTTTTACTAACGAGCTTAAGAGCTCAGACCTGGCCTGAGTCTGTCACACCCAATCTGCACATCGTAACAACAGCCATCTTTGAACATTCAGTGTGCACTTTGTCTTTTCTTGAGTCCCTGGCTTCTTATCGAAGACACCCCCCAAAAACCTGCTTTCAAACCCCTCCACTAAAGCCTCCACATCAACAACTTTTCCCGTGACGCGAAGCAGCAGTGGTCTTGTCTGCACCAACTATGAAGCAGAAAAAGAAATATGTGATAGAAAAACATGAATGCATGTTGTTTTAATGTGTTGTTCATAATCTTCCCAAAGATACCTTCCCACATACTGTACTTTGGAGATAAAACTGAAGCGTATCAAACAGGATGAATTAAAAGAGCATGTCAGACAGTTCCAAACAGGACGAGTTTAGGACTTCTGTCGTGGTGGCTCTTTCTTTTGACAGTGTTAGATTATGTTGTAGGTTTCCCATTTGATCAATTTAATTCAATTTAATTACATTTTATTTATATTATCAAAGCATAACAAGAGGTATCTCGAGAAACTTTACAGATAGAGTAGGTCTAGACCACACTAAAATTTACAAAGATCCAACAATTCCAGTAATTCCCCCAAGAGCGAGCATTGAGTGGCGAGGAAAAAATTGTCATGGTTGTAATAATAAAATAAATACCCACTCCCCTTAATGGATTCTGTGTTTGAGTCCCTCTCCCGGTCCACCATGTTCACTAAATTAGACCTTAGGAACGCTTTTCACCTCATGCAGATCCGGGAGGGGGACGAATGGAATGCCTTTAACACGCTGCTAGGGCATTACGAGTATCTTGTTATGCCCTTTGGTCCCACTAACGCTCCCGCTGTTTTCCAGGCCCTAGTTAACAATGTGCGCCATGATTTTTGTTTGTCTACCTTGACGACATTCTGATCTTCTCCCTCGACCGAGTCCAACACACTGAACACATCCGGTTGGTGCTGCAGTGGCTTCTGGAGAACAGACTGCTCATTAAGGCAGAGAAGTGTGATTTCAGTCTGTTCTGTTCCTGTGCTTCATTGTGGAGAGTAGTCAACTTTGTGTGGACCAGGCAAAGATCAAATCCTTTGGCCTATTCCGACCTCAATTACGCACTTACAACGTATTTTGCGCTTTGCTAACTTTTATTGCCAGCTCATGCGCCATTACAGCTCTATGGCCGTTCCTTTTACCTGTCTTACCTCCCCTTCGGTTCCCTTCTGGTCTCCAGAAACTGCTGCAGCCTTCTCCCTGCTCAAATCCCGTTTCACCTCTGCCCCCATTCTCAGACCTGACACATCCCTTCAGTTTGTGGTGGAGACCCGGTCACCTGGCTTCTCCTCAGCTTCCAGCCCCAGTGTCTTCCCCTCAGCTCCTCGCT
The DNA here is from genome assembly GCF_008692095.1 of Etheostoma spectabile. NCBI lineage: Eukaryota > Metazoa > Chordata > Actinopteri > Perciformes > Percidae > Etheostoma > Etheostoma spectabile. The sequence continues at coordinate 23,677,546 of NC_045737.1, read as the reverse complement.
CCTGTCTCTCCCACACTTCCCCCGAGTGTCAAGCTTCCTCGTCTCTGCATCCCTATCCCTGGCATCTCCTTCCCCAATTCCCCTCTCAGCTCAAATAAATCCCCTTTATTTTGTTGCCATGCGTTTGGTTCTGTCTGTTCCTCAGCGTAACAAAAGTCCCTTTTAGGCAGAAACCTCAAACAGACCCAGGCTCTTGGTAGGCGCTGTTTGACAGGGCCAGTTGGAGGTGTGATGAACAGTGGCTACATAAACAATTATAGTCACAAAAAAAGATAATGGAACAAAATAGCAGTTGTTATAGTAGTTCACGGTGTGGCAGGGCATAGCAGGACATGGCATGATGTAGCAGGGCATAGCAGGGCACTGCATGGCAAGGCAGTGCATGGATCACCCAGAAGGCACTGATGTGAAATGGAATTCCCTTGGTATAATGTTTAATATCAATGTCCGGGTCATATCTGGAACATCAAATGTGTAGAAGTAAAATAGCAATTGCACTTGGTCAGAGTTTGTGTGCGTGCGTTCGTGCGTGCGTGTGTGCGTGCGTGCGTGCGTGTGTGCGTGTTGGGGGGAAGCCCATAGGCACATTCCTTTACTGGGTTAACAACAGCTGTCTCTTTGACAAGGGCTTAAATGTGTGAAAAATATATACTGCTACTATCTGCAATTTTTAAACAACAAAGCTACTATTATGTTATTATTATTATTACTATTATTATTATTATTATTATTACTTTTCACCATTGCAACACCTTAATTATGTTATTTATGTAAATACTGTATCATAATATTCCTTTAACTGTAAATATCCACACTCCTTATATTTCTTTATTTCTTTATTTATATTTCTTATATTTCTAATATCTGAGCAACTGTAACACAGTTTCCCTTCGGAGATCAATAAAGTATTTCTAAATCTGATTCTGATTCTGATTTATTTTTACGATTACTTTCTTTTTAGAACGTGTTTTACCGTTTTTTGTCTGTAAATCGTACCCGCAATGGTGTAACCTTTGAACTTTCTAGGTTATACCATTGTGGGTTAATTCTTCCCTCAAAAAATGGACCACAAGCTTGATCACGCAGCAACGTCTATGGTCTGGGGAGGGAGAATGACAGGTTATTTAGTGCTGTTTTGATATTTGAGTCTGTGGAATGCCTACAGATACAGTGATCCCTCTGTCTGAAGAGAAAGCCTCACAGATGAGGTAAGACTGCTTACAGCTATGAAACAATATCTGAAACAGATTGAAAGACATTTTCCACAACTTGATTCATGTTCCTTTCAGCTCGCTCCGGTGTTACCCCTCACAACAGAGAGGTGAAGAGAGCACAAAAGATGCACTCTTGCATGAGACACGGAAAACAAAGTCAGTTGTTGAAGGCTCCAGTGTCGACTGACAGACATTTTGGATTTCTGATCAGCTTTCCGACAGCTTTTGCTATATTGTTCTGCTGTAGATAAAGATTGATGTGCAAGACTGTGTGCAGATCCAACATGAGAATTACAGCAAAAAGAAGAAAAAAAACACCCTTGGCCTGCAATGTGTGCAGACACTGATTGTTCCAGCTTGTCTTCATACCTGCTCAGGTTTCACTGCAAGGCTTGTCAATCCCTCCCAGGACTTCAAACGCGGCGCTGAATCCTTCACCTTTACCTTCACTCGGGCCTTCACACCTTGCCGGCAACCTGCAGCGCAAGTAGAGCGATTGTAAATTACCCATAATTACCTAGATTTGAGCTCAACATAACAAAGACATCTTCTTTGCTGTTGTGTTATCGTTGGAACATCACATTGGAGCTAGCTCTTTCTAATTAAAGCTGACATCTTTCCGTTGTGCAGTTATCTGTTGTGCAGCACTGAGAAAACTTCATCTTGGCCAGATTCTTTGTTTTAGTGCTGAACATAAAAGTAAATAAGAAAGCGGCCATAGAAATGTCTGTCAAAGACACTCTTCAAATGTTCTGGCAAATCTAAATAAACTTGAGAGAGATAGACTCCACATGCGGTTCCTTAAAAAAGAGATGCAACTGGATGAGAAGACAATGGCAAAACTTGGCTCTAGGCGCCTGCTTCCATCCAGACAATCGCAGCTAATAACAGCACAAGAAGACAATGTTGTTCCCCATGCTCGCTGTTCAAGCCACTCTTATGCTTGCCATTAGATGTTCTCATTATTCCTCCCTGTGTCTTAATGCAAAGTGAAAACAGACTTGGACGGCAATGAAAAGTTACCCAATCGCTTAGATGTCAAGCGCTGTGTGAAATCCATTTATCCCTGATCATTATGACAGTGTTTTTCTGTCTGTATCGATAGTCATTTCCTTTCTCCCTGCAGCAGCCTTAGAATCTCCGACGCTGGCGCTGAGCACAGCACAGTCCCACGGAGTGCAAGCAAAGGAGGAAATCAATAGAGAAAATATTGCTGCGGGCTCACACATTTTTATCTTGCTTTGAACGAGTCAGCTTTAATTTAGCTTTGATCTCAATTTGCTGCTTTTGGGATAGCTTGGCTGCACATTGAACCAGGAGGAATAAGCTTCCACCAGGGCTTTCTTACAAAAGACCCTTTCAAAAGAGGCCTTTATTTTTGCCTATATGCGTCAGTGTCCATTACTGGTTTGCAAGGAATAAAGATAAACAAAATCAAAACAACTGATACTACAGGACTCGGAGACACATGGTGCATGTCCCATGCAGACAGTTTGTCAACCGCACTTTATCTATTCTAGTCAGGGTGTATTTACAGCCAAGCAGAGCAAATGTTGAACAATGTTAGTAAGGGGGCCACAATAAAGAGATCCTTAGTGTTGTTGTCAGAAAGGGCTCAGTGTTGTTTTGGGGTAACATGTTGACATGATGCACAGCTGGCGTTGTTCTCACTGCTCTGCCACACCACTCTTTTCCCCTACACATCATTAGAGCTGACACACCAAAGGGTTAGCGATATTATAGCATCACCTCAGGTCTGCTAAAGATGTCTGCCCTTCCCTCATCCTTTTCCAAACCGGAGCATTCTTAGGGAGCGGAGTTGTTTGGGAATGTGTTTCTCTTTTATAAAGCAGAGACAAAAGGGTGGGATAAATGACCAGGCAGAGAAAAGACCAGCGCCTTGCTGGGGAGAAAGGGAAGGGTCTAATCTAATTTGGTTAGAGGAGGATGTGTGTGTGTGTGTGTGTGTGTGTGTGTGTGTGTGTGCGCACATGTGTGAGTGTGCACATGCATGGCTGCAATGCACAGTGTGAGAGGACTGTGGGAATGGAACAGGAGGGCTGTGCTGTTGAATGGCGCCTCCAGAGCCAGAAGCAGTGGGGAGTCTCCCCAGACGCGCTGATTCCAGGCCGGCCACTCAAAGAGGGATTAGACCAGAAGAAGGCCTTCCTGATTAGCAATTCACACTCAAGTGCCCCCACGAGGACCTCGGCTAATAATATTGCCATCAGCGTCCTTCATCGACCCAGGCAAAAAAATCATTTTGACTTTTTCCAATTCTCCTTTGTCTTTAACGTCTACTTCTAATCGCTCGCCATGTTTTAAAACAATTTAGAAGGTCTTGTGGGACTTTCTAAAACAAAAAAATGTGTTTGACTGTAACTGTTTTTGGTTCATTGCTTCGTCTCAAGCCGCTGAACTCCAACAATCCCCCTTCTCCTCCTCTTATCCCACTCTTCCACCACCACTTCTTCCTCCCTTCCTCTTCTCTTTGCTGTTAAACGACCTCCACATGAAAGAGTATGATGTAAGAACACCCCCACTAAACCAATATTGCTGTGTCAAAGCAGTCTCAACCCAGATGTTATTGGGCTTCATAACAAACATTTATCACAACGCTGTTTATTGCAGATTGGCCGACAGCTTTCCCAGTCATATAACGCTCCACCATCCTTACAATTATACTGATCTACTCTATAAACACTTGAAAGGTTACAATGACGCAGTGACCTCCTCTTATCAACCACAAGATATAATGAATGAGGTCAGATGGGACTTTACCCATAATAACAGCAGTGAAACAAAGCAGGTTTTAATCCAGCAAAGTGAAAAGAAGAGTGAAATGAATTAGTCCTCATTTAAACCATATGAGCAAAGAATAGTGCAGCTTTGATGTTGACAGGGCTCTTCAATAATTAATTACTTGATTCATGTGCGTTTCCTCAAATCGTCTGACCCTTTACTAAAACTGGTGCTCTTATTAAAGCTTGGGACAGAAAAAATACCATGTGTGATGTTAAACACAATTATCATTGCTTTCAGTTGCAAAAAAATAGAGAAAAATATGCTTTACCAGCGTCCATTTATCTTCTTCTTTTTTGCACCAACCTCTTCACAAAATTGTGGAGTGGCAATAAGAGAGAAAATAACAGATTATGTTGATAAATGGGATCATCCTGAGCTAAACGCTGAATGCGTGCGATCAGGAGGGAGAACAGGATCCTCGTACAATGTGCTGGGCATGTGGACAAATAGTCTCACCTCCAGCCGAGTGTGTTGTTTCTTCTCTTTGTGCCCTCTGAAAGAGAAGAGGAGGGCCTTGGTTAAGAAGATTATAGCCCTACCCCACCCGTACGTTTAATCAACATGCCCTTTCAGCGCAGACAACAATGCCAAACATGTCTAAAACGTCCCCCCATCTCTTCCATAGCATACCTCACATGTTGGAACAGCATGCAAGGCATCTAACCACAGCAATTAAGAGAAAAACTATGATTACTCTAACTGATACGGAGTTGGTATGAGCAGCTCATGTTTTTCCCCTCAAAGAACTGATGGCGTCAATTTCGGAAATGTCCCGTCATAGTGGCGTGTTTGATACCTATCTCATTTCAGACTACGCAGAGAAAAATGTATTAGCTTCAACTCATTTTTACTGATCAAAATTCCCTAAAGATCCCAAGGAGCTTTGCTTCCTCACCCCTTCACTTCTTTCATCCATGGTTAAATATGTAAATAAAATGTCTAAAGTCATTCTTCATAGGGGAACAAAAGAAAAAAGGCGGCTGAGGGAAAAGACAGCCATAAAATTCCTCCGATTCTCCATAACATTAGCCAGAGGGGGGCCAGCTTCCAGCCAGAGCCGAGCAGCAGGGGAGCCAGCTCGCTCCATAGAATCACACATCGCAAATCCCACACACAAAAAAAATAAAATATCTTTTCAGCTTCAGCCATCAAAGAGCCCCCCCATCCCCCCCAACCCCCCTCCTTTCACTTTATTAGTTACAGAATTATCTCACAGTTGCTGATTTCTCAGAGATGAAGCTGCGTTGCTCTTCTTCATCACACTGTTATGGTTGCAAAGATGAGATAAAGTTACTGTGTGTGTGTGTGCGTGTGTGTGTGTGTGTGTGTGTGTGTGTGTGTGTGTGTGTGTGTGTGTGTGTGTGTGTGTGTGATGCACTTGTGTGAGTAGGAATGAGCTATAGAAGGGGGCTGTATATGAAACAGGGGGTGGTAGACAGGGAGAAAAAAAAATCATAAAAGAGACAGTAGCTGCTGAGGCTACAGATGCTAAAGACTGAACAGGCCTGATTCCTCCCCTTTTCTTCTCATTTTCAAAGACATATCATCATGACCAAAACAATCATGAAGGAGTGGGAGGCAGGAGGAAAAGACAGGAGCGAGAACAGAACAAAGGCGATGAATTACAACAAACCAGTAGACTGTGTCTTCTTATTAGACTGTGTGACAGTATTATCTTGTCAGCTTCATTACACCAAAGGCAGCGATAATAAGGGCAGATATTTGCTTTGAAACATGCCAGACAGGGTTTCCTAAAAGCTGAATGATCAGTCAATGGAGAGCAGAACTGGCCCTGGCTCTGGAAACACATTGATATAACAATATTCTTCTTCACATTAAAACTGTCATGTCTTTTTGTTCCTCTTCTCCACATCAGCTACATGATAAAGGTCTAGTGAATTGGGAGGGACAGAGCATGCATGTCAGCTGTTGCCATTGTCTTTGTGAGGGGTCAGAATATGTTACATGCAGCCTGCTACTACATCAGGGCTTTAGTTTTGTTTGACAAAGAAAAAATGCTTTGCATTTCATTTTGAATGTGCCACTAAACTGATTTTAACACAAAAATTCTGCTGGGTTGTATGGTATATAAGCGTGGCAGCTAAAAGCATTGCTTACAAACTGGGAACATGTTAGCATTTGCCATTTAAAAAAGTAAATTGATGAATGGGATATTTTTTAGGGCCAAGCCCTTTCAAACGTTAACAGCTGGATAAGTGGAATCTAAGAAGCACATGTGCTGCATAGGAGGAGGGTATTGTGTTCATAAGTGTACTCATACCCTATATTTATGCTCCTGCTCCACACACTGAGCGTGAACAGCTGAAATGCCACCACTAAGATATGCTGTGCTTAAACCATTTAGGCACGCTGGTGCCAGGTTTCTCATCTTGCCCAAACACATTTCTGAAATACTTCTAAAAGCACTTTGGTGACTCTTGTAAAAACTTACTAAAAGCCCTCCTGTTTACTTGGGATCAGTATTTTGCCCTTGATGAAGACCACTGCCAGCACTAGAGTATAAATCTTACCACCACAAACTTTTTACAAGGTAATGTGAGTAAGGTCTGGAGGATCTCACACATATTAAAAAAAGGTGAAAGGCCTCATAACCTGTTCTTCTATCACGCCACCCAGCTCCAGCTCCTCCATTAACAGACCGACGCAGTATAAAACCAAGATGGAGTTGCATTGTTGTTACTCACTGTAACAACAATGCATCATCAGGGTTTACGTGCGCCGTTTATTACAGTGGTCTATTTGCTGATGCATAATGTGCGGTTTATTTTATGACACACTGTGACTTTGGTGCTGTGTTGTATGTAGGCCGGCTCTCTACAGGAATTGTTTCGCTTTAACGGGCTAATAAAAGCACACCCATTCATTCATTTTCTAAAGCACTTATCCTGTCCAGGGTCACAGGGGATTGGTGCCTATCCCATGCAAGAGGCAGGTTATCTGCTGGACGAAGCTAACACATATAGTAAGTGTAACACATCCATACTCCATGAGAAGATGGTCGTTTCACCATTCGCTTCACGAGCGGGGCGCTTGGGTTACAATGCAACGACAACAAAAACTCCACTTTATTAGTAACCACTGATTCACTGTGTGATCATAAGCTCAAAAAGAAAAAGTTTTCTCGAGGGGAAGCTGAAGTGAATTGTCCCTGTTCAGTCGACGATGGCGGTGTGTTTGTGCCTTTTTTCTCAGCGGTAGAACAATAATCACTGATTGGACACATTGCTTTATGAATGTTGTTGAGTAATATCATTAATTACTTCATTTTATTAATTAAAATACCTTCCTCTGAGAAGGTTTTATCACCAACATTACACAACATGGTAAATCACACCCAAAAATATTCTCTGCAGCACAGTGCCACAGACACTTTAGCTTAATAAGATGTAAAGAATGAAACGGCTATTTACTGTAATGTGTCTGTAAGGCCAGCTGGACATTCACCATGGAGTGAGAGTCTCTTATTAGAATCAGTAATTATATTAATGGGTTTACCGAGGGCATATCAAGAGGTCTCTGTGAGGGAAAATTCCCAATTAAATTACCAGGATTGTGAAATAAATATGTAAGTACGGTTGCATTTAAGGTTACATTTGTGATGCCACTCAGAGCTGATTCAAAATCAGTCATTTGGTCCAAAAAAGTTAGAGTTAGACATCTGGTGCAAATACAGATGTCACTGTGAGAGAGCTATCTGAGCTACTAATGCAAGCTTCTCTTAGCATGACAATAGAACAATGTCAACACTTACGGATGACATTTGTAAAAGGAATTTCACCTTCTTATTTATTTTGTGGACTACTTCCTTTATTGAAAAAGACAGGATATGACTGCAAGGTGTTGTTGAATTTTGCACTATGAACATTGGCCAGAACACACTGAACTAAATTCTAAACGGATCCTAAAATGGGATGTGCTTTTATCAACAGCCTCAGACGTTTTCTCAACGAGTGGTTCCTGGTGCGTTCAAAAAACACAATATAGTCAAGTTTTTTCACTTCATACATCCATTATCTTCTCTTCTTTTTGCTATGTGTGTGAATATTGTTTGCAAACTTGTATCGTGCAATGAATTAAGCATACTTAATGAAAATGAATTGAGTGAGAAGATGTGGTAAACCCATCTGCTTCTGCGTTTATACATTACATGAAATGGCGTTCATCAACAATATATTATTATTTAAAGGGGAAATCCGTGCTACAACATGAGTCATGCATTCAATTACTTTCATCTTTAATTGATCAGCACTCATTTTGCTTGAACAATATTGAAGACTATGGTCTCTAATCATTATTTTTCAGTTTTTCTACTCCAAAAAAATCACTATGGGTTATTCCAGTCAGTCTACAGGGAGATGTCAAAGTAACTACAAGTATTCAAGTACTGTACTTTACGTGAGTATTTCCATTTTGTACTACTTTGTACTTGAACTATATTTCAATGGGGAACATTTTACTTTTCAGCCCACTACATTTATTTGTTGGCTGATACAGGTCACCATGCCAGTTCAGATTTTATATACAAAACATGTATCAACAAATAAAACATGGAGCATTTTATAGAGTAAACTATTAAAATATGAATCAGCTCCACTTTGACTTGACCAGCTGCAACATGAAAATGCTAGCTGCTTACACGTTAATGCAAGAAACAGAGTTTCCATAACACAACATTGAATGATGTAATACTCTTACTGCATAATACTTAGTACTTTACTTTTTATACTTTAAGAATAATATGCTATTAATACTTCTGTATTTTTTAATTTGTTTGCAATTTTTATGTGTAACACAATATTTTTTATTATTATTGTCAAGTCAATTTTATTTATATAGCCCAACAAATGACAAATGACAAATCAGGTGTCTTTAATATCTATACAGCACATGACATCCTTTTTCCTTTTCAACCCTCACTTTAGATAAGGAAAAGCTCCATCCAAAAACCTTTAAAGGGAAAACTAAATGGAAGAAACCTCAGAAAGAACAACTGAGGTGGGATCCCTCTCCCAGGGCAGACAGACATGGAAGACATGTGTACAGAATAGACCACTATAATACAATTACAATACAAACGTATCCATATGAAAAAATTATACACAGTGTGTACATAATGTATAAATTAAATGAATCCAGGAGGATGTCAAGCAGCTTCCAGGTTTTGCCAAACAGCTGGAAGCTGCCTGAGGCACATGGCCTCCACTACACCATGGAACATGGAAAGAACAGGCTACACAATCACACAAGAAGCAAAACACATCATTCACACACACACACACACACACACACAAACACACACACACACACATTTATATCATTACTTTATATTGAACAGCATCATCTCTGTTCTTAGACCCATGTACTGTATGTTTGGTAATGTCTTCCTGTGCATGACGGGCAATATGAAATTCGTTTTCTTATGGATTATCTCTTGATTAAAGCATTTTCTTAGTTTAAGTAAGCATCTGAATTATATTTAGCTATTTAGCTTACATAAAACTCTCAATGCCAAATCAGAGGTGGCACTGGACCAAAACTATATAAAAATATATAGAAAATGCTGTGCAACTGCAGATTGTTGCAGAAAAAAAGTGAATGTGTTCTGTCATTTCTCTAGTCTATAGCCTACATGCTATTTAGGAAAGGTAGGGTGCATTCTAAAACTTATTTCACAAGGGAAAGCAATGGAGGAGGGAAAAATAAATATGTTCTTTTTTTAAACTTGCCCTGCAGTTACAACATACATGCAGACAGTTAAAATCGGTTGTAACCAAAGCTCTGGTTTTGGTGCGGCTATGAGTCATATTACGAAACATTTTGGGATTCTCTTGAAAAATGTGTCCTGTCGTACCTAAAGTTGAAGTTTGCGGATGAGCACAAACAAACAGAAAGAAGGAAGTTTGCTGCGAGCCCTTTGAAACTGCTGTAATGAACAAGCTGTTCCGCACGATTTGAAAATAATCCGCGTGTCAGTGTCATCTTTCTTATGCAAAGCAGCTGTCTTTGAAGGCGGATCTTTTGGCAGGTTAGACCGGGACGGAGGCTCCGACCAGCTCAGACGAGCGCTGCCACCAAACGCAGCAACTGCCTGTTGACGGGATGAGTAAAATCCTGCAATTTTTGGGACACATTTCTTAATATCACCGAGGATATTTATTTGACTCATTTTGCTGACTGATTGATTGTTTCCGGTGCCTTGTGAGCAGCCATCCCCGACGCACAAAAGACTGGAGGACAATTATTTGGTTGCTTTTCTCAAGTTGTCGCTCACGGACTGAAATCGCTCCGCTGCACGGACAGATACTCCGGGGGGGGGGGGGGGGGGGGGGGGGAAGTGACGGATTTTTTGGAAAGAAGTAGGAAACAAATTGGAACACATTAGCACTACCTTTTACTCCCATGGGAGACTGAACTGCACGGTGCAAGAGAGAAGCTGAAAGTAGCTCCAACACTTCAGCTACAAACTGAGAACGCTTGAAAGCATGGACCTGAACGCACGCGACTTCCAGCGAGAAAACGTGTTCGGACCACTGCGGGGTTCATGTTTTTATTAATTAATTTATTTTATTGCGAGCCTACAATGAGGAAACAATGGTCTGGCAGCAGATAGTTCTGTAAGTCGCCCCCCCCCAACACACACATTGATCTGACACACAAACACCAGCCGGGTTTCATCACTGACTTTTTTTAATGGGAAAACCGTGTGTTCTGGTAGGCTAGTGGTGAAACATTTGGCCATTTGTTTTTCTTTAATCATGAAAAGGAGAATGTGTTCTGTTAAACCGAGCCTCATCTATGTGCTGCTGGTCCTGTGTAGTGGTGGGTGTTCAGCCATTAGCTCAATAGACCCCGACTGGTCTGGAGAGGGGAAATGTCAACACATCAGCATCCCCCAGTGTAAAGACATTGGCTACAATATGACACGCATGCCAAATCTTATGGGCCATGATGACCAAAAGGAGGCAGCGATAAAGCTGCAGGAGTTTGCCACACTGATACAGTTTGGATGCCACAGTCACCTCAAATTTTTCCTGTGTTCGCTGTACGCTCCCATGTGCACTGAGCAGGTGTCCAACCCCATCCCAGCATGTAGAGTCATGTGTGAGCAGGTCAAGCTGAAATGCTCTCCCATCTTGGAACAATTTAACTTCCCCTGGCCGGACTCTCTGGACTGCTCCCGGTTGCCAACCAAAAACGACCCAAACAACCTCTGCATGGAGGCACCCAATAACGGCTCAGATGAGCCTCCTAAAGTCTCCCACACCCAGCCTCCAGAATTTAGGCCCCAGCGGCCTCTAAACGGACAGGACCTGCATCCTAAGGACAGCAGCAGCAGGCAGACCTGCAGCAATCCTGGCAAGTTTCACTTTGTGGAGAAAAGTGAGTCCTGTGCCCCCAAATGCTACCCCAAAGTGGACGTATACTGGAGTCAGGGAGACAAGCAGTTCTCTTTGGTGTGGATAGCCATCTGGTCCATCCTCTGCTTTGTCTCCAGCGCCTTCACTGTGCTCACTTTCCTCATAGACCCACAGCGCTTCAAATACCCTGAGAGGCCGATTATTTTCCTCTCCATGTCCTACTGTGTTTACTCGGTGGGCTACCTCATCAGACTGTTTGTGGGAGCTGATAGAATAGCCTGTGACCGAGACAATGGGGTGCAGTATATTATCCAGGAGGGTCTGGAGAGCACCGGCTGCACCATTGTGTTTCTTATCCTGTATTATTTTGGCATGGCCAGCTCCCTCTGGTGGGTTATCCTGACCCTCACATGGTTCCTGGCTGCGGGGAAGAAGTGGGGTCATGAGGCCATTGAGGCCAACAGCAGCTACTTCCATCTGGCAGCGTGGGCCATCCCGGCCGTGAAGACCATCATGATCCTGGTGATGAGGAAGGTGGCCGGGGACGAGCTGACGGGCGTCTGCTACGTGGGCAGCATGGACGTCAAAGCTCTCACAGGCTTTGTGCTTATTCCTCTCTCCTGCTACCTTATTATTGGCACTTCCTTCCTGCTGTCTGGCTTTGTGGCCCTCTTCCACATTCGTAAGATAATGAAAACCGAGGGCGAGAACACAGACAAGCTTGAGAAGTTGATGGTTCGCATCGGGGTCTTCTCCGTGCTTTACACTGTCCCAGCCACCTGCGTCATCGGCTGCTACTTCTACGAGAGGCTCAACATGGACTACTGGCGCGTGCTGGCAGCGGAGCAGAAGTGCATGGACAGCAGCAGGCCGGAGTCAGATGAGTGCGTCATGAAGACTTCCATCCCCGCCGTTGAGATCTTCATGGTGAAGATTTTCATGTTGCTTGTGGTGGGCATCACTAGCGGCATGTGGATCTGGACCTCAAAGACACTGCAGTCGTGGCAGAATGTGTTCAGCAGAAAGCTAAAGAAGAGGACAAGGAGGAAGGCTGCCAGTGTGTTTACCAGCAGCAGGCCTTACATCAAACCTCACCCATCTCTCAAAGGGCACAGTACTAAATATGAGCCTACACGGCCCCCTCCAACATGTGTATGAGCCGGCTCTTTTTTGTATAAACCCAAAAAAACACTTGTAAAGCCATTACTTAATGAGACTTTGTAATCAGAGTGCCATCAAAAAAATATCAAGGTTCATGTTTTATTTATGCAAACTGCGTTGACGATATGCAACGTGTTTTTTGTGTCTTGAGCCATCTCATGCAAATAGAGCTGCATTTGTTTGAGAGAGAAAAATCTGCTACTCCTGGATTCACTTATCCAACTGACGAACTTAGTAGAGAGAAAAGAAAATCGTATTGTCCCCCGGACAAAAAGAGTGGAATAAACTGTTTGGTTGTGCCATGGGGTCACTTGAATAATGTGCAATAGATGTTTTCCATACAGGCATAAAAAAACAGACACTTGTACTGTTAGACAGACTACAGACAATGAAAGGACACCACAGACAATGGAGGCAAATGGTTGGAGGGATGAGTGTTGTGTTTTGATGCTTTTTAATGGAAATGGAAGCAGTGTCATACATATGTTTGAACTGGAGTGAGAGCAGCTGCTCAAGAACTTCCAAACTGCCCATTGTGAGACAAATCCATGCCATAAATGAATCAAGCACTCGTTATTAAGGAGTTATTTGTACACGTTTACGTTGTAAAACGTTGGTTTTTCTTTTTTTTTCCTTTGCTGTTTTATAGCACAAGGGAACATTTGTATATATTTCTAAAAACATCAGATTTTATAGAAAAATTAATAAAACGTTCTAGTTTTGAATGTTATAAAGCCCAAATTGTGTTTTGCAACTGTGTTCTTATCTCTCATTCTCATACAGCCGCATAAAGCTGGTGTTGTACTATTTATTTTACTATTGCAGCACTTTTGCTTGTTGCTATTGTGTGAAGTTCAGTTCGAAGCTGTCATTTAAATACATTATAAAAATTGAAATCATTTACCGCCATTTATTAATGTAATGGTGCAGTATGTCATAGCTGGGTTTTAACAATACGTTTGGCACTACGTTAGCTTTAAATATAATTGACAGAGACAGCATTGTTTAGATGACCAAAAGGCGACAAAATACATTATTACAATAGTAATAATTGATTGATGCTATGACCATACACTATATTTCTCTTGCTTTGGCAAAAGGTTTAACTCTGTAAAAAGGATGTAACCATGCTTGACATGTTGGTGCTTAAGTCAACACACACAGAAAGCATAAAAAGCAGCAATACTACTCTTGTTTTTAAATGTTCATAAGGAAACAATGGGACATTAATGTTTGGCTCTCTGGTGACATTTAAGCAACAACTTAAAGCAAAGAAATTAAAAAAAAAAAAAAAAGCCAAAGGATTGTACATGGCCTTCCAATTGCTGTTTATATTCAGGGAACAAAGGGACTTTGCATATAGTTTTAGATTGAGTGAGTTAATTTTAATATAAAATCACATTTTATTCACAGTTTTATGTAGTCGTGGCTTTTTATTTTTTTTGCATTTGGAATATGTGCAGTTTAAAGAAAGAATTGAATCTTGAAATGGTGTGAACAATTACAGCCAAAATTCATCAAAAGAAAAAGGGAAAGTGCTGTTGTCATCCCATAGATGAATAAGCATCTTCCCAGTTGTGTTTAATTGACCAAATTGTCCATAGTTATAGCTGTGGGTTTTGATAACCTGTTAATGATTTTTTTTTTTTTCCGATTCCTCACTGGCTTTATGCTGGATGCTTATATAACTCTTTGTATAGTTCTTCAACCCCAGCTGAAGTGGTTATACAACTTTTTTTAGTCCCCTCTCTCTCTCTCTCTCTCTCTCTCTCTCTCTCTCTCTCTCTTTCTCTCTCGCTCTCTCTCTCTCTAGCTGTGTTGCGTGTGTCGCTGCGTATCAATGAAGGGGTTATACAATAATCCAGCTCTCATTCAGGACAGGATTAGACCGTTTGAAGGGTTTGACTTTGAAAAGAGGATTGCTGCAAACCAAAAATACAAAATATCTGTCATCTCTTCTCTTCTTATCAGCAAAGCATAGTGGCATTTCTAAAGACACATCTGGCCCGGATTTGAAGTAGTTACATATTGACTGAAGCGGCACTCTGAAGCATGAGTAACTGAATACATTGTGCGGCATTGTGAGATGTTTGGTGTGTTAAACGATCTTCACGCTGTCAACAATTTTAAGGTACATGCTCTGAGAGCCACAAGTCTAGTCTTGACTCTAAGCTATGGCAATTGTTTTTGTCTTGACAGTGCTGACAGAGCAACATGAAAACACGGATACTTGAAGTCACTGTCTACATGTATCTTTATGTCAAGACAGAACCACACATATGAATACTGATAGATGAGTAAGCATGATAGGCATACACTTATGCTTATTAATGAATGTAAAAAAAGATGTACGTTTTGTAGTACAAGACCTTTTCTACCTTTTTCTGCTTCACTTTCAAATCTTTTATTGAGAGTTTAAAACCTCTGGTAGAGTCCTCTACAGTTTAATAAAGTTTCAAAAGTGTAGTAATGCTTTGTCCCGGAGGGCATTCAAGTTCCAGCGTCAACCCAACCAGTTTTAACAGTCAAAAGCACATGACTCACAACCTCTATGTGGCTGAATCAAAGTCAGCCAGTGTCTATTGATACTCTGAGATGCAAAAAAGGTGTGAGTGTTTCTGAGAGCTTCAACAGAGGCCACCTGGATAACAGCCCCCGAGGTGTCTGGGAAGGCTGTAAATATAAATGACAGTTACCACCCTCCTCCAGGGCTTCTTCAGCCAAACAGGCTTCACTTTGCTTCTTCCACTCTCTTCAAAGGGGAAAAAAAAATCCTGCTCAGAGTAAGGGCAAAGTATTGCTGGCAAGAAAGTTTTTTTTATGTGTGGAAAAATCAGACTCAACTGTATGTATCACTGGATTTAGGCCTTTAAAAGTATAGATCTTATAACATCAGATCACAGCTTTTCAAGCCCGGAGTGTCACTCAGCAGAGTGAATTTCAAACATATCTGGTGCTGCTGTTGCTGATCATTAAACGCGATGACAGGTTTTCTTTGACAAAGCGGGGAAATCCCGACGCAACTATGTGACTAAAGCCAATGAATCTCAGACCTACATATCATCAAACGTCATCCCACACTCATCCACTTCATGTCTCACATTCTTTTATGCCATGTAGGAGACATAGCAGTGTCGCCATTGGCTTATGATTTGTTGACGAAAAGGAGCCTCTGCTTGTGTATCAGTGTTGTTGAAACGGCAGCAAACCGTTTGGTAATTACTTGATTTAATTTAATCTGACTGGTTCACCGGCGAGCCAGGATTTTTATTTTTCCGCACTCTGTAATTGAGCTGATGTTAAGTGCCTTTGGTGGAGCCGAGCAGTATTACAAACATAAAGTCAAAATGACAGAACAATCAAGCCTCCTCTGCAATGTGATGATTCCAGTTCAGAGGGAAAGCTGCGAGGACACAACAACCCCGGTCTAAAACATGAATGCTTCTGTATAAATAAATGACTACACCTTCTTATCCATGCCATGTTATTCCAGATTCAAAAATCCCACAATGGGGAAATTCACATGGTTGCAGCAGCAAGGGATAGGGGGGAGGGGGGTACAGTACAAGGCACTCTAAAGAGAAACAAACATTAATAAATATGAGTAAAGAGAATAAAAAAGTCAAATGTATTTACAGTATTGCACAGTCAGATTATTATTGTTCGGTATATCAGTCCAGGTATGTGTGTGTTTTTGTCCATGTGGTCTACTGGGAGCATTGTAAAGTCTGTCTTGCAGTAGCAGTAGGGAAAGACCTTTTTGTATGCGAGGTGGGGGAGGAACCTGTGTACCTTAACTTTGTCTGCTGCTTTTGCAAACAGTCATAAAGTTCTCTGACACAGTGACATAAATCAAGTTGCTGGGATGACTGGCGGCTGAGACAGCTTCTCTTTGATCAGGCTTGGTGGAGACGCCCCATGTCCTCATCCTCAGCTGCTCTAGCAGCACCTGTTTACTAGTTCAGACCTGTCTGTTTGGAAAGCAGTGCTTAGCCTCTCAATGTCACAGACTCATACATGACGCACGCACACACAACATACAGACAAAGGAATTTGGCTGGTGCTCAAGGGTGGGTGTGTTTCTTTCAACATGTATGCTCAAAATGCGCTAGGCTAGACCCACAGTGGTGGAAGAAGTATTCAGATCCTTTACTTAAGTAAAAGTACTAATACCACACTGGAAAAATACCTAGTAAAAGTCCTACATTGGAAATGCTACTTAAGCAAAAGTATTTGAGTATCATCAAAAATGTACTTAAAGTATTCAAAAGTTAAAGTAATCAATGCAAAACAAATCCAGTTTAGAAACTGGAAACAATCAAAACCTTTCTGTCAATCAGCTAAATGTGTAATCGGTTAATCATTTCTGCTGTACATGTAGGCCTGTATAGTGTTAGTTTAATTTATAATAAAACATCGTATTTTCATGTGTTTTCTTTGCAAAAAATAAATTTGTGAAGTAACTAGTACCTAAAGCTGTCAGATTAATGTAGTAGAGTAAAAAGTACAATTATTACCTTTAAAATGTATTGGAGTAGAGGTAGAAAGTGGCATGAAAAGAAAAAACTCAAGTAAAGTACAAATACCTCATACTTGTACTTAAGTACTTGAGTAACTGTACTTAGTTAAATTCCACCACTGTAGTCCCATACTGATTATATGCACTTCTCTTATCAGACAGCTGCTCTACATGTAGATCTGATGCCTTTTTGGGGAGTTCTGCTTCCTTTGGCTGTATCAGAGAATAAAAGAATAGTCGGTGCATCATCACAAATGAAACAGTTTTGTTTTCCTGCTGAAGAAGTAACTTAGAGTAAGAGGGTAATTGAAGAAAAAAACAACTTTACAAAGAGAGCTGCAAGTTTTGCAGACCAAAATGTTATCAGAGAATGCAATGAAGGCACACTTTCATCCTTGAAGTTCTTCTGGTACATACATCCAGAGTTCTGAGGATTATGGTTGAAGGAGGTGTGGGTGGGCTTCATGTTCTGAATTGATATCCACAGCAAAGAATCTAGGGCAATATAAGAGTACAGTATATATGCTCAATATGCAGTAACAACCCATGCTGACAGCGGACACACACACACACACACACACACACACACACACACACACACACACACACACCTCTGTTGTTTCTGCTGAAGGTGAGAGTAATTACATACAAAACCTGGCAACAATGAGTTCTCTCCCCGCAAGGCGGGGGCAGGGCACTTTTTTCAAATGCATAATGAACTGCCTCGCAGGCCCTCTGCTGATCAAACAAGTGTTTGATAGTGGCTTTGGTTTGAAAGAGGACTGAATATGTTTATTTGCATGTGGAGAAGTGATTGACTTTGAGGTGGAGATCAGGCAGATTAGTGTTAACTGACAGAGACCTGTGCAAACAGACACTCCCCCTGCATACAAGCAGGGCAGCGGCGCACTTCCTTGGAGGACTAGTTAGGCTGAATGCAACATCACACAGACAAGAGCACGGCAACTCCTGCTACTTTTGAGACATTGTTCTTGGTATGCAACCCGCCCACCACCACCACCACTTTTTTGGCTCGTGTGGTTCAATGTATTGATAGCTGGCAAACTACATGAGAGATGAGAAAAACAATAATTGGCCATTCATCAAAGATATTTTCTCAGAATTCACTGCAGAGCCACATTCACAATTAGAAGCACGTTTGTTTAACAAGAGTGATACATTTATGGGAAAATACTGTAATGCAAGGCATACCGTGAAACGGGTGGAGATGGGATAACAGGTGCAAGGGGATTTTTGGCAGATTGTACACCATATCAGACCACAAAACATCATCAACCTGAATTCAACCTTAGTTCAGGCAGCATTCCTCTCACTGTAAACTAACTTTATAATGCGTTTTGTACTATTACCTCACAAAACAAGCTGGGGAAATAACCATACAGGACAAAAGTATTAAGATGCCACTGCGGCATCAATATTCTCATCTAACTCTGGACATGAAAGGGAAGGAGCATTTTTTATCAAAAATGTTGAACTAATATTAACTTAGCAAGTAGAACATGATGTTCTCCACCATCACAATGATGGATATGCAACATTTAACACAACACTTTCAGGTGTAAGTAGGAAGTATTGCATTGGCACCCATGCGTTGCAACGTGACTGGGAAGGCAAGAGATTGTGTGGTTATGGATGTGAATAGTCTGGTGTCAGCTGGAAGCAAGGTTTTCGCCAAGGTGATTTAGTAGCAGACTTTAATCTGCCACCTTCTTAATCCCCACTGCAAAGAGCTGTGATTTTCTAACAGCAGAATAACTGTGTGTGTGTGTGGGGGGGGGGGCTTTAGTCAGTTGACATTTTTAAACAAACACCCCCACAAATATACAGACAAAACTATCGTGTTTGTAGAAATTCAGACGCAGTGATTGGCTATTGGCTGTAGAAAATCATCAACTTCATAAATGACATTCCATAAAGCACAAACGTCATCAACTGCCTGTGTATGTGAGTACATGTGTATGTGTGTCTTCAAAATCTGCACCGTTTGTCACAAGTGGCGTTTTTCAAAGATGTTGTGAAGGCAGTGACAGCATTGATGGTGGAGTGGAGAGAGCAAGCACAACGGGAGACTGTCTACATGTGTATATATTTTTGAGTGTGTGAGTTTACAGACAGTATAGGAGCTATAGAAGGATAGACAGAGGGAAAGGGATGATGATGGATCTGGTAGGGCACCGCTGGGAGAAAATGCCTATTGTTCAAAGACACTCTCAGCAAACTTAACAAATAAAGATGGCATAGAGGGGGAGAACATGAAAGCAATCTACACAATCAGCTGTCACATAAACTTGGAGAAAACATCCTGGCCCCGGTTGCAGAATATACTGTGTGCTGACGTTTGACTACTTTTACATAAACTCAATGCAATGGACAGCAAGATACACAATAGCGCTACAACTGCAGCTGCTACTACCCATTTAATCATAACTTACTAACTTCAGGTACTATTGTAAATTCCAAACACCTCACAACTGTGTGTTAATGTTTTTCTTTTCCCCCTAACATACTTGCTAAGAAAAACAATGCAACCGATGCTGGCAGACGGTAAACATCAACCCCCTAAATACGTGAATGCAACTTGGGAACCAAAACATTTTGTATGCATTATTCTGCAACTAATATGTACACAGTACTGTACAGATACAGATTTCCTTTCAGACTGTGGAAGCATTGACAAACATGTCTGTATGTTAGAAACTGAACATTGTGGAAGGCTTTGTATTTTTCTATTCTGTGTTCTGACCCAAATTCTGTCTTGACCACATCCTGCTGACAAGTGGTAGCCAGGCCGCCATCGCAAATGAGAATTTGTTCTTGATGACTTGCATGGTTAAATAAAGGTTGAATTAAAAATTAAAAAGTAGTATAAGTATCCAGAGCCTTGAAGGTGCTATAAGCGATGTTGGGTGTCGTTACTTCTTGTTGTTCTTGTTGTTGTTGCCTTTTGTAGACCCTGGGCTGTCTGCACAGACCACTTTTTTTTTTACAGTGTGTTGTGGGGACATGCAGCTTGCGGATAGTGAGGAGATGTTTGCTGTATGTGGCAACACATGTTGTAGCCTAAAACACACGTGACATTGCTTAGAGCACCTTTAAATTAAGTATAATACCACATTGTAAACACTCTGTAAACACATTATAATTGTATTATTGCATTAATATTACTGGCATATTGACATCAAAGTAGTATTTTACTGTTGTACCTATTTGAGGTGGAGCTTATTCAAACTACTTTAAATACAGTGAGGATCAATGCACCCCCATTTATGGTGAATATGCAGCTGGAGCCTGCAGCGGGTTAGCTTAGCCTAGTTTAAAAAGTAAAAACACTGCCAAACAGCTAGCCTGGTTCTACCCACTCACTCACTTTTGTTACCTTTGGACAGAGCAGGCCAGCTGTTTCCCACTGTTTATAATCTTTTTGCTAAGCACATATTCTGTTTTGCATATTTACTGTATAATACAAGACTGTCAAAAATGTGTTTCCAGGACATTAGGTGTTGTACTTGTGTAAATGTACCATGTTCCATTACTGAACACAGCACATGCCCTACATAAGAAAAGCTGTATCAGAGATCTTAATTTCAATCCATGAACACATGATGACAGTGGAAAATGATACAGCGTCTGTTTTCAGTTAGTTGTGGTGTTCCGTTACTTGGTAGTCACATTATCAGTATTTTGCCATTCAAAGTCTTTTATATAGTTGTAAAATACAGGGTAACACAACAACATATTTAGATTTGTAAGCTTGCTTGTGTTTTTACGGCTCAGAATTTGGCCACATTCTTGTCGGTGTGGCAAAAATCCTTGCCACTTGCAGAGTATTTCTTTTTTTTCTTGGGGCATCAAGTTAATAGGAATGGGCACCCACAACACATAACATGTGTCTACAGCAGTCCAAGACAATGTCCCATTTTGCTCCCAGCTTGCTTTATGCAGTGACAGGACTGGAAGCAATTTGGGGTGAGTATTGAGGAACAGTTGAGGAGATGATAAACTACTTTATTGTTGGGTTTTGGCGACTGTATCTGATACAAGTGCACATGTTCCTTTGAGTAATCAAGCTATAGCATGGCAAAAGAATCTGGGTTTCCTGGACACTGGTGGTGGGCCAGATTGTCTGGTCCTGATAATAGTAATGGGAGTGTTGGCAGCAGCGGCTAATCTACACAGAGAAGGGGTCAGGACCCACTTATCTGGCCTGAGTGGAAAATAACGGCCCACTTAAAGGGCCAGTCTTTGATTGAAGTATGACAACCCAATTTAAATACTGTTGCCCCACTTGACTGTGTTTACAAGTGCTGTCTGTAGTTTGTAGTTTTTTTCACAAGCTGTTGCAACAACTAGTAACGTTGGAAAAACTACAACACTTCAGCGGTTCTAGCCAAACCAAAAACAAAAGAACAGGCACACCGCACACACTTTTTGGGGCGTGCGAGCCGGCCAAAGAGTAGTATTGATGAGTGGATGGGAAGCGCAGTACCCCGAAATGGATGCCAATAAGATTCTGGATGGAAAGTTTACTTTTTAAAAGTTGCTAAATGGTTCCATTGACAAGAACAAAGTGATCTGTGTGTTTTGTCGTGAACTGAGGTATTGTTGCAGCACGTCCAGTCTGAAATACCACTTAAAGGCCAAGCACACAGCTGATGCGAATTCTTTGCCCCCCCCCCCCGTCAAAGTATTTTTTAAACCCTTTTATTGATAGACGGTGTTACATTGTGTGAGAGATTATTTGCTCCAAGTGTGAACGATTGTTCCAAGTGAAAATGTTATGTGTGAAATTGAACATTACAGTAGGCTGTTTGCCATTGTTGTTTAAAAAAAAAAAAAAAAACATTTACACAAAGCAAGCCGAACCACTTTTCCATGTTAATAAGAGCATTAAAATGAGAAAAAATAATGTGACAAAAAGAAATCAAGGGCTGTTTAGAATAAATAAAAATGTGTGATTAATTGCAAGTTAACTATGACATTAATGCAATTAATTGCAATTAAATATTTTAATTGTTTGACAGCACTAATGTTCACATAGCAACTTACAGGCTTTGAGGCATTTTTTCACACTGAAATGTATTTCCTGAGCTTTTGATTTGAGACTTGAGGCGGATTGTGGTTTGCTTATATTCGTAAACTTGTCAAAACTTGAATAAAATGCACTCGTATTTTTAGTTTAGATGAGTAAGGAACATCCCCAAAAGATCTAATTCATTCTACACCTCAAAGTCTTCAAGAACAGATGTGAGCATAGCCAGCATTCACATTTTTAATTAAATAAAAAGACTGTAGTCCATAACACAGCTGGCCCAAGACAAAAGCCATTGCCCTCTGTAGTAAAGGGTGTTCCACAAAAACATGCAAACTATGTATCCGCATATTTACTGCACAGCACCTGCACAGTATTCTTACAAATGTTCCCAATACAGTGTATCATAAGCAAGAATGGCTGCCATGGAAATGAAGAACTAAATTTAGCTCTCTGTTTGATCATTGCCTCGGGTCATGGACAAGACTTTGAACCGACATGGCTAGATTCACAAAACAACATAAAGACAAGCCTCTGTTCTTCTGCTCTTCAAAGGAGAGAAAGGAGCAGCGCCACAGACGACAAAATGTATGCAGGCAAAAGACTAGATGTAGATGATGGGTGGCGCTGTTTAAGGAATGCTGCTCTGGTTGCAGCTTGTACTAGAATGCTTATGTGTTTGAGAAATGTGTTTAGTCTGTGTGAATTATAATTTGTGGTGTTTGCTATCAAAAGATTTGTAGCACTTTTGACCTTTTTAATCTGATGTACCACATCATCCCAATCAGAATTATACCTATCTACCTCTTCACTGACCTGATATTCATTTCAACTGATTTTGAAGTGGATTAATTAACAATACATAAATGAAGTGGATATAAGAATATCTTTGCTTTCATACAATGGAATTGTCAGTGTTTAAATTGTCATTTTGATCAACCTTTTAATTATTACTTTTTGCTAACTATTTCAAATGTTTATTACTTTTGGCTAACAATTTCAAATACATTACTTTGGGTTAACAATTTAAACTGTTTATCCATTACGTTTAGCTAACTATTTAAACTGATCCATTACATTTGGCTAACTATTTCTACTGTTTATTCAATATGTATAGCTAACTATTTCCACTGTTTATCCATTACATTTGGCTAACTATTTCTACTGCTTATT